>NC_090732.1:86292541-86295041 GCF_036898095.1 Palaemon carinicauda | reverse complement strand
TGATCAATATTTAGTCTTCAATAATCGCATTGAGCTCTTCGTATGCTCAATAACAAACATTTTACTGAATAATCTTCCAATGTGTATTTCCATGATAAACTTTAACATGCCACGGGGTACTTCGAAGTATCTGAACTCCATAGTTCGTTCGTGATAAATATATTACATTGTAATACTAAATGTTCTTTTTAGGATATCGAGATATCATCATACTACAGCTCTCCCGTTTTTTATCCCCATCTGTACCGATTACCGAAAAAAAATGCATTGAATAATGCGAATAACTAATGGTAAAATACAATTGCGCAATTTAGACCATTTTCGAAATACTGCGACAGCTTGAGCCTCATTTGATCTCGAGGAAAATAGAGATAAGGCCCAGAAATGATAATTCTCACCTTCATAGCAATCTCTCTCTCTCTCTCTCTCCTCTCTCTCTCTCTCTCTCTCTCTCTCTCTCTCTCTCTCTCTCTCTATCATCTTTGAATGCTAAGAAAACGTGAGAATGCAAAACAAGATTTGCCGTATAAGAATTTTCAATAAAAAAAGAAGAAATCCAAGAAACAAAAATGAGATTCATTGAAGCGGTAGCCAAGCACTCGGAAAACTTCCAGAACAAACCTATGGTGTCCTAAATTCCAGATAATGCCGATTCCCTTAACAATAAAGAATTAGTTCCAGGAGCATGGCCATGTCGATGAGTATAAAAATTTAAATCAAATTGCTTACTTTTACTGTTACAAGTTTCTTCTTTGAAACATACATATTTCATTGAAATTATTCAAAACAATGTAACCTGTAATATGTATGCTATGCTGCATACAATAAAAAATATTCGTTTTGCTTCTGGACGTACCATCATTACAGAAGTGTGCCTCGTTCTTATGAATTTCATCATACATTTTATTGTATCATCATAAGGTATTTAGCAATAGAAAAAATTTCCCATATGCAGTAAGCATTTAAATACTATAAACAAAAATATTCACATCGATAGAAGTTTTATTTATGAAGGCTCCTGGAAACTCATCGAAGAGTTTTTACGCTTTTCAGCACAACGCCCGATTTTACGTTATTATTTTTTTATTTTTTTTTTTTTTTCATCTCGGAAAGGCCAAACTTTCATAGATTTCAATTTCACGTTCATTGCATTATGATGAGGAATGATTAAAAATTTTTCATGATGTAAGTAGAGTACCTTTGTAATGAAACGTGAAAAATATGTAAAAACGTAAAACATATTTTTTTAAAATATTCATAAAAAAAATTTATAATAATTATGTTAGAGCACATTCTTTTATGTACAGATTGTGTGTAAATCATCTTTTATGAATAAAAACGCAAGAGCACTTCCTTACTTGCTTTAGTTCGCCGTAGGAAAGAAGTTTATTATAACAGGTCATGACACTTGCAAACAAGGCGAACGCTTGATAGGTACTGAACGTTTGGTTGACCAGTCCTACGTATGCGCTCTTGCTATATTTTCTGTACACATCTTCGACTAGGCCCAGTACATGGCCTCAATCAATTATTAGAATTATTATCATTACAAATATTTCCGCGAAATATGTATAGGATGATGGAGCAATCGCGCCATCGGAGCACTAAGGAAGAAATTATTGACCCGGAACTGCGTCATCGGATCATAGGAGGGTTAATAAAGCAAGTAACAGATAATGACTATGACTGAAAAAATAAAGGCTATAGGTTAAGTAAATGGTAAACCACTATAGTTTATTCAAAACGTACCTATAATGCTTTGAAATACATACACACATGTGAAAAATAAAACATATTCCAGTAAAACAAATGAAATGCAAACAATTTCGTCTTTTATAAGACATCATTATTTTCCTGACAATATGCTTAGGTAAACTATGTAATGAAACCCGTTAAAATAGTAAATCATTTATTACAATATATATATATATATATATATATATATATATATATATATATATATATATATATATATATATATATATATATATATATATAGAGAGAGAGAGAGAGAGAGAGAGAGAGAGAGAGAGAGAGAGAGAGAGAGAGAGAGAGAGAGAGAGAGAGTGATTACTATTTAGTATAAGACCCAGGTTGTCTCTTCCTTCTGGGAATAATGTCAACCAGTCTATTACAAATACTGCCATCGCGCATAGACTCCCATAATGACATGCAATGGCTTATGATGACTTGTTTACTAATTGAGAACGGAAAATTATTAGGAAAATGGATGCTCGGTTTTAAAGTTAGTTAACTCTTCGCTTTCTTCTTCAACTGTGCAACGGGGTCTCCCACCTCGTTGGGTGGCGTTTTTATCTTTCTCCTTCATTGTATTGCCTTAGCCATTTATACAAAGTTGTTTTATCAATGTTGAGACGATTTGTTATGTCTTTTTTCTTTTAAAAATCTGGTGAAATGTAGTCCAGCGATAACTCTCAGAGTTGGGGTGGTGTTGCTGGTCGCGGTTGGATAGCTACAACCATGTGTGACAGATGACTGG
>NC_090732.1:86277541-86287541 GCF_036898095.1 Palaemon carinicauda | reverse complement strand
TGGAGTCCAAATAGCAAACTACAAGATCATGGAGCTACTAGAACCCACTAGAAAATATTCTAATCTTATAGTCTAGTAAATGGCTGATTTTATTTTCCCATTGAACAAAAAGTTATAGGATCCCCTTGTCTACATCCCCAGAAATAATACCAATATCTACAACTGCTCTTGTGCAACAATTTATTTTCCTTAACATTTGCTTATCTTATTACGGTTTATACTGTTTTCTTTCATTTTTCACTCACTTTCCTCTTGCCTAGTCTATCCATCATCCTATTTGCCTATATGTTATGTTCTTTTTTATCATATTATAAAACAAGATCACTAATAACCTCCTTTTTCCGAGCCAAAGCATTTCATTTCCACGTCCCATAAATGGCTTCTTTATTTCCTCTTCCTACTCTGTTAAAACACACAAAGCTCCCTGCTTTTCTTACGACTCCTTTATGGATTGTTACAAACTCCTAACCTATCTTTTTACCTCACTATCTTAGTAGCCCATAATTAACTTTTCTTATTATGCTCTTTGCATTTCCTTCTCATCAAATTGTCTTAACTTATTTACATCTACACCGACCCCTTCCACCTTGGACTTAATTTGGCATTAACTTTAACTTCTATCAGATGTATATCCAACCAACCATCCATTATTTTGTTTACTCATCAACTCTGTCCTTTCTCATAACTTATTAAACCTGTTATCACTATTTTTTTTTTTTTACCAAATATGATAATGAATATTCTTATCTGAAAACCATATATTTCTAACAATCAAACCCCTTACCAATAACCCTTCCATCAACTCCACGAACTCCACACCTACCAAGAACATAATTTCTACATCTCTCATTTACCTTTGCACCTGAATCACCCGGCAAAACAATACTTTCATATTTTCTAACCCCAGCCATGAAAACGCCAGACCCTCCCAAAATATTCTCTGTAAATCGCCTCCTATCCATTCCTGGATCATACACAGTCACTTTGAAGTATTCGCTGGCCACATTGACTCTTTCCCATTCAATCGTCGAACTGATGTACTTTCTTTTTGGCTGACCTATCATATCTAAGCCCTTGAGCCTTAATATTCGATTCTTTTAACCCTAAGCTTCAATATTCTATTTTATAATCTTTTTTTTTTTTTTTTTTGCATTAACATATAGGGTATAATTGCTGCAAACCCAAAGTCCAGGTTACTTTGGTGACACTATATCTCAAGTTACCTACAGTTTTGGAAAGTATGGTTTCCATTGGCTTAAAGAAAAAGAATTCATATGCCACCTGCACGGATATTCCTTCCTCCCTAAGGGTCTGCAATATTTTCATAGATATCATTCTGCCTTGGGCCACAAGTGTCAATTTCGTTTCGTTCAGTACCACAGGAAGCATGTCACGTATACATATATGTATAAATATACACAAACACGCATACTGTGAATACATATACAGTACACACACACACACACACACACACACACACACATATATATATATATATATATATATATATATATATATATATATATATATATATATATATATATATATATATATATATATATATATATATATATATATATATGTATATATATATATATATATATATATATATATATATATATATATATATATATATATATATATATATCATCATCATCATCTACGCCTATTGACGCAAAGGGCCTCGGTTAGATTTCGCCAGTTGTCTCTATCGTGACCTTTTAATTCATTACTTCTCCATTCATCATCTCCTACTTCACACTTCATAGTCCTTAGCCGTGTAGGCCTGTGTTTTCCTATTCTTCTAGTGCCTGGTGGAGCCCAGCTGAACGTTCGGTGAACTAATCTCTCTTGATGAGTGCGAAGAGCATGCCCAAACCATCTCTATGTACCCCTCACCATGATCTCATCCACATATCACACTCGAGTAATCTCTCTCATAGTTTCTTTTCTAATCCTGTCCTGCCATTTAATTCCCAATATCCTTCTAAGGGTTTTCTTCTCAAATCTACTAAATTTATTGGAAATTGTTTCATTGTCATACCACGTCTCATGTCTATATAGTGACACCAATCTCACTAAACTGATATATAGCCTGATTTTTAGACGTAATTTCAAGCGATTTGATTTACAAATTTTACTTAACCTACCCATTGCCTGATTTGCTTTTTTTAAATCTTTCGTTAAACTCTAATTCTACAGACCCTGTATTGAAGATTATATTTCCTAAATACCTAAATGATTCTACCTCATTATTCCTTTCTCCTTCTAATGATATTTCATCTTTCATTGCATACTACGTTCTCATCCTCTCTATCTTTCTTCTGTTTATCATGAGCGGAACCTAGTGTGATATTTCATGCATTCTGGTAAGCAAACAGTGCAAATCCTTTGATGTTCTGTTAACAAGGACAGCCTTATAAGCATAGTCCAGATCTGCTAATTTGCTATCACCAATCCAGTCCAATCCTTTTCCACCATCTCCGACTGTTCGACGCAATACAAAATCCATGAGGATGATGAACAACGTAGGTGAGACCACATTCCTTTGGAGTACTCCGCTGTTCACTGGAAATTCATTTAATAAGACTCCATCAACATTAACTTTGCACAAAGCTATGCTCATGAGCAGACCTAATCAGATTCACATATTTAAAAGGAATTCCATAATAAAGCAGGACTCTCTACAAAATTGGCTGGTGCATACTATCAAAGGCTTCATTGTAGTCCACAAATGCCATCAAAAGTGGATTTTTATATTCTGCGTATTGGTGAATAAGATATCACAAAATGAAAATTTGGTCAGTGTAACTTCTACTTTTTCTAAATCCTGCTTGTTCATCTCTCAGCTTTTTATCAATCTTTCTCTAGTCTCTTTAGAATAAGCATATTACATATTTTCATTAAAAAAAAAAAAAAACTGACGCAAGAATTATGCCTTTGTAATTATTGCAATCAGTCAGGTCTCATTTTTATGTCATTTTCACCAACACTCCTAAAGCCCCCCTGACACTTGCACGCATTCGTGGCACGCACTGGCACGCATTGATGCGCGAACTCGCGTGAACGAGCCGTGAAAATGTCGTGAACAGTGCGGGAACTCGTGTGCCAGAGCATACCAATGCGTGCCATGCGGGCCCAAAACTTTGAAATGTTTAAAGTTTGTGGCACGCATTGGCACGCTCTAAATGGCCGTGAAATAGTCGTGAACGATGCGCCAACTGGAGTGAACTGGAGTGAACAGTGCGGGAACTGGCGTGAACTGGAGTGAACTGGAGTGAACGATGCGGGAAGTGGCGTGAACTTTATAATGAAGAGAAACAAAAAGGAAACGAAAATATTAATGAAAAGGAAAGAAAAATAAACCTAATAAATTTTTATATTTGCTGTTTTAATGTGAAAAAAAAATGATATCTTATTTCAAACTATTTCTATAACTTTATAATGAAGAGAAACAAAAAGGAAACGAAAAAATTAATGAAAAGGAAAGAAAAATAAACCTAATAAATTTTTATACTTGCTGTTTTAATGTGAAAAAAATGATATCTTATTTCAAACTATTTCTATAACTTTATAATGAAGAGAAACAAAAAGGAAACGAAAAAATTAATGAAAAGGAAAGAAAAATAAACCTAATAAATTTTTATATTTGCTTTTTTAATGTGAAAAAAAAATGATATCTTATTTCAAACTATTTCTATAACTTTATAATGAAGAGAAACAAAAAGGAAACGAAAAAATTAATGAAAAGGAAAGAAAAATAAACCTAATAAATTTTTATATTTGCTGTTTGAATGTAAAAATAAAATGATGTCTTATTTCAAACTATTTCTATAACTTTATAATGAAGAGAAACAAAAAGGAAACGAAAAAAAATAATGAAAAGGAAAGAAAAATATAAACCTAATAATTGTTTATATTTGCTGTTTGAATGTAAAAATAAAATGATGTCTTATTTCATGCACACACTTATTTTCCTCTATTACCAATCAAGACCTAAAACTTTTGTTTTAAATAAAAATGAACTGAAAAATAAACCCAAGAAATTTTTAAGTTTGCTGTTTGAATGTAAAAATGAAATGATGTTTTATTTCATCAACATACTTATTCTTCTTTATTACCTTAAAATGAACGGCAAAACAAATTTTTTTCTGTTTGCTGTTTTAATGTAAAAATAAAATGATTTCTTATTTCAACACACTTTTTTCTCTGTTACCTTAAAATCAACAGCCTAAAAACTTTTCATGTTAGCTGCTTTTAATGTTAAAATAAAATGCTTTCTTAATACTTTTACATATTTTATGTCTGCTATTTATATGTAAATCAAATGCTTTCTTATTGAAACAAAAATAAAGGGCAACAAAAAATACAAACGAAAAAGATACGTTTCTTCTCCTCAATGCAATGGTGTCTCTGACAGAAAGCTCTTCCGAAGCCAATCCAAGAATGTCCTCGGGTTGGAGAAGCCCCGTTTTTATATGGAGTGGCCAATTCGTGAACTGGCGTGAACTGGCGTGAACGATGCGGAAACGATGCGGAATGATGAGGGAACTCGCGTGAACGTGTCGTGAACTTTTCGTGAACTACGCGTGCCAATTCGTGCCATCGCGTGAACGTCGCGTGAACGTCGCGTGAACGTCGCGTGAACGATGCACGAACTGGAGTGAACTGGTCGTGAACAGTGCGGGAAAAACACCAGTGCGTGCCACAAAGTAGCACGCACTGGCGCGCATCAATGCGTGCCAGTGCGTGGCAAAAATGCGCGCAAGTGTCAGGCAGGCTTAACTCCCATTCATTAGGTTTTGCCTCTTCATGCCACATTCTAAAAAATATTCTTGTAAGCATTCCGGGAGTCACTTCATTTTCAACCAGTATTATCTCGGCAGTTATTCCATCGTAACCAGGGCTATCCAACTCTTGAGTTATTCAATGATAGCTTCGACTTCAAACTCACTATATTCATTCATGGGCACTTCAAGGATTTCATCCGCTTCAGGTATATCAATCACATTATTTCTTTCGTATCTCTTTTTCCTAACCTCAATAAAGTGTTCCATCTAACACTGTCTTTCTTTGTCTTCTGTTGTTAAAACAGATCCATCCCTCTTTGAGATAGGTATATGGCTTTTCTTCTTTGCCACAGCCGAGATTTCATTAATGATTTTATGAGAATTTCTTACACCATAGACACTCCCTGAATTCATAGCTTTGTCAGCCTCATCAGTTTACTGTCTAAATATTCCCTTCAGGCATTCCTGGCTTTTCTTTTAACCTCACTATCAATACTTTAATACTTAACATACTCTACCTTATAATTTTCATTACTTCCTCGAATACTATCAACAATCAATTTCTCTCTTTGTCTCTTTTTTATAGTATCCAAAGTATCATTTGATATCCGTGGCTTTATCCTTGTAACTGCGTGTCCTAAGAATTCACAACCGACTAACTGATATATGTTTTTAATATCACACCATTCTTCACTAATAATCTGCTCTTCGTCTCTTAAAGTCTCTTTGACTGCAAATCGATCCCTACATTCAATTGCAAATGTTTCTCTGTGCTTTTCTTCTAAAAACTTATATATATATATATATATATATATATATATATATATATATATATATATATATATATATATATATATATATATATATATATACATACATACATATATATATATACATATGAACACATATATATATACATATATATATATATATATATATATATATATGAACATATATATATATATATATATATATATATATATATATATATATATATATATATATGAACACATATATATATATATATATATATATATATATATATATATATACATATATATATATATATATAAAAGAAAAAGTTTAAAAGGATTATAAATGGATAGGAGTTGCTTCTGAAATGTGTGTAAGTAGTTGTAACTGACGAAAATGGATTTGATTACTGTTTCGAATATATATATATATATATATATATATATATATATATATATATATATATATATATATATATATATATATATATATATATATATAGTTTTCTGTAATATTTTGATTTTACAATTGTTATGTCACGATATCTAAATACAGAGATATGATATTAAAAAAAAAGAATTAATGTCTAGAAAATAAACTTTGATGATTCTACAGTTTCCTCTGAGGAAGAGTATTCTCTCTCTCTCTCTCTCTCTCTCTCTCTCTCTCTCTCTCTCTCTCTCTCTCTCTCTCTCTCTCTCTCTCTCTCTCTCTGACAACAGAAGAAGTAGACCAGTAGCGTTATTACCATTCCTTTGCTTAAAAAAAGGACACAGACGAATGGTGGGAGTGAGAGGGCTGACAGTAACCGAATTCTTTACCCGAGTAAAGTGAATTCAGATGGCTTTCTTAAAAGGGTTAATGTTAACTAAGGAGAGTAAATGTCTGCCTCTGCATTGTCATATGCAAGCAATTATCTGGTCATTATAATGGATTATTTCCAGAAAGTTTAAATCAAATAGACTTGCTCTAAGATAATTCTAATTATTTATACAGTTTTGAATTTTTTTACATTAATTTTTTTAGGAAGAACATGGAAGTGATAAAGCCCATTTAAGGGTAGCAAGGTTTTTGACTGTTTAGCTTTTATAATCGTGGGGTTTATTACCTTTAATATTTCAGGACATCCCTAACAGCTCAAGAAAATCTTGATGAGCACTGACAGGATCTGCAGTCTTGCTTATTTCAAATCTTTTCGATGACTGCTTTTAGATATATTGTTTGCCCATCTAGATTATTATTATTATTATTATTATTATTATTATTATTATTATTATTATTATTATTATTATTATTATTATTATTATTATTATTGCTTGCTAATCTACAACCCAAGTTGGAAAAGCAGGTTGTTATATGCCCAAGGGCCCCAAGAGGGAAAGTAGCCAAATGAGGAAAGGAAACGAGGAAAAATAAAATAATTTAAGAACAGCAACACAGAAACAAATATTTCCTATATAAACTATAAAAACTTTAACAAACACAGGGGAAGAGAAATCAGATGGAATAGTGTATCGGAGTGCACCGCCAAGCAAGAGAACTCTAACCCCAGAAAGTTGAAGACCATGGTAAAGAGGCTATGGCACTACCCAGGATTAGAGAACAGTGGTTTGATTTTGTAGTGTCTTTCTCCTAGAAGAGCTGCTTACCATAGCCAAAGAGTCTCTTTTACCCTTACCTAAAGGAAAGTAGCCGCTGAACAATTACAGTGCAGTTGTGAACCCCTTGCGTGAACAAGAATTATTTGGCAATCTCAGATCATCAAAGTAATGATTTTAAGATATAATAAGGATATTTCAAGGACAAAATTGCTATTTCTTCATCTCGTAAAAGTAAATAACGCACGATATCACAATCACTATAGTTTCCAAAATGTTCGTATTAATATATTTTTTTTGGCAAGGGCATTATATCAAAGTTTTATTGATTATAGTAACAAACATTTCTGTGATACCTTGTGAATATCTTAGTATTCATTGTAGAATTTGAAGATTACTACTAATCATCACATTGGTGATCACTTCAAAGCATATCCCCCTATCACGACACTAGTGATTACACAACGCAAAGATTTCGAATCCTTCAGTTCAACGTGATGATTATTTACTTCAGAATGGTTTCAATGTTATAATTTAAAAGATGTTTTTCTATTCCCGTGCATCTTTATGATTATTTCAGTGTACATTTGAGACTGCAAGCAATATATCATTGTGGCCGATCTGGGTATCCTGAATAGAGTCATTTAGTAATCGCTTTGAATCTCGAAAAAAAAAGCGAAGAGACATCGTTGAAGAAATAAGAAGACACGGAGACAGCGGTCATATCAATATCATTTTCACAGATTTTCAATATTTGGCTAAACACCTTCGATGGCCTACGCAAGTTTCTTGTTGGTCACGCCTCAATATTAAGAACTAAATTTTTCCCGGCAGCTAAACCGCTTCTTTACAGCAGAATTAATAACCATAGTTATCTAATATATTCTAATAAATTTATTTGTGAGATTAAATGAAATTATATCATCGTATAAAAATAAATCATGATAATTATCTTTGTTACTACAAATATAGCGAGAATTGTTTAAATAACTAAATATTTATACTCTTTTTAATTAAATGGAAGAAAATTACTATCTTTAATGGAAATTTTTCAGATTCTGTAAAGGCTTTTTCTTTTTCTTAACCTATGCTGAATCACTTTAAGTTTCCAAAGACAAGAACAAACATTATGATAGGATTTACATTATTCATAATTGAAAACTCATAAAAGAGCCACTCACAACAATGTGAATTAGAGGTCTTTTGCGATGTAATGATTCCTTCATAACTATCGATTTTTCTGTAAATATATAAGGCGATAAAAGTTTCTTTCAGTAACTACAAATTAATTGGTTTTCTGCTGCAATAGTTAACATTTACTTAGACCATGTTACTAAAACGCATATATTCTTTTGAGATATTGATATTTTTTGATAATTCATCATACAACCAGTTTTTTCATCCTAGCGTTGGCAAGGAGAGAGAGAGAGAGAGAGAGAGAGAGAGAGAGAGAGAGAGAGAGAGAGAGAGAGAGAGAGAGATAATCCGAGGGGAGTGGGATGAGAGGTACAAAGCCAAAGGGAGCCTCTTACAGGACAAGCCAGTAGAAGTCACTACTACTACTCAGTCGGAGTCAGTCAGTGGCGTACATGCCTGCCAGTCAGTCACACTAAAGCTCGTGCCCGTGAGAGCTCCCAGGACTTGCCTGAAGGGGAGTGCGAGTTTCACGCGCTCCTGGCTTTTCCTGGCTACTGAAAGTTTACGTTATGGTGAAATTTACAGCTCAATTTTGCCTTTCGAACTAATGCCATTAAGGTATTTCCTTTGCTGAACACTAAAACAGTTGAACAGTTTTTCTAATTTTCTTTTCAAAATGTGGAGAACTCTAACGTTTGCAGTGTTACTGAGCCTCATGTGCGGCCAGGAGATATCGGGGAAAGGTATCATGGGGCGCTTGAATTGGTGCAAAACCCTTTGCATGTGTAGAGATGCGACGCAAGTGGAAGTAAAATGCTTTGGACGCGGGGACATTTATCAGCTGCTTGACTTCAAGAAGATCCAGGTGATCAGATTGGAAAAGACAAACTGGCATTTGGAAAAACAAGTGCTATGGTGTAATGATACCTGCCTGTGCCATCAAAACGACGACCAAAAGATCTTTAAGTGTGTAGAACCAGACGTCCTTAGGCAGTTCATCTCGAACAAGATTGGTGACGAGTACTTCTACGTGGAAGAGGAGGGAGACGCTGAAGAACTACCACAGGACGTGGCAGTCGAAGAGGAGAGAGAGATGGAGCAGCGACGAAGACAGGAAGAGAGAAGGAAGAACAGAGGAAAGATCCGAAAACAAAGAAAACGTATCAAGAACAAACAGGAACCCACTACGTCCACTACTACAGTTGCGACCACTTCCGCAGCGACATCACCAACAACAACGGAGGCATGGCCCGCCCTTCAAACGGAAGTTGCTTTCACCACAACCCCCGAACCAACAGAAGCAGATCACCATAGGGGTTCCTTCTGGCACCCTCCTTCCTCTACTGTGCCCTCCATCCATACTTCTGAGATAATGACCTCCTCGTCCACTGTAAGAAGTATAGATGACAGTGATGATTTATCTTTACCTACACATGAACCTACGATATACATAGCCACCCAGGACCCACTAGAAGAATACCCTGGAGAAGAAGAAGAAGAAGAAGAAGAAGAAGAAAGAGTATGTAATAGAAGACTACCCTGTAGAATCTGAACTTCTGCCGAAGCAGGAAGCCGTGGCTGCAAGCCCTGCAGTGACGGCCATGCAACCACCGACCCGCCGTCAGCCTTTCCTTCCAACAACTAGTTCTCAGACAGCAATGAGAGATGTGGAAACGTTGGCGCCAAAAGTGTCAGCAGTTCTGGAAGTCCCAGTCCAAAGAA
>NC_090732.1:86260041-86267541 GCF_036898095.1 Palaemon carinicauda | reverse complement strand
TAAGCTATTAAAAAAAATTAAACTTTCTGCTAGAGTTCTTTGTTAGTCACTCGGATTATTCAAAGACAAAGGTGGATTATTAGATTGGTATGTAGTTTTTTGGTCATTTTCCTACGGATTCCTTGATTTTTTACTATGCAATCCTACCATAATATTATTGAAAAAGCGAAAGTTTAAGCGTTTCTTCGAACACAAAATTAGAACAGTTTATGTCACAGATTGAATTTTTTTCTGAATGAAAGCTTTTCTTCCCCTACATGTTTACCTTATATCTTCCCTCCCCACATCATGAGGGATGACAGCTGTTTATCCTCAAATAAGGGCAAAGGTGGAGAGAAAAATAACCTATGGTCGATGTGATATATTACTATTTATGTGTTATTGTTGGTATCTTTATTACAATCATCATCATTAGAAGAAGTTTCATAAATGAGAAGAAACGTCGTTGTTGTTCTGGGAAAAAAAATAGTTATTTTTATTCTAGAAGATTTTCACTTTAATGCGCTCTCAGTAATGGGAATGGCACTCTCTCGTCTCTTGCAAGAGGTCAACCGTTAAATCCTTGGGCTAATCTTCAAATATTTGGGAACCCAATTGTGTAGCCTTGTACATGTAACAGTTACTCGACAGCAGTGTGCTGTAGCTGGGAGATAAAAATGACTGACGTTGGTGATCAGCGTTCCGTCAAAATATATGGCACCCTATCGTAATGCGAGAGCAGCCGCAAGGAAATCACCACCACACTGCTGGGGTGGAAGCGTAAACCATAAATCTCTCTCTCTCTCTCTCTCTCTCTCTCTCTCTCTCTCTCTCTCTCTCTCTCTCTCTCTCTCTCTCTCTCTCTCTCCATTGAATTTGATTTTCAACACTCATGAATTTACCGTAGAATTAGCTTTACGCAGATTACTTCAGTTTTCTATAACACAGGATTTACGAATGAAAGGGAGACAAAATGAAGAATGTCTCACTACAGAATGCACTCGCACTAACACTGAAAATTCAAAAGATACTAAAAACAGAAAACAGACACACCCACTCCTATAGTCACCCAGCGCATAGTACTTGCTGCTTGCTCGATCAACGCAGTCAAGTAATGCTGAGTTTGGCTGGTATCCTTAGATTGGTGGCTACCCACATATCCCTAGTGGCTACCAGGAAAGGTAGACAACATCGGCACAAAGTTCTCTTCAATGTCCGAGGAGCAGATCGAAAGGCTTTCAACCTCAATCCTTTATTAGATTTCCTAACAAAAATCCCCTCTAATGATAATTACGTTTGGTAAAATAACTATTTATATGTGTGTTTATCTATATGTAAATAAAAGTGTGAGTGTATTTACGCATCTGAGCGTTTGCTTGAATGTGTGTGGACTTTCATTTTGGCTGTGAGTGCATAACCACACAATATACAATGAATATTATTTGCTATTAAAGGAATTTTCCCTCTAAAAGAAAAGTCTTCTAGAGCGAAACCCTTGCGTTTACAGGACACGTTATTAAATTGACTGTTTTGCTTCCTGTTTCTGACACAGAGAGAAGCTCCAAAGTCTGACAGTAGCTCTCATTTCCTTTAGGATATTTCGCGGTAATTTCTACAAATCCAATTTTTTTTCCCACCGTCATCTCACTGTCCACTCTGACACGACTTATGTTTACAAAATAAAAAAAAAATTATATTACATGCGTATAAAATAAAATAAGATAGGGCAAAATAATCTCCCAGTCTCAAATAAATTACTGTATGATTTACAATAAGTGTTGCCATACCAAACGCTAATTCACACATGAATGGAATTTATTCCTCCCCAAAACCAGAGCTTCCGATTAAATCCATTAAATATGTAGGCATGGAAATAACTTAAAACTTCGAAGCTTATATTCCATGAGCACATATATATATTTGTGAATATATATATATATATATATATATATATATATATATATATATATATATATATATATATATATATATATATATATATATATATAATTTTTTTTTTACTCGATTTGCCTAAACAAAGTAATTACTTCAATTTCTTATTTTGCAAATAACCAAGAAAAAAGTCATTTTGTATTAAGAGGCTATCCAGAGAGCGAAAGAGGGTATTTATCCGAGTTAATTGTTAGCCCGTTTCTCTGTATTCTCGTCTTCATTATCATAATGAGGACGTTTAGATAACGAGGCTTGTCATTGTGAGCATTATACTTTTTTTTTATTATGTTCAGATACTTTCATGATCTGAGAAGCTAAATAAATTTTCACATGATAGAACATAAATATCCATCGTATCAAGCGCACCCCTTGGTGCCTTTGCAGTCAAATAACGGTTGTGGGTATGCATGTACCTAGCTGCTAATTATTATTCACTACTTATAGCTTCCGCCACCAGAGTTCTTGGATGGTATTTTTTGCTCGTCTGCATATGTATACAATAAAATCTCTCAAGAACGGATGTACTAATTTCAATAAAATTAGGTGAAAACATTCATTAGGTGACCTGCTGCATAAAAATCCTGTTTGGTGGATATCAATGGAGATTTGTGAGTTATCGCTGTAACCCAGGCAAAGGGGTATTGATATCTATGAAGGATCAGAGGAATTGCTAGATTAATATTATCGCCAATTTTCATGATAATGTCTTCATTAATTGGGGTTATGGGGACTGATGAGCCCAATACCATTAGTTTTCGGTACATGCTGACCATCGTCTACATGCTTTAATTTCATTTGTGCTAATCTATAGTGCATGTATATAAAAAAGATGTGAAGGCATGGTTTCATTACACGGGTATTATTATGTAACCCTTAACGATGTCGCTAGAAAGGAAGGGAGGAAAAAGATAAGCGAGTACTTCCTGTATGATGTACTGTGTTGAAGATATTAGAAACTATCGCTCCCCGAAAAGTACATAAACAATTCAGAGATAGCACAGGAAAGCTGGAACAGAACTATCAATCTAACTGACCATTATTAACGACATGAAAGATTGGCATCGTAAAAGCGGATGTAGAGTACCTGTCACATATGACAGCATGGGTGATTTATGTTGGCTAAATAATATGAACAACATTTGTAAGAATTAATTCTTGTTAATACCATGAAGAATAAAATAAGCTAAATATTTGCATAGTGGAAGTTGATAAACCTTGTATATGTTGACGCGGTGAATGAACTTGCATGGTAACATCATTGCAAAACCACCTGCTTGAGCGTGAGAGATATTTTATTACCTTTAAATACCAGTCACCAGCTGAGCCTATGTAAACACACCATTGCCTGCTTCAAATAAATCACCTGTCCCGGGAAGTGCACAGCGACAACATCCAAGCCGTTGTTTATTTGTAACACGTACGACATTCTGCTCTAAAACGCTTACCAACCTTGACGTCACCAGAAGAATATCCTGCGTACAACCACAGTTAATTATCATCATATGACTGTCAAGCGAACTTTGCCAAATGTCCCCATGGGTACCACAAGGGCGTATCCCAAGATCTCGTCTCTGTACAATCGCTTAACCCTCAATGCCTGATGTTTTCTGATCCTGTTGTTCAGTATATACTGTACAGCTGAACGACATTCCTTCTCTATCCACGAAGGTCTGAGGGAACATTGTTATTTTATTCAGATAATGAATTTGCCCTATTTTCATTCTCTTCATCGAACTTCATGACATTTTGTTTCATACGCACATTCACAAACACATATCCCTATAAGAATGACGTCATATTTATATGAAAGGTAAAAATGCTTAACACTTTATCCATTTTGATAGCATTACAATGGATCCTGTTGTTATATTGTAACGTATGTACGTCAGATACTTAGAAAAAAAAAAAATCAAATCCAAGTGAGGTATATTTCTGTCTATCGTTCGGAACAGAGGGAGTCTTGTTAATTCCGGAAGGGAAATTAAAAACTGTCATAGCTAAGAGAATGATAATGAATATAGGAAATCTAGATAAGAATGTGCAGACAAATTGGCCTTTTTCCGTGAGCTATTTTGTCCCCAATAACTTTCATACCTACGTTATTGGTAACCTAATGACCTTTGCTTCATATAACCTGTTCCTTGCAAAAAAAAAAAAAAAAAAAAAAAAAAAAAAGAAGTCGAGAAAATCAAATATTCATATTCATAAAATGTCGGCAAATGAAGATTGGATAAAAAGTCATAATAAAATTTTCTATATATTTCTGCTGGTTACCTAGAGGGAGCAAAAATGTAGGATAATTGACAGAGGTGTAAATTTATGAAACCAAATTAATAAAAACATTAGATCACACTTTTCCCGATAAAATTCACAAATAAATAGATCCAACACCGAAAAAATATACCAAACAAAATAAAAAAAGAAAGTAAGATAAACAAGAAAACCATTACTAGCCTGTGGGTAACTTTTTAAGAACTGCTATAATAAATAGGTCCTTTACTCCTCCTGAGAGCTGTTCGTTTTTATTTCACAGCAGAGGAAAAACTCAACACAAAAAAATCAACACAAAAAGGGTTGCAATAAATACCCTCTTACAGCGTACTTTCCTGGTTTAGGCTTTTAGCGTAATTAGAATTTAATAGCTAGAAACATTTTGGTTTACATTTCATTCTTTTTATTTCGGTCTGCGTCTCTTTCTGTTCGGTCCTTTTGCTTAAAACTATTTTGATCTTATTCAAGCGTGCTTTATATGTTTTGCTGGACATGAAGTGCTTTTTTTGTAAATAAATAAAGGAGGCACGGTATAATCAAATCACTTAAAGATGGTGTATTTTTAGTTATCTCAATACTATTTCAAGAGCCGAATTACAGGGTGTTGAGAGATTGCCTCATAAATATATATAATATTTTATCTACCTCACGTGTGACGACTCTGTTGCTAACTTTATCAATAGTGATGATTTCTGAGCCGACTCCTGAATTGAATACGATATATTCGATTGACTTCTAATTGTGATAAGTGTTGAGATCGGGGAAATGAAATATGGCTTCCTGCTTATCTCGTGGGAGGTAAACCAAGAGCCCTGATTGATTAGCGATGATAGAAATGCAAACGAGAGACAATTTTATTGGTTAGAGATTAGAGTTCAATTGACGAAGCTCGAGCATCATCAACTAGAATTTTAAATTATGGAGCCGTCTACTTTGGAGAAGAATATATTTTACATCAGTTCTCAGATTGTGGCAGAATCTAAGGGTGGATGTTTTCGTTTTTAATAGGAGATATTGCATACTAAACTAAGTGTCAATGACTTTTCAATTTGCAATTATTCATTGAATTCACGCCGGGTAATTTCATAGCTTAAAACCTGACACGATGATGTTTTGCAAGAAAACATCTAATAATTTTACTTTAAAAAATTGGCTCGCACTCAAATTAATCTACTTGGCCTTAACTCAATAGAAGAAACTCATGTCGTATATTAACGTTTAGCAAACAATTCTTCTTCACTCAAGGGGATAACTACTGCATTGTAATTGTTCAGTGGCTACTTTCCTCTAGGTAAGAGTAGAAGAGATTCTTAAGCTATGGTAAGCAGCTTTTCTAAGAGAAGAACACTCCAAAATAAAACCATTGTTCTCTAGTCTTGGGTAGTGAGCTTCTATACCATAGTCTTCTACTGTCTTGGGTTAGAGTTCTCTTGCTTTAGGGTACACTTGGGTACACTATTCTATCTTATTTTTCTGTTGTAGTTTAAATATGAAAGATCTAGTTTAATATTGCTGCTCTTCTTAAAACATTTTATTTCAAATTTTCATTACTTCTTTTGTAGTTTATTCATTCCATCGTTTTCTTTTCTCACTGGGCTATTATTCGCTGTTGGAACTCTTATTCGGCTTATGACATCCTCTTTTCCAACTAGTGTTGTAGCTTAGCTTGTAATAATAATAATACTGCTACTAATAATAATACACATGCGTAAATCTTAACATTTCTCTAGACGGGAAACTGAATGAATAAAAGGGTTCAGTACTAACCATACAGAGGAAAGGTGCTCCCTGGTACAATATATGATAGTTTTCTAATTTGAGAGGGAAACTTAAAATTAATTGACTACTGGAGTTGGACAAAAATGTTCTGATTTCGCGGTAGCTTTACCCATGGGATACTATCTAGGATGAGAAAAATATGCACAGATGAAGAGGTAATTCGGTGTCAATAACTTCTTTGGGATAAATTATAATCAAGATTGAGAAAGTCCTACTTCAAATAATAAGACAGCAGAGGAGTGTGGCCATTCAGTAGCTAATACTCTCCACGCGCAATGCAGAATAAATGAAGATGCTTCATGAGTAATCGTAAACAAGAAGGGTGTTCTGAATTAGACTTTATACTTATCATCTGATCTCAGCTAAGGGACTATTGAAACTTATATATTTTAAAAAATAGTTGCCAAGTGCTGGTCGAGCAGTACGGTGTAATGGGTCCTTAAAAACTGCATCCATAAAAATAGTTGAGAAATACGTTTTCGGAAAGATAATTTATAAAGTCTTTTTTCAAATCAATACATCCCGAAAAAAAAGTGAAGAAAAAGGGCTCCACAGTCTCCTATGGTAAGCAATAAGCGATGATCTGGACTACAGTCATTGAGTCAAAGCTCTCAAGGATGGTCTCGTAAAATATCTTAATTAATAGCGGCAAACATACACACACACAACACACACACGACACACACACACACACACACACATATATATATATATATATATATATATATATATATATATATATATATATATATATATATATATATATATATATATATACATATATATATATATGTATATATATATACATATATATGCATATATATATATATATATATATATATATATATATATATATATATATATATATATATATATATATATATAGTTGTATTATAACCACGAAGGAAACACGAGAAGACTTGATTGAAGGTTTTGAGTCCGTTAATGTCATTAATAAGATGAAGGTACGGACTCCAATCAAGTCTTTTTCCCTTTTCCTTTCATAATAATATATATTTTATGATCATCACGTGTCAGCTCCGCTGGTTTATACCCATACATATTTGGATGTGTGTCTGTATATGGGTCTGTCTGTATCGTAAACTACTATTAGGGAAAATGCAGACTTAGAAATTTCTCCTATAAACTAAAACTGTTCTCTATACCAAACGAAAAGTAACCAGAAGAACGGACAGTGACAGAGAGAAATGTGTGTAGAGGACTCAATTTCTTTTAGAAAAAAAAACATCGTCTACTCACGGAGTTTCCTTATCTATTCCACCTATTCATTCATCACGCTTCCTCAGTAATACACAACTTTAATCCTTTATCTTAATTCCTGTTTCCTGAGGTAGTACAGTAGTTTGGTCGGAATCTCTCTCTCTCTCTCTCTCTCTCTCTCTCTCTCTCTCTCTCTCTCTCTCTCTCTCTCTCATTATCACTGAGAGCTTCCATCATGGATATTTCTACCAAAAAAAACTAATAACGTCTTTTTAGAACTTCACTTATCTATCTGTT
>NC_090732.1:86237541-86252541 GCF_036898095.1 Palaemon carinicauda | reverse complement strand
TTCACGCACAGATTCTACATAACCAAACCCAGTATTCAGATGGATAAAAATCTTATCTCTATATAACTCATCAAAAGGTAAACTAGTGCTACAAATTAAATACATACATACATACATACATACATACATACATACAAATATTAATGATGAGAGATAGAGGGGGGGCGGGGTGAGTGGGCGTCGGTGCCCGCCCACATCTTGTTCATGGTAACCGAAACCGCCGACATGAGTATCAAGTGATGAATGGCACCAAATGCATAAGCTGTAATTAAAGGACTAAAGTATGATTTCGAACAATATCCCCCAATGTGAATAGACGAGCTTCCTAGTAGCACTTATTTGATTGCTTAAATTATGGTATTATTAATTTTAGACCGTTGCCTTGAAATTGTCTTTTTTATAATTTTAATCAGTATTACGATAACATACTATATTGACCAAAACACTAGACAAATTTCTAAAAAGAAGGAAAATGGATGGTACCTTAATATTTTAGTACAGTTAATTAAAATCTGCTATCTAAAACACGATATAAGAAGTATATTCTTAAGAGGAAATTATCCATCATTAATACCTAATTCTGAGATTTTTCGTAGCAAGCCCATTGGAAGGTGAAATCTAGAAGAAAGAACAATCACTAATAATACGATAGTCACGTAATACTTCACAGTATTCTATGTCGCATAAGTCTTTCTAAGGTAGAATAAACTCTATTTTATTATCTTGGTACGACAATTCTTACAGCAGATGTAAAGAGACGGCGAATGCTTACTCATCCTTGCAGGTTTAATTCTATAGAATTGTCTTCGTTTAGCCATCACTCAACCTATAGATTTAAAAACTTCAAAAAAGTTATTCAGTGAACTTTTCTTCACAAGAATAATTGATAAGGAATGCTTTCGTGCAAAGACTGTAATAGATCCTATGGAATATACACTATATACAGTACTTAAAAGAAAGAAATAAAGAGAAAGACGATAAGGATCTTTGTTTTAACTAATATTATAGATTTTCCATTGGATCTGATAAATTGAATGACAAAATTTAAGACCCAGTTTCGTTTTCCAGACTCTATGGAAGGTTGATAATAATCAAGCTACAAATTGGCAGTGTCTTAACCAATGGAATTTCGATTCAATATAACAGAAACTAGTTTTTACTCTTAACTGCACCAAACAAAGGGTTTACACTATATCGTACTTAGTGGAAGCCAGAATAATCTAAAAGGCTAGCGTTAAGAAAATATATTTAAGAGGCTGGAGAATAGAATTACAAGGAGCATGGAATGCTTGTAATCAAATGCACATAAGGTTTTAACAAATATATTGTTCTTTTAGAAAATTTTTGCTTACTATTGAAAAATGGAGCTTATTAAGAACTTACTTAAGAAGGCAGAATTCCAACGAAATTTGTAGTACTAATCCAAAAAATGATTTATCATTTCTTTAATGTTTATCATAAGGGTCAACTAACTAAAACTTAGAAGGTCGCCGAATTCTGTCTTGTTAACAAAGCAAAGGCTAATTCTTTGTCTGATTCTTGTCAGAATCTACCATGACGTAGCTTCTAATTGTGGTAAGGCCGAAGGGCAGTCATTAAAATAAGTGAATGCAGATGATCCTTAATCTTCCGACCTCAACCTTCAGAGAAAGGGAGCAGCTGGCTGGCAAGTCTATTCTTTCGTTGTGCTTTATCATATCCAGAGATTTACGGGGTAAGATTTAGTTTATTCTTGTATCTTTTGGCAAATTTGCCTATTCGATATGTAAAAAATCGGTTATTTTCCTGGTGCTTATTTTTCGGATGTTTTATCAACAAACACACACAAAATTAATATCAATTATGCACTATGTGCAGTTTTTTATACAATAAAACCATTTCATTACTTTTTTATTGTACGTGTTTATGAATGTACTTCCCATAAAAGTGCGAGAAAAAAATCATCAAAATATGATCCACAAAGCCCATGATAATATAACTTATTCTGAAACTTCACTTGGAGAACAATTTTCTTAAGTATTAGTGCAGATAATGCTCAAAAAATCTAAATACCAAGAAGGATTTTCTTATGCACAGTGGTGTGTCTGTAATCTGATAATATACAAATATACGGCCACCATAATTTCAACATTGCTAATAATAATAATAATAATAATAATAATAATAATAATAATAATAATAATAATAATAATGTTCTAGGAGGAAAAACCCTACGTAATGAATATAAATTATTCAACCACCGTACTTCAAAAGAAAATGTTAATATCAGCTGCAAATTTCCATATTTATAAAGCTAAATTAGATCAGATTAATCGAAACTTTCCCTCCCTCTCTCTCTCTCTCTCTCTCTCTCTCTCTCTCTCTCTCTCTCTCTCTCTCTCTCTCTCTCTCTCTCTCTCTCGGATAATGTGCAAGCAATAGCAATGTCCAACATTCCTCAGCCATCCTGTTTTGAGTGGTACCACGAATCCTAATAGATCTTTTAAATAATAGTTCCACGTAATGCAAGTACTTCTTCCATAATTTTATGTAACTATACTATGCTATTTAGATTCAGTTCTTATTGGGTGATGGATAAAATAAGGAGAGATAGACCTAGATATACACAAAGACGGATGGCTATATAACCATGGGGGGAAGCCACATATAATCATCTCAAAACAAATCTCCGAAACTAAATTATAAAAGTAAATATATATATATATATATATATATATATATATATATATATATATATATATATATATATATATATATATATGTGTGTGTGTGTGTGTGTGTGTGTGTGTGTGTACGTGTATATATATGTGTATATATATACACACACACACACACACATATATATATATATATATATATATATATATATATATATATATATATATATATATATATATACATACATACAGAGAATTCCCGAAACTTGAAAAAAGATCTGAGGACATATTCTTTAACGGTTCATTCTCTGACCAATGCCTATCAACTGGTATGGAAAGATACTAATGATTCGTACTAACGTTCTTTTATCGGTGGAAACATAACGTCTGCTGGGTAACTATTTCAACATTAGATTTATCAACGTGATTAGATAATAAATAATAATAAAGAACTATGATCATTATAATCTTCATATATGAATCAAACTGGAGAACAATATTCACATTCAATACATGATTATCAAGAGCGAAAATACGACGAAAAATCGTACGTACAGTATATTATGTAATTCCATCTATTGGCATTGATTTTTTATAACTACTAAATTACTTTGACCATAGAATTATATTTAGCTTGCAAGAAAAATCTGGATTCAATGACTATGTCCTTCTACTATTCTATAGATGTCAGCAATCCCCTTATATCTAGTTCCAAGAATCCTCTGCGTTTCGCTTTCATTTGTAGGGATGTAGCTTGGATAATGATAATAACACTAATTTTCTGAATAAATCCATCAACTCTTTCCACCTCAGAAGCGGAAGTTCGCCATCCGCGTCATTTTGCTTATTCGTATCCGCTACTGAATGCTTCATTACACTCAAAACATTTTAAGTTTTCATGTATTTTAATCATTTTGTTCGTCCAATAGGCCTCTTCATAATCTATGACAACCCCTCTTTTCTTTTATACATAATGTAAAAGCCTCTCCAATGGTGTACAAAAAATACAGTATACATCTACAATCACTAATAATTCAAAAGTATCTGTAGCTTACATTATAACTTACGCTATACCCATATATGTAATTTTTCAGTGACTAAACCCAATTTGGCCACTTTACATATAAAGCTTATTGCTTTCATATGTTTTCATATATAAGAATAGATTTACACTTAAAATCAAACTTGTTACTCACCGGAAGTATTCATGAAACTCCAAATAACAAAAGGCGATTTTTAGTCTTTCGAAGGAAAGTTCAACCTTACCTGAAATTGGAAAAAAAAAAAAAAGGTTTAATAGTAATAATTTCGACATTTCCTTTTCACATTATATATAAATATTGAGTGTTTGCTCTAGTTGTATCCTGATCAAGAACACCATGTTCACACACACACTCTCTCTCTCTCTCTCTCTCTCTCTCTCTCTCTCTCTCTCTCTCTCTCTCTCTCTCTCTCAACATGATTCAACTTACTGAGAAATTTTTAGGGGTGTTTTCATCGCTCTCACTTTTGTTTTTAGTTTCCATAAACAAAAGATAAGAGCTTTGCAATTTCAGACCCCAACAACAAACATTTTTTTATACGGAACTTAATCTGGCAATAAGTGTTGATATTATAAATGATTATGAAATAATTCCCAATGGAATTAATGCTCTGCATATTCATATTTAAACTGTGATTAAAAGCGACCTGGAATAATCCCTTACATTTCTTATCTCAAAGGTAATTTGGTCTGTCAAGATCGGATCATGTTTGCAGTATAAAAAAACAGACATAAACTAAGAGAGGGAGGGAAGCGAACCCACCAGAGGAATTCTACGTGGCACTGTCCCCATTCAACTTAGTACTAAAATTGTGTCAGCATCAAAGATCAACTGCGTAAATATATCAAATATTGAAGTTCCGAAAGGAAAAGATTTCGTGTTCATAGCTTGGATGGGAATTATGTATGGATAAATAGAGAGAGAGAGAGAGAGAGAGAGAGAGAGAGAGAGAGAGAGAGAGAGAGAGAGAGAGAGAGAGAGAAAGGGGGCTGCGTGTCGTGGTATTAACCCTTCCTTGCACCCTGAACTCATCCATCAGAAGACTGAGGTGTTACCCACAAGAGCTGATGACGTTCCCTTCCGTAACTTCCCCTTTCGAAGCCAATGGAACATGACGCAGTCACCACCGCTCAAACAATGCATCTTTCCTACAATCACACCATACGTGATCACATGTACACAGCGGAAAGCAATTTTCGAGACACTCGATAAATTCTAAATCCACAGGAAAACATTCTGAAGACATTAGAATACGGGTGTTTAATCTATGTGTTTGTTTTTATTAAGATTCAATAAAAATGACACGGCTACACAAACAAATATTGGGCTCGACTGCTTTAAAATTAGTTTCCGTTAAATGATCAAAACTCTATGAATCATTGGTTAACGCAACACATGAATACACTTTCTTCGGTTAATCATCAGGGTGCTGTCGTTACACAATTGTTGTTCTCAAACCTTCGTTCCAATTTGCAAACGCATTGGTTTCTCCCGTTTCGAACGTCTATTTTCAACATTTTCAACGGCATTCAAGGTCCAGAAAAGAATTGTTAATATCAATAATTTCACACCAAGTTAGAATTATAATAAAAGGCCTTTATAGATTAAAACCTCACAGAAGCAATGGATGAAAATATAAAATAAAAGCGTTAACATATATCTTGTCATCTTTATTTTTCGACTGAAGGAAGCAGCAAAGAAGAAAAGTATATAAAATCATGATAAAGAAAGAGATAGCTTAATTGAGTTTGACAACACCTGAACCATTTTGATGGAAGGCGAATCAAAGCAGTAAAAGCATATGGAACTTAAAAAAAGAACATGTATAACTGAAGAAGACAAGTTATGGGAAAAAATATGAAATCATAAATTACATAAATGAATAAATGGACTGTTCAAAATACCTAATGAGAAAGTCCAGCAATGGAGGGGAGAGGGCAAAAGTGGAAAGAGAAAATGAACCTCGGAAAGGAAGCGAAGAAAGGGAAAATAAAAGGGAAAAAACTAGAGTGCTTCCAACCCGGACGGGAAATTCGAGACAGGAAATGATGTAATAAATACACGCCTCGGGAACAAAATCTAACATGTTAACAAGAAACAAGGAAACCGCCCATCGGTGATTTTTCGCTTAGTGGAATTTTGCATTCATACCACATAATAAACAAGTATAGCACAAATACATCAAGTGATCAATATGCAAATATTTCTCCGGCCTCTAAGCATTACCCACCTCAGATATATGAAATATAAAAAAAAAAAATCTAATCTCAGATTGACCCACAGTTAGTGGATACAGAAAACATTTGCAATCGCATCTACAGATGAGTATGCAATTCAACACATTCAGCTCATTGTTAGGTACATCTTTCCTCTTTATAGTCAAAAGGACTCTATGGACTTAAAAGGAATTGGGTTCAATCGCGATTAAGCCAATAGTGAGGTTATACCACATGAGGGTTGGGGGGAGGATAAATTTCAAGCTACCGGGGGGATAATTATTACACTACCTACTTGCAATAAAGAATCTCAGATGGCTTTTCTTATATCTGAGATACAGATGTAGATATGTTTATCAACATATTTGTACATTTCTATAACAAAGTAGTAAATAGTCACAGTGAGTTTTTGACTACTTATTTTCTCATATCCAAGAAGGGGGAAATTTGGATGGGTGAACTGGGTGCGGGGGATATGACAATAAACAGTTCGGCAATCAGTTTTAGACAATAACTAACACAAACACTAATTTGAACAAGGCAGCTATATTTTGGCTATTGATCAAGAGCATTCACCTCATAAATGACGAACATTTTCTATGCAGACTAAGAGTCACAGCTAGAACATTAATTTTAAGAGTCACTCGGCCTAGCTGTTTCCATAAAGTAAGCAAAATCTTTAAAATCCTGGTGCATTTTATATAATCATCATCATCTCCTACGCCTATTGACGCGAAGGGTCTCGGTTAGATTTCGCTAGTCGTCTCTCTCTTGACCTTTTAAATCAATACTTCTCCATTCATCATCTCCTACTTTAAACTTCATAGTCCTCAGCCATGTAGGCCTCAATCTTCAACTCTTCTAGTGCCTTGTGGAGCCCAGTTAAAAGTTTAGTGAACTAATCTCTCTTGGTCTTGTGGAGTGCAAAGATCATGCCCGGTTGGGGAGTGCAAAGATCATGCCCAAACCATCTCCATCTACCCATCACCATTGTCTCATCCACTTAGAGCACTCAATAAATTTCTCTTATATTTTCATTTATAATCCTCTCCTGCCATTTACCTTTCATATATCATGATTATATTGCTGCCAAAAAATAATCATAATAATAAAGCATTCTTATCATTATTTCTATTACAATGAATATACATCTTTAATAAAAGTAGTTTCGTTGTCTTCATAACCTATAGATAACATATGTACTGCACTCCCAAAATAGCGACCCTCACATGACCTGCTCCAAACCCTTATGAAAAATGGCCTCGAAGTTTACGACTTAAGAAGACAGATCGTTTATCTTTTCCGAACTAATTATAAATAACCCCATCAACGCTCAGAATTATAAACACTGGCAGTGAAATAACCTTCTGCTCTTTATAAGAAATTTCCTTTTTTCTATTATTAACAGAACTAATTCTGAAAAGCCAATTAATGAAAATTCTCTCTCTCTCTCTCTCTCTCTCTCTCTCTCTCTCTCTCTCTCTCTCTCTCTCTCTCTCTCTCTCTCTCTCTACATACTTGGTCACTCTAAACATCAGAGGTTACATGATATCAGCATCAAAAGTGTTTTTTTTTTTACCATATCATGGCATTTTACAAGACGTTCACCTCATCAACAAACTGTCTCAAATTCGATTCCCGAGGAAGTCAGAACGTTTAGGTTCTAATCTGTTAAATCCTTTAGGTACTAAATTGGCACAAGCAATTTAGATGCTGGTTACCGGGTACTACTAGACTGTTGTGGCCAAAACTAAATAGGAAAGTTTATTACACTAATAGCTCCAACCGAGATAAAAAGAAAGTTAAACCTTTCTGAGGCCATCCTTTGAAAGGAGAAAAAGAATCTTACAACCTATATACATATCTATGCATGTTTATAAATACAGTGTAGCCTGAATATGTATACATATATATGCATATACATACATATATAAATAAATGTCTACCTCATACTGGGATCTAACCTTAATCTCCTCAAATGAAAGGCAAGGTTGTTATTATGCCACCAAAGGCTCTAAAAAAACTCGCTGATATGAAAGACATTGTCCCCACAAGGTAAATCCTGAAATGGAGTTAGCACTTAGGTTCCGAGTTCTTTTAGAGCTCCGAGTGGCATAATAGACACCTTGCTTTTCATTTGTGCCAGTGTTTCACTGAACACTTCCACAGTATAGATTCCAGTTCAAACCTTTATCAAGTTTAAAATAATGCCAGTGAAACATGCCCTTACAATCCATGTGAGCTCGGGGTAGGTTAATGACTGTCATGTCCTCATATAGTGTGTATATATATATATATATATATATATATATATATATATATATATATATATATATATATATATATATATATATATATATATATATATATATAATATATATATATATATATATATATATATATATATATATTATACATTTATAGACATATATATGTACATACAGTATATAAAAGCCTTTCCCTTCTAGTATCTCCTGGCTATTATCTATTTAGTACTCTCAAGGGATTTCGTTCTTATCTTCTAAATACTTCTGAATCATTAAGTTTTCACTGGGCCAGTCCTTAAATCTCTCCACATGGCTAGACTAAAACGCACCTCTCTCTCTCTCTCTCTCTCTCTCTCTCTCTCTCTCTCTCTCTCTCTCTCTCTCTCTCTCTCTCTCTCTATATATATATATATATATATATATATATATATATATATATATATATATATATATATATATATATATATATATATATATATATATACATATATATATATATATATACATATATATATGTATATATATATATATATAGATATACATAATATTAATGTGTGTGCATGTATATAGATACAGTCAGGTAAATAGATCGTTTACTGCTATTATTTTATAGGTTACCATGCTCTGATCGAATATTTTCTCCTATCTATGGTCGACATGCAAACCCCTCTAGTAGAGCATCTCTGCAAAAATGGGTTAGATCACGAACGGCTAACTTTCAATAAATATATTTTTGGCATTACAAAAGAGGCAAACTGCTGTGTAACGTCAGCAACATTATGGGTGTCCACAGCAACTCAAATTCTTCCGCTGAATAAAATAAATGAATCATGAGAGTCACGAGGGTAAATATTGTTACGAGGTTATTACGCCGTGTACAAATCCTTAAAAAATCTGGTATAAGATTGAACTATTGAAAAAATAATTAAATTAGCGATTGTAACAGATGTCAGCTATCATATGAAACTTCAAGTAAATCTCAGTCATCCTTTCCTTGTTCCAAAGATAGGTTGGTGAGACCTGTATCTTCTAAGTGTTTCTAGCAGCGACGCATATGCATTGTTCCTGTTGCTACACTGAAATTAATCCGAGTTCTGCTTCGTACACATGATCAACTGCCAACGCACGCAAGTACTGCCGCCCTTAAAGTGTTGTGCGTTAATTCCTTCCTGCGTTGCGACCCCTTTTTATCTCAAAATGTCCTCCATCAGACTTTTTTATGATCTTTTTCTGCTATGAAAGAAAGCTATCTTAGGTTTCGTTGTCATTCGGCAAAATTAATTGGAAAAGGAATAAAAAGGGGAATTCCTATATGTGTTTAGAGCACTTCTCTGTTATCGAGAGCCGATTGCTACTGAATCCTCGTGCCTTTGCATCTCTATTACAACTGAAGGCTTATCGAAGTCATTAATATAGCAAGGCCCGCACCAGCTGTCACCCTCTTCGTTATCCTCGGCAGCACATGTCCGCACTCATTGATTACAGATAAGTCACCCTCAAATTACATATCTTTGGATTTCACGTTTCCTTACAATTTTTATATTTCCCTCCATAGGCAGGAAATATATTACTTTTCCTGATATTTCTTCTCCTTCTTCTTCTCCTGTCAGATCTTCAAATCGATTCATCTGTCATTTCTGGGCCAAATGACCGGAAATTTGGCAAAAAGGTTGAATGGAGAAAGACCCAGGTGTGTTTTTTATTGCTTATACAAATCGGTTTTGTGATTTTGTTTGCCAATTTCTGACAAAAATCTATATTTTAGTCTAGTGCCCTGGTACTATAACCGAATGACCTGAAAATTGGTACGGAGGTGTCTTACATAAGTACCCATGAGAAGAAATCAAAATTTTTGACATATATTTGTTAAAAAATGGTTAATTTTGCATTTTTTTTTTATTTAGGACCCAAAATTTTTATTTTTGGCTCCTGTGCCCTCATATTTACACCAAATGACCTGAAATTTCGTATGATGGTACCTTAGATATTTCTCCACAGGATGTAGTCACGTTTTTCGTACACATCACTTTAAAATGATTAATTTGAGTGTTTATTTTTCTTTTTCCTATGATCTGGTATTGAGAACCATATGACATGCAATTTGGTATGGTAATCCCTATAATATATGCCCAAAGGACGTTATTCACAATTTTTGCATACACCAGAATTATTTCTTTTAGACCAAAAATGTGTATTTCTGAAAATGATGGCAAATCTATCAGGGATCCATTTCTGGAAAAGATTACTATGGGCCAGTCCATGTTTGCATAGGGAGGGAGACGGAAGAATATATGCCGTATTTGCTTGGCGAATGTTGACTTTCTAGTTTGAAGTGTTTTTGCAAGGGGGTTTTCTCTAGGTGTTAATTCCTGAAATCGTTAGTGTTGTGAAAATATCTTATTTTCATGTAAGTCTCCAATTCTCGCAGTTATAAACAAGCTATCATTTATGGAATATTGACATTATTCTTTAAATACGTTGAGCTGACTCGCATAAAAGGCTAATTTATGCAAGTTTTTTATCTAAGTAGAATCCAGGAAAATATATTGCACGAATATGCCTTTATTCAGACAATAATAAAAAAAATATATTTATTGATATGCAGATTTAAAGCAGTGAGAAGTGTAAACTTGGAACTCAAAAGACTTAGCATGAGAAAAGATCACAGCTCTTCTTCCAGAAACTGGAGTAAATGATGTAAAGGGTTATAGACTGTGTGAGAAATCTAATAGAATAAACTTCAAATTCTTTTCACACATCTTACTGTTTATTACTTTTTGTTTAGCAAAATAGAAGAAGAATTTCCTGTTTTTCCTCAGGCAATAATTGCAATGGCAGTCTTCAAAGGAAAATTTGTATCCCTACACGGGAGACCATTTGAAGCCATATTTTGATGGTAACAAACAAAGGCTGCTCTAAATACCATAAATCCAATAAGTTGAAGGTAAAATTAGAATTCCTTTTACATGTTCTCATAAAAAAAAAAAAAACTTAAATCCTAATTTTTGGCAACAATTAAATCGAAAGTAAAATTATTCTTTATGGAAATGAAACTAAAACAAACAAACTGTCAAATTATTCTCTTTGAAGAAAAAAAAATATTGCCACATGTGGAAGCAAGCATTAGATATTCCGATATTCCTTTCAGATTTTGAGAGAGAGAGAGAGAGAGAGAGAGAGAGAGAGAGAGAGAGAGAGAGAGAGATATTAGACGATGGTAGAACATCTCCCAATTATTAGAATTGGAAGTTCTGTATAAAAAAATTTTGACACAAAGTGGCGAGATGGTGGAACAAGAGTACAAGAAGGCAACATGCAGCCATGACTGGGAGCTTGCATGAAAACCTATCTAATAGTGGCTTTGTGAGTGGTATGATAAATGTAAGCATGTCCTGAAACGCCTCTTTTTCGCCCAAATTTTTTTCACTGTTTTTAATTCAGTCATTTTGGGAGATGCCAGATTTTATATTTTACTTTGTAAATTACATTCCCCTTGTCTGTGATATGAAGAGGCATTGGCATGAATACAAATTAGATGCTGTGTTCACATACATTCCTTACTGTGATGTGTTTTGACATAGTATCCAGAGCAATGCAGTAAACAACTAACTTTTATCCAGATTGCCCTCTTTACATCCTATTTCACCCATTTGAGCCTCTCTATGATAACTATTTAAATGCTTCTTCCATATTCGTCTATTAAATCTGAAGATTTTTTGAGCGATACTTTCCTTAATGATAAAGAATCTAAGAAAATTAAAGAAAAATAAGATGAATATAGTTTACATTTCCGAATTAAAGTAAACTAACAATAAAAAAGCTACAAGGATCGTTGCTTGTTAAATGTAGTAATAGAACCCCTTTTCACTGATGATCCTTAACTTTTCCGGTAAAAGTCAATAAGTTGCTGCATTGAATGCTTTTACAAGTGCAAACTGGATATAAAGCTATATAAGTAGGCATCAAAGTAATTCAATCATAACAGGATAAGGAACACTGGTCAAAATGAAAAACAATTACATTAGAAAAGGCGTTTAACACACGGTTTTGAGAGAGAGAGAGAGAGAGAGAGAGAGAGAGAGAGAGAGAGAGAGAGAGAGAGAGAGAGAGAGAGAGAGAGATTTTCATTGTGACAAATCGCAAAAGCAACAAACGCCACTGAACTACCGAGATACTGTTACAAATAAAAACACCCAAACATTAGAGCAAATTCTTGCAATAAACAGAAAATAAGTCGACTTTTTTGTTCCCCAGAGGAGGAAAATAAACATGTCAGTGGACAGATACCAGAAAATAACACTACACATCTGGCAAACTGCGTACGCATACCATCACGTGTAAACAACGAGGGGCAACTGATGGTCGCTAGTTACGTCATCTGGTTCTGAAGAGTGAAAACTGACAAGGTGATGATCGATTGGTTTATAGGTAAGAATATGTGGAGGAATGGGTGAGATGAGGAGCAACAATGACGCCTATGCAAAAGAATTTCCTATGTACGACGGCTGATTTAACTTCGTATATTAGTGGTGACCTCAATGGCGCGTAAAAACTCACATAGTTTTAATATACTTTGGATAAACAAATGAAATTCTTAAGTATTTAGTTTGGAAAAAAAAATAAAAGAAAAATAAAAGAGTGATTTGGCACAAGAAAAGCAAGACGAACAAAAAAAATCACATTTAATGTGTACAATGTAAACAGGACCAGAGAACAGCAAAATACCTACAACAAAGCTCACTTTAAAATCACACACACACAAACATATATATATATATATATATATATATATATATATATATATATATATATATATATATATATATATATATATATATATATATATATGTATATATATATATATATATATATATATATATATATATATATATATATGTATGTATGTATGTATGTATGTATATATATATATATATATATATATATATATATATATATATATATATATATATATATATATATATATATATATATATATATATATAAACACGGTAAGATATTTTAGCAACTTATAATACTTCTTTTTTACGAGTTTAACTATTTGTTTGATGAGAGTAACCCTTCACATCACAAGTGAATAAAGAGACATTTCCTTTAACCTTATACTAGAGTATTATTGAACAGTCATCAATAATCGTCTTCCTTCATAGTTCTCATGTTTACACAAAAGGTTTTCGGTAACCTAAACAGCAACCTAACCTTTGAACTAGAAATCTGTAACACTCTCAGTGACGATGACCTTTAATGTTGACTTTGAGACAGCCTCTCTCGACGCTGAAAAATTGCAGGCCGCAGGTGCAGCAACCCAAGTCCAACACTTAGTGTTTGGTGTAGACGTGGAGAATAGCATAGACAAGATGGAGATAGTGAAAATAACAGTTAAGTACTGACGACAATGACTGTTACGCTAAGCTCGATGGTGAGGAGGGGAAGAGGGTGAGGATAATTGCAAGCGTTGTTTTAATCAGTGTTTCTATAGATGGAAAGTGATGTTAGTGGTCATGATAATGAAGATGTGAGAACTGGTGTACTGCTATGGAAGCAAAGATAATAGGACATTTTGGATTTAATTGAAATTAATACTGCTATTATCATCAATGAGGCATAGGTCACACTTCGAAGTTACAGTGAATATACTTTATCATTGATTAATTTCTGAAAACAAATTAAAAAATTCATGTTACACCTCAATAACAAATCTATCGACAGTCAAAAACCTACATAAGTTGGTATAAAAATAACATCTATTTTCATTATCTTCTAAGTAGCCAACTTAGAAAATAAACTTACAACTTTCCATTTACTTTTAGCCTTAATGATTCCTAAATTCTCTGAAGAAAAACATTGGCAAGGCATCGAAGGACTGCCTCCTGTTGCAATTATTATTCTTCTTGCTAGTTTTACATTGATCCCTTCTCTTTTACAGCGCTTATCTTTAGACGTTTATCTCAAACGCAATCCATTTTTTTCGACTAGGTTTTCTATTACATTTCCTTTGAACAGCATCTGCTGTTCGCATTTAATTCGGTGGGTATGTTTTTTTTTTTTTTTTTTTTTTTTTTTTTTTTTTTTTTGCTATTGAGAAAACACACGGTGACGAGAGGCCGAGCAAGTGGGAGTATAAATACATGGATCATTCCTAAGCTGCTTAACGCTTAGAAGCAAACATGCAACACCCAATAAACATGCAAGTCTGGCCAAGCACGTCCTTGCGCACATAATATGCTAACCAAAAGACATGCTTGTGATGTGAACATGCCTTGAAAGTTCTTTTTAAAAATGGGGCATTATCAAGAGTGCAGCATTTACAATGCTTGTAATCCCAGTCAAATAGTTGTTTTGTTCCTTTTCCTTTACGGTTTTTTTTAGTTTTATAGTCACAAGGAAAGCTTTTTCAGACTTGAAACGATTCAAGACTCAGTTTTTCTACAAACTAAGATTGCTTTCTATTTTTTATATTCCTTGATGAATTATATATGCACACGCTGATACACACTCACGCATTTCTCAATGCCCTAAGCTTTTCACATCAGAAGGCTGGCTCAAGGGGGCGTTAACCTTCGGAATATTAGAAAGTCTTTTGGGATGAGAGCGTTAGCCCATGCGTTCCTCTATTTTACCCATGACATGCAATAACCAACTAATCATCACAGTTATAATTCATTCCTAGGGTCAACAAAGGTGAAATAAATATATCAGGTATCTAGCCACAAATCTGGTCTCCGGCTGGTGAGCCGAGATCAAAAAAACACTGAGCTTCGGAATTGGATACTAAGCACGCACATACATACACACACGC
>NC_090732.1:86227541-86230041 GCF_036898095.1 Palaemon carinicauda | reverse complement strand
TAATTTTTCCGTCAAAATTTAAACATAATTCTATTTTGACAAGAATAACGAACGTTCAGCAGAAGGGGAAACTTGTTCCACCTTCTTCAACTATGCTATGCAACCTAATTATTATCTTGAAGAAGATAGTTTCTATGTATTTCAGCCACCTGGACCCAAGGTTTATTGCTAATATTTTTCAACCCAATTAATTGACTGGTTTGGTACTTTGAAAATAGCTACTCACGCCCTTCACCAATTTTCTAAAAAAAAAAAAAAGAAAAAAAAAATCCATGTCCAGACACAGGTTTTGAAGGCCATTTACTCGTGAATTTAGGATATGCCCAAGCCTATCCTGTCAAGATTTACGAATTCATTCTAACAAGCGTTCTCGGGGTACTTATCCCTCCTATCACACAACCACCTTTCCTCGTTGTTTAAACCAAACTTCCCCTCGCTATGTATTCATTCATTCCACGCTAATCTCTCTCTCTCTCTCTCTCTCTCTCTCTCTCTCTCTCTCTCTCTCTCTCTCTCTCTCGTTTTCTTGTCTTTCTCAATTTACATCATGTATTCTATTCTTATTTTTCCTTAATTTTTATTTTATTTATTTATTTTTACATTATGCGAAGCATGTGGTGATTAGCCAAAGCGATATATCATCAACAATTAGAGAGGGTGTGAAATAGCAGATGCTAATATATCCTGCTGGAGTGATTGATTGTTTCGAAGGTATTAGCAATAAACCTTGGGTCCATGCGGTTGAAATACATAGTAAATAATAACAAAATAAACCATCATTACGTCAGTTAACACCATCATAGTTCAAGTAAAAATAATTGTAGAATCAAACTCTTTGAACGAAGCATGTTTCATCCTGAAAAGAAAAATGTATTTCCGAATGATTAAAGATGTTTCACAAGCATTCTATCATAAAAAAAATGGGGTTCTTTGCCAGCATAGTGTTAATTTTACTATTTTTTATCTATTTCAAACCTCAATGGAGAAGTGTTATCTTTCAGCAATTCGGTATTTCTCACAATAATTCGAAATATTTATTCTGTCCAAAGAAATTTGTGTAGCCATTTCTCTGTAGTTCTCAATATCTGTAGATTTTTCTTAGCGCCTCTTTTTTAGAACTCTGTAACAACCCTAATCAACGTCTCTTCTTCCACACAGGGTAATCGTGCTTGCTATTCACAACTGCCTAGCAAGCAAGCGACAAGCAGCTGCTGAAGAAAGGCGGGGTGCCAAAGACCCTCCAAAAGAAGACAACCATGTCACCAAGGTGAACCTGGAGGAAGCATGGTGACTAGGTGTGAGGTCGTCGCCAACCAGCCAATGGGAAAGCAGGGATTCGTCTGGCGCTGTCATTTCCAGCCAATGGGAGACGCCAACCGATGCCATCAACAATCTAGCATATGACGACGAAGAAGAGATCCCCAACAGGAACACAAGTTGGGAGGAATCCACGGCTTTCAGGGAGCTTTCGGTAGCCAACGGAAAATACAGGATTTGTAGGGTGTAATTTCAAGGAACAAGGTTACTAGAATTAATATTCCTCCCTTGTATTGCTAACCCCCCTCTTTTTACTTATAAATTCCTATGGAATAAACGTCCCTTTTTTCCGTTTCTTTTCCGAAGAACCAAGTTTGTTTTATCCTTCATGCTCTGTTCTTACTTAATTATAAAAGGAGAAAATGCAGTTATGATACCTGAATCCGCAAAATCAATTTAAATTCTATTTCAATTTCCATTTATATAAAGTTCATCAACATAAAAGGTAGAAAATGTTCTTTTACCTGCAATCAAAATCTGTTATTTCATATTTTGAAAGTGGACTTTTCCACACAGAACTACATACACCTTTTGAATACGAACTTTTAATCAAGATCATCACGAAAAATATACTGAGTCTTTTTCTTAGGAAATTTGCCTCAAAGCTGTAATAGCAAAGATAAAAGGAAAATATTAAATACATAAAGCACTAGATGCTTGAAACAACAGGCAAGTCTACAACCAAAGGTTATCAGTCTTGAGTAAGATATATATATATATATATATATATATATATATATATATATATATATATATATATATATATATATATATACATATACATACATATATATATATATATATATATATATATATATATATATATATATATATATATATATATATATATATATATATATATATATATATATATATATATACTGTGCATACAGTACACATACGCCCTAAAGTGACGGACAAATCACCAGGTATTCCGAGGGGACAGGCCGGCACCTGAGCAGTCATTATCTAATTTTGGAGCAAGTACAGTATGTTATCTCAAATATCAACCTAATTCTGTATTATCATCTCTCTCTCTCTCTCTCTCTCTCTCTCTCTCTCTCTCCTCTCTCTCTCTCTCTCTCTCTCTCTCTCTCTCATACACACACAATTCAGACAAATACACTGGGGCATGCTTTGTAGAACAAACTTTGCTCATATGAATATTAAGATTGAAGATTAA
>NC_090732.1:86220041-86225041 GCF_036898095.1 Palaemon carinicauda | reverse complement strand
AAATCAAATAAAAATTTCTTTTTAAACTGCTTGAAATGCTTATTCCTTTTTGTGTAAATGCATCTCATACTAAATTACGATTAGTAGAGAGAGAGAGAGAGAGAGAGAGAGAGAGAGAGAGAGAGAGAGAGAGAGAGAGAGAGAGAATAGTTGCTGACCCATCTTAACTCTCTCTGATGATTCAAGGATGAACCCTCAATGCAACAAACTTTCAAAACATCACCTAAAACAGATTCAGATTCAGGTGTTTGGTGGATAGATTTGCCTTTTCATCGGCACCTCCACATAGTAAAAAGGCCATACCGAAGATACAGTAATAGTCAAAGGACTTCGCTACCATTGGTACTCACCAACCTGTTCCCTTATTAAGTAAGTTATAAATTAAAGAACCCTACTCTATATCACTTGATCTGGAGTCTATTGTATACAGGGTCTATCTATATTATTATTATTATTATTATTATTATTATTATTATTATTATTATTATTATTATTATTACTTGCTAGTTGAAAAAGCAAGATGCTATAAGCCCAAGAGCTCCAATAAGGAAAATAACCCTGTGAGGAAATGAAATTAAATAAACTATAAGAAAAGATATGAACAATATATAATATCTTAAGAGCAGTAACAACACTAGAATAGATAGAAAAGTGTGCCCGAGTGTACTCTCATGAAAGAGAACTGTATTATTATTATTATTATTATTATTATTATTATTATTATTATTATTATTATTATTATTATTATTATTATTATTATCAAGACTGTTAATTACTTAGCTAGCACGTGCAAACTGGCTAGACTATACATCAATTACTGTATATCTACACCAAGGAGAAAATTAGGAATAGTTGATTTCTAAAATTACGGGATTGTCTATATTGTACATACCATACTATCAAAATTCCTGTCTGCTTACAAATTGGAACAAAAAATTAACTGGAGTTCTAAAGTTAAACCATGGGCATTGACCAAACATTACGTTTCCTGACCATACATTACAAATCTTGCTCAAGGAACGTGTTCGTAACATCTTAGGCATTGTTTCAAGAATAAAATCAAGAGCTTAACCAAAATACACAACATAATTGCGTGATATCTTATTGATCCACCACTTTTTTAAGTTTGTCTGTGCTGGGAGAACAGGGTCATTCCCTTATGGTGGTTAAATTACGAGCATTAACAAAAGGTAAAGCATAAACTAAGTAAACCAAAGAGTTGTCCGCATGTCAAACACCTGAATGAAGAGGAATGAAATTCATCTGCCTTCCAAGATGAACGAACATCTGGACACGCGATAACACAATGCCAAGGTGATCCTTCAAGTAAGCTTTATCCACTGTTGTCAACAGTCTTTCCACTATGCTGTTATTGTCACTTAGCCATGAGTGATCCTACTACTCTCTCTCTCTCTCTCTCTCTCTCTCTCTCTCTCTCTCTCTCTCTCTCTCTCTCTCTCTCTCTCTCTCTCTCTCTCTCTCTTTATGCCCTTCCCGCTAGCATCTCGTATGAGCAAAGCATTTGGTTAGCTAATTAAGGTCGACCCATGATACTTTTTATCACCTACCCCCTTTTTTTTTCTTTTTTTTTTTTTTTTACTTTTTATCAAATGGGGCTTTTCTGACAGCTTCGTTAATGGCATTGATACAAACGTTTTTTTATTTTCATTGGCAATTTTTGATCTTCCTAATCACTTGCTTTTTTAAGGAGTTGGAGGCCTTAACTTTTTCGTTTAAATTTTTTCTATACGTCTTATGGATTCTCCAATAGTACGGATATGGTTATTTATCTATGCCTTTGTTCATCATAATAATTTTCATGCTTTTCCTTGGCAAAAGGCTTGACATGTCCAGCAATATGATATCCCAGACATATGTGGAAATGAAAGAGTCGTAGAGTATTTTAGGAAAGTTTATCCAAATGAACAGAGGCAGACTTGAGAGCATTCCTTGATATGCAAATGCTACAATAATTAGATTCTCGAAAATTATGATTACGATCATGAAAAAAAAAAAACTATAAGATAATATTATCATTACAACTAAGATGCCTCCCCATGGTATATACAGATAAAGGAAATGAAAGTAATACTAAAACTTTAAATAAACTTCATACCCAACAACATGAATAACAAAATAATTTATTCATATATAAATACGCACACAGATATATATATATATATATATATATATATATATATATATATATATATATATATATATATATATATATATATATATATATATATATATATATATATATATATATATATATATGCACTTCTATACATAAATTGTATTCACAACCAAGTAAATACTCATGCATATTACATATACTTCTGTATGCAGAAAATTTATAATTAGAATATGTAGTATTTGCACGCACATCGTACGAATGCTACTAAAAAATATTCTGAATGTTGAGTGCAGAGATAAGAGGCCACTCCAAGTATCAACAAATTTAGAATATTATTCGTAAATAAAAATAAAAAGCATAACAAGCCCCTTCAATTTACATAAACAAGAATGTCCAGAAAGAACTTATTTATGTTTTAAGGCTCAAATACCTAACAGAATACGTAAGCAACTCTAGAAAAAAAAATAATCAGATGGATAAGAATAAACATTTTGTATAGCCTTTTCTGCTAACCTATTTTTTCATGTGTTCATTTCCATTAAAAGTCTCTATATGAAATTCTATATATCAAATTGGAAAAATGAAACTTAATACTAACTCTCAAAATGATGTCAACTAACAGAAATGTCGGAGCACTCCATGTAGCAGATGTTCAGAGTTCGAGGTAAGGTTATGAATTAACTTAAGCTTTTCATTTTTAGTAGTTTAATAAAATACATTTGATAATGGTGACCATCATTAATTGATAGAATTGACAAATATTCAACTCAACCAAATTTATATTAATTGGGTACATGGATTGTTGTAATTCACGTTCATCTCTGGCTGCAAATGGGGTATTTTATGTTCAGTGTTAAGTTGATGGGCTATGCCCGATATGGATTGAGGATTCTTGTCTTAGAGTAATTATTTCGAAGATAAAAGAAAAGGAAAGAAACTGCCAGTAGAAAAGAAGAAAAGACTCCACAAGGCAAACGAACTAATGCTGCTGAAGACATGAGGAGGATAGGGACGAATGTTTTTGTAAATCCAAGGATCCATGTGGAAAACCTAATCTAGATCAATTATACCCCACTGATTATCTCATTACATCCTTCTCCCTCTCTCTCTTTCTTTCTCCAATCAATGACTAATCAATGTTCTCTAAGCTAAAAGCCAAGCTGAAGAAATGTCCGTAAGCAGTAGAGAATAGACAAAGAATTCCCAAAGATAATTTTTTCTTATGCACGCAAACATAAAGAAGTGAAGAGTGTCATTGGTTCCTTACAGTGAATGGTTCAATGATCACAGAACTAAAACAAATTCGAGAATGCTACTCATCCCGATAATCAACTCCCGACCCGTATTATTATTATTATTATTATTATTATTATTATTATTATTATTATTATTATTATTATTATTATTAAAAGCCAAGCTACAACCCTAGTTAGAAAAACACGATGCTACAATCCCAAGGGATCCAACAGGAAAAAGTAGCCCAGTGAGGAAAGGAAATAAGAAAATAGATAAGCTACAAGAGAAGTGATAAATAATCAAAATAAAGTTATTTTAAGAACAGTAACAACACTAAATTAGATCTTTTTTATATAAATTATAAAAACTTAAAAACAAACAAGAGGAAGAGAAATAAGATAGAACAGTGCGCCCAAGTGTACCCTCAAGCATGAGAAATCTAATCCAAGATAGTGGAAGGCCATGGTACAGAGGCTATGGCACTACCCAAGACTAAAGAACATTGGTTTGATTTTGGAGTGTCCTTCTCCTAGAAGAACTGCTTACCATAGCCAAAGAGTCTCTTCTACCCTTACCAAGAGGAAAAGAGCTACTGAACAATGACATTGCAATAGTTAACCCCTTGTGCAAAGAAAAATGTTCAGTAATCCCAGTGTTGTCAAGTGTGGAAAGAATAGGCCAGACTATTCGGTTTATGTGTATGCAAATGCAAAATGAGCCGTAACCAGAGAGAGGGATCCTATGTAGTACTGTCTGGCTAGTAAATGGATCCAATAAACTCTAGCGGTAGTATCTCAACAGGTGGCTGGTGCCCTAGCCAACCTACTACTATAGAAATCATACTAAAGAGAATTGAGGAACCTTGTTTATCTTCTGTCGCGGAAATCACAAACCAGGATCTTTAAACTTCTAATAACTTGTTAAGTGATGAAGCTATAGAGCAAATGCCATCTTCCCAAATAATACCAACGTATATCAACAATATCATCCTTGAGAAAATTGTAGTAAGGAATATAATGGTCAAATATCTGACCAATAACGACCTCCTCTCACCAGCATGACTATACACAAGAGATTTATGGTATTATAGTTAATCAATCAAAATCAGTAGGTAAAATCTTGGAACACGGTAGTGAACTAAATGCGGTATATCCAAGTTAACAAAGTAGCTCTAAGAACAACGGATCGGGCGATCCAGGTATCCAAACCATCACTTTTCATATCAGGGACACCATAATTAACGGTCCTTAGACCTATTATTTTCATAATACCGATCAGTGATACTAACAATAACCCACAAAACTCAATCACATCCGAAGGCTCCCGTGTTTCAGTCTTATTTGACTCACGTGAGAAACGTGGAAAGTTTCAAAATGAACTAGATTGTATAATCTATCCCTGAGCATAAAGATATAAGGCAACCTTTAGCGGGAACTAATTCAAGCATATACACTTTTGTAAGAAATTCTGAAGTCTGTCATTACCTTGATCTTGGTAGGATTGCCATCGCAATAAAGAACCAAATAAAAGATCTAGGGGTCATCACTTCTAATGACCTAACACACCCTCATATTGACAGAGCCATATCAAATTGTCATAGACAGTCATTGTGCATATCAAGAATCTT
>NC_090732.1:86215041-86217541 GCF_036898095.1 Palaemon carinicauda | reverse complement strand
AGGTAATCTAACTCTATATTGCATCTTTAAAAGAAAAACGCTATATTTATATCAGAAGTACTCCTATCAAAGATCACCAATGAACAGCAATTAACTATAGATTAAAATGTTGGTGCAGATTATTCTGCAGAATTTGAAAGGAAATACTACCAAAAACAATATTTTCGGTAGACACTTGCAATTACGAATGTATTTAGGAGTCTTGACATACATAAATACACACACATACATATATATATATGTATATATATATATATATATATATATATATATATATATATATATATATATATATATACTGTACATAGAGTGTATATATATATATATATATATATATATATATATATATATATATATATATATATATATTATATATATATATATATATATATATATATATATATATATATATATATATATATATATATATATATATATGCATATACATTTATATATGTATACATATATATACATATATATATATATATATATATATATATATATATATATATATATATATATATATATATATATATATATACGTACACACACTTGCACATAGTTCACAGCCAATAAATGCATATGAAATCCCATATACAAGTAATAATAAAGTTAATGCACATACAATTATACATACATATGTATAAAAGTACAAACAATAAAGATTGGTATGAGGCATATAAGGTACATAATTCAAACGATAAAAACAAGACGTCACTAAATACAGGAGTGATAATAGAAATTGACATTTTTAAAATCTATGAAGTTTGAAGAGTACTTTGCATATGTACAGTATATGCATCGAGTTTGCTTATTTCAAGTCCTATATTTGAATCATTATCAACACATTTTTTAATAAAGCTGGACTCTATGACATTTCTTTATAGAAAGTTATTTGAAGGAATCGGTTTCTTTGTATATGACCAATCAATAGCGTGATTTTGATCTCTAACATGGACAAACATTGAATTGTTATCCTAAGCATATCTAACATATTTCTTATGCTGTTCAATTTTATTTTCAAGAGCTTAACCTCTTTGATATATTTTTTACATGAATTACAACTGGTATGATGTACACATCGTTAGGTACTATCAGAATTCTTTATAAGAGCTGTTTTCATCGTGTTATTGCTCTTGGATAAAACAGTACATAATTTATAGGGATGCCATTACCAGCAAACTAAGATTAAATACACCTATCATTACCATAGAAACCCACGATGTACATAAAAAGAATTTCATCGGATTATGGAACGTCCAACTGCTACACCAGTGGATAAAGGAAAGAAAACACTGGCAACTATACTCCATCAGATAAGACACGAGTGCCTTGTAACACAATATAAAGCGTGTAAGACTAGCGATGGAAGGGTGATTAGCTAACCCATGATGGTTATAGCGTGAGAAGCAAAATGTGTTGTGGCTTCTCCAACCAATCAGCTGGGAAGCCAAAAGTAATAAAATAATGGCCCGACCTTTTATAAGGAATCGAAAGCAAATTTAAAAGTCCCACGTCCCTCTCTCCAAAGCAGGAAATATTAGTGCGTCATCTGTAATAAATTAATGAACAATAAAGTCTAGGAAATGGATCACAAGCATGTTTTCAAAGCTTAACCGGGCTACGGGTACTTAATCACAACAGAAAATCTGATATAGGAAGTTCTTTGGCCAAAGTCATACCTCCCAATAATGGATTACATGTAACCGGATCCAGAAAAATAAATAAAATCAACCAGAATCTTCTGTTTAAAAATTTCTCAAAAAAGGCCTACAAGAAATAAGACAACCACAAAATCTGATCGAAATTCACTTATTAAAACAGTAAATACTTTGTTCACAACTGAATTATTGTGTTTAATTTTCAAAATAGGAAAACCATAATTCTCTCTCTCTCTCTCTCTCTCTCTCTCTCTCTCTCTCTCTCTCTCTCTCTCTCTCTCTCTCTCTCTCTCTCTCTCTCTCTCTCTCTCCATTATTTTCCTCATGATAGATCCAAAAACTGTAGGTTAATTACAGATAAGAAAGAATTAAGTTAAGGAGAAAAGGGCATAAAAGGGAACACTAGTCCAACACACAAAAACAGTAAAATAGCCACGTCTTTAAAAGGATGGAAAATATTAAGTTAACATGAACAGAAATATGAATAGACCTTAGCTATAGAGGGAATGAAAGTCGAGTTTTGTTTCTTTCTTTAATATTTCAATGTCTTTTCATAACCGTTTCCTTTTCCGCTATTTACCTTTAGTGCTTCCAATGTATTTCCTTTTATGGTAATAAAAGAGAGAGAGAGAGAGAGAGAGAGAGAGAGAGAGAGAGAGAGAGAGAGAGAGAGAGAGAGAGAGAGAGAGAGAGATGAACATTGATATAAAATGTGTTTCTTGCCTGCTATTAAAATGATATACTTAAGAGCACTATCTGGTAACATGTCATCGAAATTAATGGTGACCTTGATTGTATCCTACATATAAACCTCATGTGAAGAGATTAATTATTATAGA
>NC_090732.1:86177541-86207541 GCF_036898095.1 Palaemon carinicauda | reverse complement strand
AAAGGACCCATAACTCTTTAACGGTAGTGTCTCAACGGGTGGCTGGTGCAATATATGTAAAAGTAGTCCAGGATATCTATTCACAGCTTACATCCCAAGTAAGAAGCACTGTTGGAACAGCACGAAAGTTTCGTGTGAGAGTTGGTTTACATCAAGAGTTTACTCTCAGTTATGACATATTTGATATTGTAATGGATGTTATTATATCAGATGTCAGAGACGATATCCTCTGCAGTATGATGATTGCTGATGATGTTGTTTTGATAGACCTGAGGGATAAGTAGGGCCAAGACAGAATATCTGTTGATGTAAGAAGGAAAACAGGGTGCTAATGATGCTAAAAAAGACACCCTTACTCCCAACTGTTTGAGTTTGAAAACAGAGGCCTCATGATTAACATGGTCAAAGACAGCACTAAAATCAAGGCCAATCATACAAACTTCCTGACCACCATCAAGGGATTTCTGCACAGCATTGGAAATTATGAAGAGAGCATTACATGCTCCAAAGGATTTGTAAAAACCAAATTTCAAACTGGGGAACAGATTATTATCTTCACCATACCAAGTTAGATGTTTTGCCAAAAGATGTTTAAAACATTTAGATAATAAAGAAGTTATGGAAATAGGGCAGTCATCAGCAGGGCTAGAGCTACCACAAACACATTTACCTAATCGATTAACATCCCCAGCTCTCCAACAGGCGCAAAAACGAGCCTCTTCTTGTTCATTTGCGGATAATACAGACAATTTAAGAGCTTTTAAGAGCTAAGAAATATGTGGTCTATAAAAAAAAATGAAAATTATCATTTGGACATACACCACCATAGGCATCAAGGTCTACGAAGAGTGTTTTCTTTCGTGGGAATAAAAGCTGAACTATTTAGTTTAACCTAATAAATATAGAATACCTAGGTTTGATACAACTAAGGTTCTAGAAGATGAGCACAGAGATATGTTTGCAATTGAATGTAGGAGAGACTTTAAGAGACGACGAGCAGACAAGCTGATTTTGAAGTTTTGGGACATGCAATTACAAGGAGAAAGCCAGGGATATCAAATGATACTTGGAATACTATAAAAAGGACACAAAGACAGAAATTGATTGTCAAAGGTTTTCGAGGAATTAATGAAAATTACAGGGTAGAGCATGCTGAGTATTCCAGTATTGATAGTAAAGTTAAAAAAAAAAAAGCCAGGAATGACTGGAGAGAATATTAAACAGGAAAACAGATGAGGCTGACAAAACTATGAATTTAAGGAGTGTCTATGGTATAAGAATTGTTCATAGAATTATTCATTAAATCTCTACGTGGGCAAAGAAGAAGAAGCATATACCCATCAAAAAGGGAGACGTATCTGTTATACCAACAGAAGATGAAGAAAAACAACGTTGGATGGAACACTTTAGTGAGGTCATGAATAGGAGATGTGATGGGAATGATTTCATTGATACACCACGAAACCGAAGAAGACCTTGATGTACCCATGAAGAATTCATTGTGTTTGAAGTCGAAGTTATCATTAAAAACCTCAAGAGATGGAAAGCCCCTGTATATAATGGAATAACTGCTGAGATAATACTAGCTGAAAATAAAGTGACTCCAAGAATACTTACAACATTATTTTGTAGAATGTGGCGTGAAGAGGCAAAACCTAATGAATGGGAACAATAATTGCAAAGGCATCACACTTACGTCAGTTGTCAGGAAAATACGTAGTATGCTTATTCTAAAGAAACTAGAGAGAAAGAGTGATGAAAAGCTGAGAGATGAACAAGCAGGATTTCGAAAAAGTAGAAGTTGTGCTGACCAAATTTTCCTTTTAAGACATAATGCACAGTAATGTATAGAATATAGAAATCCACTTTTGATGACATTTGTGGACTATAAAAAAGACTTTGACAATGTGCGCCGGCTAATTTTGTGGAGAGTTCTGCGTTATTATGGAGTTCCTCTTAAATATATAAATTCTATTGTCTGTTCATGAGCATACCAAGTGCAATGTTTCTTAATGGAGTCCTATTAAAGGAATTCCCAGTGAACAGTGGCGTACACCAAGGGATTGTGCTGTCACTTATGTTGTTTATCCTCCTCATAGATTTTTTAGTGCACAAAACAGTTGGGGATGGTGGAGAAAAATTGGACTAGATAATAACAGAATATACAATAGAAGATGAAATATCATTGGGAGGAAAAAGGTTTAATGAGGTAGAAATTTCAAGTATTTAGGAACTATGATCTTTACAATAAGAGTTTAATGGCATACCGGCCGGGCCCCCTAATGAAAGATTGAAAAAAAAAAGCAAATCAGACAATGGCTAGGTCAAAGGTCACCAACCTGCGGCTCCTTCCAGACTCTTTTTCTGTTCCAAGCACTAAACTAACCTTCTTATACCTTTAAAACAAAGAAATTATGTGAAAATCTGTAAACAATGTTCTGTTAAATTTCAAAGGAATATTATAGGAATTAATCTAACTTATTTTTTTAATTACTTTTAAATAGCTTCCAAATTTAAACCGTCAAATAATTGAACATCTAAATAATCTTAGCCTAAAATTATAAGGAAGGGGAAACACTGCTTTATGACTTTTGGAAGTCCTGTCATTTGCAAGAAAGTTATCAGTGTTAATCAGAGATCTTGGGAAAAGAGAGTTTGTTCACTTTTCATTACTGAAGAAATGCAAAGATTCTGCAGATTGTGAGTTTGATAAAGATGCCATAGAAACAGTTATATTGAAAAATTTAACTTGGTTTTAAAGAATTCAGAAGGAAGGAAGCAACCCTGTCATTTCAGATCAAACCATTTGGGGCAGATATCTCTGAAGTAAGTTTGTCAGCCTCTACTAATGTGGACCGAACAGAGTTTCAGCTTGTTACTGATGATTTGCAGGAAGAAGTTATGGGTATCAAAGTTTAAAGATTTTTACTCTGATCTAGAGTCTTTAGAAACACAAGAAGTTACATTAGCTAGTCGACACAAATTGGGTTAACTAATAAATCTAAAAAAAGGAAGGTAAGATGGTTTTTGAGGTTTGGAGTGTATTACCAAATAACTATTAAAATACCGGAAAATTTGCATTTGGGGTTCTCTCCCTTTTGGGATCCACTTATTTATGTGAGCAAGTATTTTCAAACATGAATCTCATGAAATGAAAACCAAGAAATAGATCACACGATGAGAGCTTACGATCTTGCTTAAAGCTGAAAACTACTTCCATTCCAAACATTCACCAGCTCTCCAAGGAATAACAGAAATAAATTTCCTCTTATCAATTAATTTTAGGTATATAACTCTTAGAAGAAATTATACTTTGATGTTCAATAGTAAATTTCCTCTAAGCTATTCGAAAGGTATTTAATTTCACGGAATGTAATGTTGCTTGCCCTTTGTGATACAGTGTCTGCCATATATATTGATGATAGTATCAATGATACAATTTTTTTTTTTTTTTTTTTTTTGCATTCTCATATATATGAAAATAATGCAAAACATAACCAATCCTTTTGGCATGTGAATATAATTACATAATGTTCTTACAATTATATATTTCCCCCTTCAATTATAAGGTATGATCTCATAACTTCGAAGAATACAATATAACCATGTTTCTTATGCATATTATGATCACCACACTAATTTTTCCTACTACTGGAATTACATGTGAAAGAGATTTGTTGCATCTATTACGAGAGATGCTATTGAATGAAGGATAATGCCCTGAAGAATATATTATTCGTTTGTTTTGTGAACATGATAATAATAGAAAATATCACTTTAACTATTCTATAAAGTAGGCATATTGAACACTATTCTGTTATTTCTGAAGTACAGCAGAGTTTGATTTTAGATCTTAGGAGACCGTTTTTGTCATTGCAGCTCTGACACCACTAAATTTTTATGATTCTCTAAATAAATGGCTCTTCTAGCTTCAAAGGTTGGTGACCCCTGGGCTAGGTTAAGTAAGATTAGGAAATGAATTCGCCTAAAATTACATAAGAAAAAAATCAGGCCATATATTAGTTCAGTGAGACCAATGTTCCTGTGTGGACTTGAGTCGTGGTATGACAATGAAACAATATCCAAAATAGTTTATAGATTTGAGAACAAAGCCCTCAGAGGGATATTGGGTGTTAAATGGCAGGACAGATTTAGAAATGAAACTGTAAGATAAATTACTCGAGGGCCATATGCGGATGAGATCATGGTGAGGGGTAGATGGAGATGGTTTGGGCATGCTCTTCGCACTCCCCAAGAGAGATTAGTTCTCCAAACTTTTAACTGGGCTCCACAAGGCACTAGAAGAGTTGGAAGACCCTGGCCTACATGGCTGAGGACTATGAAGCATGAAGTAGGAGATGATGAATGGATAAGTATTGATATAAAAACTCAAGGTAGAGACGACTAGCGAAATCTTACTGAGGCCGCTTTCGTCAATAGACGTAGGAGGAGATGATGATAAAGGAAAACAGGAAAGAGGAAGGTCGAGTTTCTCATTACTCTCCATACTATTAAACCCATCTACCAAAAAGATGTCTTTTCCTTTGGACAGTGAGTGCCACAGCCATCTGATTTAAATAAAAAAAGAACTGTGAAGTGTACACAAAAGGGTATAGATTTAAGGGTACCCACCACTCATGTTCCTGGTTTGTACCAGAAAGGGTTTATTTTATGGTCAAATTGTATTCCTTTTCAGTTGAAACGTAAACTCTCTGAGCAACAGCTCACATCTGAGCTGCTGCCCTTTCAAAGATGATACACCTCCAGCATATCCAAATATCTACAATCATCACTGAACCCAGATTTGTCGTTCACAAGGTATGTTAACACACAAGAATGGATATACCTATCAATTATGTTGACCAGATTCTCATTCAATAGAGCAACAGGCACAACACTTTTTTATAATTCAAATGCAAAAGCTTAAGATTTCATATCTATATCCCTTACAAAAGTATGATACATCAGGCACAGGCTGCTCAGTCTTAATTACTAACATAACCAAGACATGATCAGACGTCTCAACTAGAAAACCAGCCTTACCTCTTATAACATCAGAGGAGTCAGAGTATTCAAGGTCAAATCAGTTACCAGAGTGGAAGTACCTTCACTTATGACTTGTTCAAAGCCTAATTCAGAGACAAAGTCCAAAGTTCTTAAGCCGTGGTGATCAGTAGAAGAAATTTTTTTTTTTTACCACTCTCTATAGTGAGCGTTGAAATCACCAACACACATAATGGTAAGAAGACAGTCTAAGATAGAATCATGCAATTCTGGAGTTCGCTAGATCGAACACATATATACATACATATATGCGTGGGGCACATTATGTACTTGGTCTTCCAGTATATTGAAGAATAGTGATTACACAAGCACAAAATTATACACACACACACACACACACACACACACATATATATATATATATATATATATATATATATATATATATATATATATATATATATATATATATATATATATACATATGTATATATATGTATATATATATATACATATATATATATATATATATATATATATATATATATATATATATATATATATATATATATAAAGCATCGTGGTATGGTGGTGATTAAACGATCTTAACCTAAGAATCACCAGTAGATCTACCAATCAATGACTTCTGCCAGTGTCAAAAAATATGCTTGTTCTAGCAACCTCTAAATTCTTGCTGTGAAGTCGGTAAGTTGTTCCTTTCTGTTGATATTACTCCAAAGAGGAAAAAATTACTCGCATATACCGACATATACAGTAGATCAGTCAGACACGTCGACGACTTGCACCTCGTGCACCCAAGTTCAAACTCTGCTTATGTTTGATAGAATTCACGTGAACACAGCCCTACTACCCTTGTGATACTCAGGAAATGTGTCTAATGGTTGGTTATTCCCTACCTATCGGAAAATAGAATTCTCTCTCTCTCTCTCTCTCTCTCTCTCTCTCTCTCTCTCTCTCTCTCTCTCTCTCTCTCTCTCTCTCTCTCTCTCTCAGACGAATAATCTTCCACTCAAAAGTGATAATTCAAAAACATTTTATTTTTATTGGAATAACTCTACACTTTTCAGTATCTACACTTTATAAAAAAAACAAAATCTTTTTTATTATACCTTAAATTATTTATTAGTTTTTCTTTGTGGCAACTTTATTTTACAATTCAATTTGTTTTTCAATGTCAGTGTGAATAAATAATTTATGGACGTACCCACTGTTATGATGTTCTGAGCTGCGTCCATGGCCGCATAAACATAATGAAGCATCCAGTACAGAATTGGTTTCGTGATTACCATATGGATAATGGTTGTATTTCATAGTCATCTATACACAGCGTACGTATATATAGCTAGGATATAAACAGATATAATCAAAATAGTTCTAGCTATAATATTGGTACGCCTAACGATGAAACAATCGAAGATTATTGACCATCAAAATGAAAAAGATGATTCAACTAACGTTAAACAATGCATATATAAAAAAAAACTATTATATCGATTTTCCTAACCATGATTAATCAAACTCATTATAAATGAGACATAACTTACTGTCATCATGTCGATCTCTGGTTTGGACTAAATCATGGTATTTTCATGCTGATTTTTCAAGTACTGCAACCATGTACATTATATATATATATATATATATATATATATATATATATATATATATATATATATATATATATATATATATATATATATATATATCTTAGTAAATGTTTTCTTTTTTAAATCATATATTAGGAGAATGTTTGCTTCGGGCCGGTACTTGAAAGGCAAAGTAGTTATTCATTATAACGACAATTTAGAATTGCCTTGTCTTTCTACTTGTTACACAACTTTCTTATTTTCTATAGTCTTCCATCTATTCATCATTCTTAAGATTTAAAACTCTACCAAGTTCTTACTAGACAACAAAAACAACATTTCACTTTCTACGTTTTTTCCACTAATTCAAGTTCAGTAGAATATCAGTTATGGAAACGTGCCTGTACTTATCCAAACTAATTCCATACAACTTTTAACTTGGGGCAACCTCTAATTCCACATATAACTATAAACTTCCGAAATTGTGTCTTAGAGGTTACTTTCGGCATCTTATTAACGGGAAAAATTCTGGGATTTAATATCTTTAAATCTTCCCTAGCAATGTAATATTTGACCTAAAAGTAAACAAGTACCGGAAGAAAAATACCTAACCCGTGTACCCGTGTTGGTTATTCACTCGACAAAGTGAATTGAGATTGTTATTAACCTTAAAGGGGAACTGGAACATAGTGAGTGATATAGCTAGTGGACATGATTCTTCTTCTGCCCTCTATAGTTTCACATAAATCGGTATCACTGCACTCAATCATTTCAGAACTGATAACGTAATAATTTTGTTTCAAATCCACTTGCATGTTATCAGAAATTTTAGTGTTGTGCAAAGCTTCCCTCCATTTACAGGTATTTCTGCACCCAAGACAACTTAGTGTTAAATAGAAACTCTCAAATACGCAAAAGGATATTCTATGTAAAGTTTGCAGCCTGGCAGCTACAATGTTCTGGAATTCATACTATTTCTAAGTGATCAGCAAGAGAGTTGGTAAAATTTCTCTAAGAGAGCTTCGATCTATAATAGAGTGTATGATATTCCACAGAGTAATGTTCTGGTAATTTTAGTTCATTACCCATACGATTGTCCTTTTATAGAGGTGGTAGTACAGTATGCTGATGATGATGCTTTCATTGCAGTGACTGAATTCCCTCAAACAAGAAATTCTGGAGCTGTTGCCCTTAACAGATATCTAAATAACCATTATTATTAATAAGGGACATAGCGCTAAACTCAAACAAAACTGAACTGATTGACAAGCCAATCTCTCACAGGGATTCTGAGTAGGTAACACTGTCGGCTATCCAAAGACTGGCAATTGATGACAGAGATTATATCATTATTGCAACATACTTCAGAATGTCTGAATATCTACTGCGTCCTCGCATCTTCATTACCTTGATGAGATCGCTGTAAATAGTATTTTAATTTTTACAAAAAGTGGTAATTATGATTTACCCCACCTTTGAGAAGCGTCCTGCCTGACGTTCTCCCATTACCTCTTTTCCTTTAACATGGGATTTTAATTATCATCTTTAGTACCTGCACCCTAGCTTCTATTCCATAATACTCTCCTTGCAGCACACAAGCGTCTTCATTCTGATGAGGTGATGCGTTTCTCTACTACTTGGTACTGAAGGTTCTTTCTGACCAATAGAATGGTTCACCTGCCAACAACATTGATGTTGACTCTCGACAGTTTTAACCTATAATACGACTTTACGAGATGTTTCTTATATCGGTAAAGTGTAGAAGGACTCTACCAGACAGTGTCATGGCTGTGACTAAGCTAAAGAGATGGTGTAACACTACTTTAATGGTATTGGTTTTAATTTCGACCGCGTATTCAATAGCTATTCAGCTTCGAAACGATGTGTTCCAAGAAGTTGATGGGAAACACGGACCCCATATAGAAATAAGTAAAAGCTAAAAATTAAGAAGAAGAAGAAGCAGATGTAAAATCTGCTTCTCAAGTACGTACAAATGTATGAAGAGAAGTATGCGTATGTATATTTTTCATTCATATATTTATTACAGTTAGTTTCTTCGTCTACCCTTTGTCTGTTTAACCTTTTTTTTATGGTGTTGTTGAAAGGGTTAAGTGAACATTAATTAAAGGAATCATACACTGCCACGGAAAAAAAATATCGTATGTTCAAAATCAAATTTGGTTCATCTTTCGTGTGAATCTGAGTATAACTTTGGAGCCAATGTTATCTATTGTTCCATTTACTACATTGATACTCATTGGTACATGTATCAAATAAAATTTTTGACTGTTATCTTAACATTATTATTATTATTATTATTATTATTATTATTATTATTATTATTATTATTATTATTATTAGCTAAGCTATAACCCTAGTTGGAAAAGCAGGATGCTACAGTATAAGAACAAGGGCTCCAACAGGGAAAAATAGCCCAGTAAAAAAAGGAAATAAAGAAATAAACTACAAGAGAAGTAATGAATAATTAATATAAAATATCTGAAAAACTGTAACAACATTAAAATAGATCTTTCACATATAGCCTAAACTATAAAGAGAGACTTATGTCAGCCTGTTAAAAAAGAAAAGAAAAAAAAAAACATTCGCTGCAACTTTGAACTTTTGAATTAAAGTGCAACAATCCACAGCTGCTTAACTGGGGTAATCGTGTGCTTAATCGTAAAAGAAAACGTCGTTTGTAGTATTTGCACAGGTTTGGAATATGGTTCTTTATAGTTTCCATCTGTTTTTCTATTTATTACTCCTCAGGTTTGTTCCACATCGTAAAAACTTATAGGAAGATAAATATCCTACAAAGAAACAAGGAATTCGACTGCAACACTATGCATGATATAGCTAAAGGCGGTGACTACTGTATATGAATAGTCACCTACTAAGATACATGGGTGAGAGACAGGACTCGCTCCATTACTTGAGGGAGGGTACATTAGGAAAAAGGGCATCGTTTAGAAATGTATACCATACTTTATTGCCTCTCACCTACAGGTTAAAGAGACAGATGGAGAAGAAAGAGGACGGGTGATGGCGATATTGTAAGAGAAAAAAGTAAAGGCTTTAAACAAATGCCTTGAGCAGACGCGCAGTAACATACATAAAAACACATGTGTGATACTTCATAGGAGTTCGTTGTCCTTGGCTCTCTCTCTCTCTCTCTCTCTCTCTCTCTCTCTCTCTCTCTCTCTCTCTCTCTCTCTCTCTCTCTCTCTCTCTCTCTCTTACACACACAAACACACGCGTGCTCGGAGACACACATTAATAAACTTGAATAACTACAGACTTTCAATTTATTTATTTACCGAAGATCTTGAAGGGCGTTTGTGCTTATCAAGAATATAAAGAAGCTCAGTTTAATTAGTTATGGTGTTTTTGAGAAATTTTCTTGCTCTCATATTCCCAAATCAGCTGATGCTCACATCGGAAACAGTAACGAAGATAAAAGTGTGAGGTGACGAGATAAGTCAGAGACCTAGTGCTTAATCAACTAGTGAGAAATCTTATTGAAAAGATTGACAATATTAATCAATTAAAAATAATGGAGTAACGAGATGGTGGTGGTAAAAAATAACAATATACGTAGAGACAGATTAAAAAAAAAAAAAAAACATGTAAGGAGACAGATAAGACTCCCAAACAAAAATACTGCCTCCGTTCTCAGGAACGAGTTATTTTCCTCAGACAAAATGGGTCATCTCGATTCGAAGAGGGTCTTACCTATACACTCCTCGTTTTGAGGCATCTGACGCTTGGAAGGTCAGGAGTTCTGTATGGTCAGAAGGCACCAGCTCTCTCTCTCTCTCTCTCTCTCTCTCTCTCTCTCTCTCTCTCTCTCTCTCTCTCTCTCTCTCTAACATAACCTAACCTAGCAAGTTCCACATAAACACTCGTTTTATATTTTTAATCTTATTTCACATATTAGCGGTTGTTGCCATGGAGTATAATTCTAAATTATATTCCACTGAGATATATAAAAGATTCTCAAAGATTCAAGCGACAGGGCCGTTAAATTCTCTGTTATATCCTCGGCATTACTGTGTATACTCTTAATGGCCAAAGCAATTAATTAATCCCGTGGCCATTCAAACGAATTCTGAGTATTAAGAGAATACTGACGCTCATTCTTTGGTTAGTATGTTCATCCTAATTTAAAGTACATCCAGAAAGCTGAGCCTGCTCTATACTAACCTTTTAACTCTAAAATATTCTTCCTAATTAAAATTATTCTATGAATGCGACAACTAATTTTGTATATAATACTAATATACTAGGTGACTAAGAACTCTTGAGACCTAAGTTATATTTTATGAACTATTTGAATGCTCACATAGTTTAAGGAAAATTTGAATCCTTGACCTGATGCAATGGACTTTGTTGATGTAATCCCTATAAATTAGGCCTATTGAAATGTGTCTTCTTCATCATCAACAATTTTATTACTCAATAAGTTATGTTTAATAAATACCTGGTAGATATCATGATTTGATTTACAACCATTCCTCATGTTATTAACGAGAAACATATTCTCAAGTACATGACAAATAGTACTCAATCAGCAAATGTTATACTCACGTGAAGAAAGCAGTAACCGTAATTATAATTAACATTATAATTACTATCCAAGCTACAAGTCTAGTTGGAAAAGACGGATGCTATAAGCACAAGGGCTCACACAAGAAAATAGCGCAGTGAGGAAATTAAATAATGAACCAGATAATTATAATATTGTGCAAGAAAACTTTAACCCAATAGAGTGGAAGACCATGGTACATAGGGTACAGCATTACCCAAGCCTAGAGAACAATGGCTTGATTAAGGTTAGCTATCCATTGATTAGCCAGGTGTCACACTCAGCAAATTCAAGCATCTTGTACTGCTTCATCTCTGAACTATGCACTCCAGTGGAATAATTTTACATCTGAGAACGATAGGAATTGGTTGATTACACCATAAGCCAACTATACAGTTTGCTAATTATAGTTTACAAACTAAAGAGTTGTCGTTTTCGAACATTTACTACTTGGGGGAAAATATTCTTTGAACCATTTCTCTCGTTTCAGCAAAGTTAACCATAAAGTCTTGTTGAGTGTGTGTAACTTTTGCACCTTCGTCAAGTTGCAGTTAAAATCTTTATCATAATTTCATTATGTATTTTTTTCTTTATTTTCTTTATTCGGCAACAATGACATTTCATGTACCATTCAGTTTACAACATACATAATAAATGATGCACAGCAGCAACATCTATTATGATAAACAACGCCAAAGTCGATGTAATAGGTAAAATACACACAACATTCATTGAGATAATAGAAAAAATACTGTTCACGACAAACATCATTGACTTTAATGAATCTAAATGTTTTCGATCTGCTTGTGGTCATGAATGGCGGGAAAACTTGCGATGAAATTTGTAGTGATGTTAAAAGTGTGATACTGTCAAGTAGTAAAATGGAACATTTCACAATTCAGTAAGCAAAAAAAGTATATATAAGGAGCATCCTATTATCATTGATATTACAGCGTAAGGAGAACCATAGAAATCAGATCTAACTTAAATTCAAATTTTAGGAAGTTATGACATTTCGAATTGACAACAGTTACAAAGAGCTGTTTTATACCTTCATAAAATACCCTGAAAGCAATTATTCACAGAACAGATAATGTTAAGGCTATTAAAGATTTTATTTCTTCAAATTAAAAAGAAGAAGATTAAATTCTTAATCTAATTTCCATCGTGAACATCTTCAAGCTCCTGGAGAAAATACTATCTAGACAACAATCTTGATCTTACACAGAACGTCAGTTGAAAACCAAAACAGAAGCGTTTTAAAGGAAGCTGCATCTACTTATCGGGACACAACACAAAGAACAGAGAGAAGAAATAGTAGCACTTTATGCATAACACGCATCGGAATGTGAGACAGCTGCTCCTCCCTCTTGAAAACCCTAAACAGCAAATTTCGCATGATTCGGTAATTGGGCCATTATATTGAAATGAGGCAAATTTGAGTTGGAAAAAATTAGACTTTACAAGAGAAAGAGCGAACAGAGAAAGACGCATGGACAGGAAGACAGAAAAGATCTTAAATGTAATGGATCTTATAATAATTGACTATATATAATGAATACCAAGTGTATGGCTATATATTTAAGTATATGAATTTTCTATATATATATATATATATATATATATATATATATATATATATATATATATATATATATATATATATATATATGTGTGTGTGTGTGTGTGTGTGTGTGTATGTATATATATATATATATATATATATATATATATATATATATATATATATATATATATATATATATATATATATGTGTGTGTATGTATATATATATACATATATATATATATATATATATATATATATATATATATATATATATATATATATATATATATATATATACATATACATATATATATATATATATATATATATATATATATATATATATATATTATATATATATATGTACATATACATATATATATATATATATATATATATATATATATATATATATATATATATATATATATATATATATATATATATGCCAAATGTAGAATTACTCAATCTCTCCCCATCCCTCCGGTAGGGATAAGAGGAAGCAGTCTTACCCTCCTGAGAGATGTTACTACAAGAAGTAGACCCAGATTCCATTAGGAAGGGTTCAACCTCTGTGTGCGCATATATATCTAAATCTTTAGCCGTCATATATATATATATATATATATATATATATATATATATATATATATATATATATATATATATATATATATATATATATATATATATATATATATACATATATATATATATATATATATATATATATATATATATATATATATATATATATATATATATATATATATATATATATATATATATATAGGAGCATACAGTAAAGGTGGGGAACACTTGTGAAGAGAATATTCCAGAATATAAGAACTTTGATAACCCAAGTAAAATTCACGACTGTTTTATTTTATTTATTTATTTACTTTTTTTTTTTTTTTTTTTTACCCTTGTAGGATGCATGACATGAAAAGAAACTGGTAGCGTTGTCACTGCTTTCAATGCCACCAAACTCATCAATGGACTAAAAAACATGATTTTCAAACTCTACACTAAATGGCGAAAAAAAACCATTGAAAGGGGAAAATTCTACGTCTAGGACTCTAAGGCATTCAATGAGGGTACATATGATTCAGAAAAACTATATGTATGGTAGTTTATTTAAAGAGAAACTTAATGTTTTAGCAATCTTGAAGATGAAGGTAAAATAACAATATAAGTAGGTATGGTAGGGCACAGAGATTGTCTCCGTGGTTAGCTGGTATGTGTACAGTAGAGCTCAAAAAAAAGGGTAGCACCTTTTAAAGGAAATTATTGGAATGATTGATGAAGGTGAAATATCTGAATAATGATGATGAGGATAATAATGATGATGATGATGAAGATTATTATTATTATTTTTATTATTATTATTATTATTATTATTATTATTACTAGCTCAGCTATAATCGTAATTGGAAAAGCAGGATGCTATAAACACAAGGGTTTTAACAGAGAAAAATAGCGAAGTGGGGAAAGGAAATAAGGAAATAAATAAACTATATGAAAAGTAATGGATAAAAGATATAGAATATCCTAAGATGAGTGACAACATCGCAATAGATCTGTCATAAATAAACTATGAAGGAAGACTTAAGTTTCCCTGTTCAACATTAAAAAAAAAAATAAATAAATAAATAAATAAAAAAAAACATTTGCTACTTGATTAGGAAGATCATTCTACGATCTGGTCACAGGTAGAATAAAAATTCCAGAATACTGCTTTGTGCTCAGCCCTATGATAGAAAGGGCAAGATTGTTAGAATTAACTGCATATCTAGCACTACGTAGAGGATGGCACAGTCTATAGGAAAATCTAAATGCAAAGGTTGGTCAGACTTATGAGAAATCTTATGCAACATGCAACTAAGTGAACGCCAGTCCCAGAGATTTCTTTAACGGCTATTCTATAAGATATCTTGTGTACACTTCGATGGTATATCAGCAGCAATCAAAGGAAGTAAGGGTGTTGATACTGTGTTTTTCCTTATCGTTTAATCTCAATATCAATCTTCATAAATCTAATTCTAACAACTTTAAAGTTGGAATATCCCGATTATGTAGAAAATATGGGACCATTTTTAGGTCAATCTAGATTTTTTTTGAGCTGTACGGTATTTCCTGACATTTACAAGTTTCCAGTATACCGATTTATGAAATGTCTTTCTCCTTTTTGAGCAAATACATCGAAAAATAGATCCAAGATTCTAAGGTTGTTAATTTCTTAGTTCAATGAATACAAAATTAATATAATGGGTTTTAATGACAGTTTTCCTCTCTGAACTTTTTACGATACTTATAATTACTCTAATTTAAGAAACAAACTTTTAATTGTCCTTTAATCTTATATGGAGCAAACAAATACACAACAGATCAAACTTCATGCGAGTGTATTAGCCACTTTCTGCAGCATCGTTGAACCTTATCATTTACTTTTTTAAATGACACAACTTTTATTACTTCCTTGTCTATACAAAAACCCAATAGAAATAAAAGCAAGTTATATGAAAGGAAAATTATATTTCTGCATTAAAACATGGAATACTTTAAACTTAATCAAGCATTGTAATACTCGAACTAAAGCCATTAATTCTGCAAAGAATGTTATTGACTTCTTGTGTATTCTATACAACTTTATTTTCTGATTCTGATCCATTAGTATAAATTCTCTTGTGCATACAAAGATTACAGATCCCATAGCCCAAATTGTTAGCTTTAATTTTCTTCCCCAGATTATGTACTAAGCAGCGTAACAGGAGAAGTAAGAGACCTGAACGATAAACCAAATTGGGATAATCTAATTTTTTTTTTTTTTCATTAAGACATTATTAACCTCCAATATCCTGAGATGTATTAAACGAAAATGTGCAATACGTCAGTTGTTTATAACTTAGGATAAAACAGTCTTCTCTCTTTTAGTGACAAAATGTATATATATATATATATATATATATATATATATATATATATATATATATATATATATATATATATATATATATATATATATATGTATATATATATATATATATGTATATATAAATATATATATATATATATATATATATATATATATATATATATATATATATATATATATATATATATATGTTTATATATATATATATATATATATATATATATATATATACATATATATATATGTATATATATATATATATATATATATATATATATATATATATATATATATATATATATATATATATATATATACATATATATATACATATATATATGCATATATATATGTATATATATATATATGTATATATATATATATATATATATATATATATATATATATATATATATATATATATATATATATATATACTAGGTTATCCTAGCCAGGATTTGAACTTTAAGCATTTCTTTACTGTTTCATTGGGATAAATCTACTTAAACATTCACACATCAAGAAATATGACCAAGTAGGTAAGGCTCAAGTTAGAGTCCTAGTATGGTGACGTATTTATGCGTGTGAGAGAGAGAGAGAGAGAGAGAGAGAGAGAGAGAGAGAGAGAGAGAGAGAGAGAGAGAGAGAGAGAGAGAGAGAGAGGCCACTCTTTACGCAATGCTGTGTCATTATAGTCCATTATCTCTAAATAGATCGCGAGATGACTGATATTACTATTCTGTGCCAAAGCAAGGTGATGTTCACAAATAAACATAAACTTATATGAGCGTGTAAATATTATTTCTTTTATCTGTTTCACTCTTTTTTTTCTCTCTCTCTCTCTCTCTCTCTCTCTCTCTCTCTCTCTCTCTCTCTCTCTCTCTCTCTCTCTCTCTCTCTCTCTCTCTCTCTTCTTACTTGTTTTCATCAAAAAGTAATAGTAGTATATCTAGAATTTATGGTAGCCATATTGGAGACCCATCATCATAGTTTCCCCTATGAACAGTTTTCTTCAAACACCCTATGTGCAGCTAGAGAGTACGTCGTATCACGTGAATATCGTAAACAAAGCTAATCTCTGATTTTCATTTATGGATGAACGATATATATTCTTTTTTATTTTTTTTTTCCTTTAAGAATATCTGACTTTGGTATTGATTACAATTCTATAAATATAATTATGCTGTAAAGAGAAATGTAGAGAATCATCTAATTCGTGAATATAAGTAATAATAGGATTTTCTTTAAATAAAAAATGAATACATAGGCTACACACAAAATGTAATTTGGCTTGTAAACACTTTTCTTCAGTATTAGGAATAGAAATGAAGTTACCAGCAATCATTGACTTATCAACTAATACACCGTATGGCATCGCAAGTAGGGGTCTAATTGGTCTAATTCGCAATACACAATTTATATTATAGTTTACCTATAGAACAAACCATACAGAAAATATATAAAATATAAAAATAATTTCTAAAAAAAAAAAAAAAAAAAAAAAAAAGGATTTTTGCTAACAAAATCTAAACACTTTTTAACTCAGTGATCTAAAAATGTTACGTAAACATGATTTCCTAAAATAGAACTTGATTTTCTAAATGGTATTATGTATATATATATATATATATATATATATATATATATATATATATATATATATATATATATATATATATATATATATATGTGTGTGTGTGTGTGTGTGTGTGTGTGCGCGCGCGCAAGCACGCATATATACTTGTGGATATATTAGTAGTAGTAGTAGTAGTAGTAGTAGTAGTAGCTAAGCTACAACCCTGGATAAAAAGGCAGGATGCTATACGCACAAGGGCTCCAATAGGAAAGGAAACTGATAGAATAGTGTGCCTGAGTGTCCCCTCAAACAAGAGAACTCTAAGCCAGGACAGTGAAAGTTCATGGTACAGAGGCTAGGGGACTACCAGAATTTCATTTAGAGTGTCTGTCAAGTATCCAATGAAGTATTTGTAATTACAAAGTTCCACAGAAGGCAACTTCATTGGCGAACAGTGAAAACTCGACAACATACTAAGAGCTGCTACAGTCTTGATTCAATAGAAAAACACATTTGAAATTTGAAGGCGGTATATCATAAAAACTGTACAATAATTTTAGTTAGTTAGTTGCAATTCCGTATCCAATCATCTGTCGCTGACTGGGGAAGTTAATGGACTCTAGGGCACAACTAATTCCAAATTGATTACTGGTGACGACATAGATGTAATTCTAATTCGAGTGTTTTCGATCTCAATCAGTCTATTTTGGTCTGGGCTAATGAGAAATTAACTCTGAAAGAGTAAGGTAGACCTGAAGCAACCACAATCTTAAAGAGCCTTCTTCTTTTTCTTCGACTAAAGCTTTTCCAGCTATGCATGGTCGCTATTTCTTGAGAGCCATTTCCGATTTCTTCTGTCTCCGATGCCCTACACTGTGAGATCTTTCTCCTCCATATCTGCTGTTACACACTCCATCCACCTTCTCTTTGGTCTCCCCCTCCTCCTACCTGGAACATCCTTCTCCAGCAACCTCCTCCTAACATACTCCTGGTCTCTCCTCATTACTTGCCCAAACCAGTGGAGTCTCTTTTCTTGGATTTTCTTTGAAACCTCTGTAACCTTTGTTGTTCCCCTTACTAAGTAATTCCTAACCTTATCCTGTCTCGTGATCCCAGCCCTCCATCTCACCATTCTCATCTCTGCAACATCCATTTTATTCTCAAAGATCTTTTTCATGGACCAGGTCTCTACACCATATGTCATGGCAGGTCTCACTACAGTTTTATGTATCTTTCCCTTTAACTTTAAATTTATCCTCCAATCATACAACACATTCAGTTTGAATTCTACAGTTCACTTCCATTTAGAGCTCTGCTATTTCCTCCACATATGACCCTTGGTAGTTGAATTTTTCTATTCTCTTTACTATTTTCTTAAATACCTTAATAGCAACAAAACTGTGAAATCTACTTGGTTCTTTGAGAGATAGAAGTTAAATCTATAATCCTTTTATACTTTCAACTTCGAGATTTTCAGACAGGGGAAAAGAAAGTTCTCAATACAGTATCTTTTAATTACGCCTTCATATAGGTTGCAATCGGTATACATAATGTAAGGACAACTTCCTACAATGCTTGCAGCAAGATTATCATCGTTGTATATATTTTTCTGTACATATTATTTATTCAGCCCGGTGCAGAATCCTCTTCCCTTCATTTCTATAAACATTTCATTATTATATGTCAAGCGAGAGTGGGCTTTCATATTTATTGTAATGATAACTGTAGAAAACACAAATACCCCGCATTTTTCACCTGTTTGCGGTCGGTCAGTCACCTTGCTAGTTTGCCGTCTACACAAGTCACTGTACTCTGCCCGTGTCGGAAGTAAAGCATCACTCGTCTATGGTCTGTCATCTCGAACCCTCACAACTGGTGACCCGGAGTTTCCCTTAACGGACTTATAACGGCGATTTAAAAAAAAAAAATCGTTTGGGCTCGCGACTCCATTCACCTTAATGCCATTAACGGAATAATTACGGCGCAAGTTATTTTATGTTTTGGCATCCACAAAACTTTGCCACGGAGTTTCCCTTAACGGACTTACAATGGCAATTTCGACAGAAATCATTTGGGCTCGTAACTCCACATACCCCAATGCCACTAACGGACTAATTGAGTCGCAAATCAATTTGCCTTCTGACGTTTCCAATAGCAGTTTTGTCACAGCAATTAACGACTACTCGACTGCTTGGAACTCCTACTCCGTTAGCGGACTTAGTACGGCTCACTGTTGAGTTTCAGAGTGTGGAGTCAGATGACAGATTCAGAAGTTGACAGTATCTTGCCCCTTCCAATCGAAGGGCACGGCGCGATAATAACACAAACGGCCACACAAATGTCGATGGGACATAAATTGCAGCTGCCTCCCGTCACACCGGACGCATCGACGGTATAGTTCCAGCGTGCCAAGTTCCAGTGCCAAGAGCCAGACAAGGAGGGGGGCAACGCAGTCCACAGTGGGAGATTCCAGAACTCCCGCTCTTGTACCCTGCCGCATCAACAGCAGCAGCAATGCCAGCAGAATCCCCAGCAGTAGCAACGGCACCAACGGGGCGACCACTACCACAAGTGTCCTGACTTTCCCAGATGGTGCAATTTCCCCCGAGTATGAGGGAAAGAGGCACGGAAGTGCATCCAGCCATGCGCCCATACAAAAAAAATAGGTGGGCGACTGCGTCTACTAGCAACCAGGAAGCAGGTGAGGCCCAATCACACGGGCTTCTACATCCTCAGAAAAAAAGGTTCCTGGTGGATACCCGCCCTCGAAGGATGACCGCGGCCTCCCATCAAATGACAGGGCCGCCCTGGTTGCCGCAAACGGCAACCCCATCCCCTGTTACAGGACGAGGACAATGAAGATATCCATCATGCGTCGGGATTACGACTGGCCTTTCCTGATCGTAGACGTCAAGGTGCCCCTCCTGGGCGCCAATTTCCTCGCTCACCCTGGACTGCTGGTAGATGTGTGTCACAAGCGACTAGTCGACCAGGATTCATACCGGTCCCACCACATCTCCAGCAGGCCCAGCCTTCCCAGGGTGTGCTCAGTCACGCCCCACGAATACGACCACCTGCTGCAGGAATTCCCGGATGTCTTCAAACCCAAGCTTTGCCAACTGGAAGGGGTCCCCGCAAAGCATGGGATATATCACCATATCTCAACAACAGGCCCACAACCCATTGCAGGTTCAGATGCCTCCCACTGCAGAAGCTACAAGACACCAAGCGCGCCTTCCAGGAGATGGAGTGCATATGAATTTGCAAGAAGGCATCCAGCCCATGGGCCTTTCCGCTGCACATAGTCAAGAAACCTGACGGGACTTGGAGGCCCTACGGCGATTATAGACGCTTAAATCTGGTCACGACGCCTGACCACTACCCAACATGCAGGATTTCCCCGGGGCCCTCAATGGGGCAACTATTTTCTCTAAAATGGATCTCCTGAAGTCTTATTTTCAGGTCTCCGTGCATCCCGACGACATCCCGAAGACGACCATCATCACCCCGTTTGGGTCCTACATTTTCTCCTACTCAACGTTCGGCCTGAGAAACGCCGGGGCGACCTTCCAGTGTCTAATGGACAGCTGTCTACGTCAACAACATCCTCGTGTTCTCCAAGACATGGGAGGACCACCTGGGGCACATGAGGATGGTTCTGAAGCGACTGCAGGAGAATGGCATCGTAGTACGCTTCGACAAGTGCACATTCAGGGCGGAGAAAGTGTAGTTCCTGAGACACGAACTCTCAAAAAGGGGCATGCACCCCGTGACATGGAAGGTGGAGGCCGTAAACAAGTTCCCAGCACCGACCTCCATGAAGTCCTTGCAAGAGTCTACCACCACTACTACTGGAGAGTCCTGCCCAACATCACCAGCGTGATAACACCGCTCCTCAACGCCCTGAAGGGGAAACCGAAGAAACTACAGTGGGGTCCTCCTCAACAAAATGCATTAGAGCAGATGAAGACTGCCCTCTGCAAGGCCACAACTCTGGCCTACCAGGACCCCGGGGCCCAACTGAGGTTAACTACGGACGCCAGTAACGTCGCATGCTAGCTGGTCAACAACGAGCCCCCAACTCCTTGCCTTCTTCAGCAGGACATTGAAACCGCCCGAGATTCGATACAGCACCTTCGACTGTGAGCTACTGGCAGTATACGCCACCATTAGGCACTTCAAGTACCTGCTGGAGTGAACCTCATTCGCAATTCAGACAGACCACCAACCTCTGGTCCACGCTTTCACCAAGCCTTGGGACACATGGTCTGACCGACAGCAACGACATCTGGCAGTTATCTCCGAGTTCGGCTGTACCATCAGCTACGTCCTAGGAAAAAGAACCCAGTGGCAGATGCCCTGTCGAGGATCTGCATCAACTCCATCCACAGGAGCCAACGGATGACACCACTACAATAAACGCGAGGTCCTCTCCGAACTCCCTTCGATGGGAAGACATCAAATTACATCCCAACGGTCCCTCTCTGTTCTGCGATACCAGCAAATGTCGTCCTCGACGTTTTATCCCACCATCCGGGCGAAGGCTGGTATTCGATGCCATACACGACCTCTCCCACCCCTCATCATGGACCACCACCAAGATGATGACCGACAAGTTCGTGTGGCCAGGAATAAGGTAGGCCGTCCCACTGAGTCAGGAGTCGGCAGTTTCCCACAACCCAAGCAACGTTTCAGACACATCCACGTCGACGTTGTGGGGCCCTTGCCACAGTCAGCCAACATCAGATACCTCCCCACAATCATCGATCGATCACCGAGGAGGCTGGAAGCAACACCCATGACCGAAGCCTCAATGGACATCTGTACCCAGGCCCTTCTCTCAAGGTGGGTCAGCCGTTTTAGGGTTCCAGACGACATGACAGCCGACAGGGGTCCCGCCTTCATCTCAGACCTGTGGACATTCCTTGCCCTCCTGATGGGGACCAACCTGCACAGCATGACTGCCTACAACCCCGCAGCCAATGGCATGGTCGAAAGGAGCCATCAGTCCCTGAAGGCGGCCCTAATGGCCCGATGCAAGGACGAGCATTGGGTCAAGCAACTCCCCTGGGTCCTCCTCAGCCCTTGAACGGCTCCGAAAACAAACAGCGATGCATCTTTAAAGGTTTAAAGGTTTAAAGGTCGCTCATGAATGGCAGAGGCAAGGGACAGTGACATTGCCCTAGCAATTAGGACAGTCCCCTAGAGACTGACCATATATTATATGATCATCGCCCAAGCTAGGACCAGGGAGGGCCAGGTAGTGGCTGCTGATGGCTCAGCAGATAGACCTATAGGCTCCCCAAAACCCCCCAACCTTAGCTCACAAGGATGGTAAAGTTGCAGACACTAATGGCACTAACGAGTCTGAGCGGGACTGGCAAATACCAGGCAGAGACGTTACCAATCAGGCCACACAGAAAAAGTCTAAGGTAAGATGCTCGTGGTTCCTAGAGAGTTTTTCCCTTTCAATCCAGACACAGAAGCTTTCAGCTTCATCCGGCTGCGTGAAATGGCCAGGAAAATTCACGCCGTGCCACAAAACTTACACAGACAGGACGAAAAGTTTCAGGCCGGCCTTGTTGAACAACTGCCCTTACTCTTTGTCAGACAAGACGGTCACCGGCCCCCATCTCTCACGTCTGTACAAGGGGTCGTATAGTGTGCTGAAGAGGACAAATAAGACATTCAAGATCATACTCCATGGAGCAGAAGACTAGTTGACCGTGGACAGATTAAAGCTTGCTCACACAGAAGACGACGACAACGTACCCGAGCAGCAAGGGCAGTGCCCACGTGTGCCTCCCTAGAATAAAGCAGAAGACACAAGAAGGTCTCCCGGACTTGGTCCAAGGAAACCGCAACCAGCAGTTGAACCCCCCCTGGTTGCAACACTGGGGCGGCATCCTGCAACCGCCTGATGCAAAAGGCAGAGATAATAGCCCTCCAGCGCTATAGTATCCTGCAACTCCCGTCTTGATACAGACACGTTTATTATTTATCTCTTTCATACAATCATTAAAATGTTCCCCTTTTAATAATTGTCTTGGCGGGGGGGGGGGGAGTACTTGTTAGGACAACGTCCTACAACGCTTGCAGCAATATCATCATCTTTGTATATATTTTTCTGTACATATTTATTCAGTCTGGCGCAGCATCATGTGCCCTTCATTTTTATATACATTTCATTATTATATGTCAAGCGTGGGCTTTCATATTTATTGTAATGTTAACTGTATAAAACAAAAATGCCCCGCATTTTTCATCTGTTCGCGGTCGGTCAGTCACCTTGCTACTTTGCCGTCCGCACAGGTCAATGTACTTTGCCGGTGTCTGAAATAAAGTATCACTTGTCTATGATCTGTCATCTCAAACCCTCACAATAACTACAGTTTAAGTGGGGGAAATCTTTTACTGCTACATTTTTCTGCAGGACTCCATAGTTGCTTAACAGTCAATTGCATTTTGGTGTAAGAGAAGCAGTATTGTTACAATCAAAGGAACTGATAGGATATACGCAAATATGATGCACGTATAATTTACTTTTAGAGAAATTATACTATCAACTACAGCACAAATAATGAAACTTGAAACACTTATTTGCGGTATTCTAGAGAGCAGAAGGAACATTACATTTTGTTTCATTACAAATAGATATCAATGAAATTCTGTAAATAATAAATGAGCCCTTCTTGTCATGTTTGTTTAAACGAAGGTGTAACTCTAATGATAAAATACCAAATTTCCTAGAATTAAATGAAATGTGATAATCAATCCTGATATCCGATCCATTTTGAGCTTTCAAACTCGCACTCCCCAATCAATATTAGAAAGTCATGAAATCATCTAAAACTGCAATAGATTGCTGCATAGATCCAATGATCTGAAATCACTGCCATTTTCACCTGGAACTCAACGAACAAAAAAGTTATTGGCACGATTACGTCTAGCGACTTGACAGCACATTTATATTTGTAAAGTAAACTTGTACTCAATTCCCCATATAATGCATAAAGGAACAAATCTTTCAGCGGAAAATTTCAGTTTATGAAAACTGTATGCATCACATGGGTTTAGAACTTTAGATAATTCATAGATAGCAACAATCCATTTTCATGTCCTAATCTGCACTCCAGGGAAAACTGGATTTCGGAATTACTAGCACCTCCAAAGGAATTGCCCAGTCTAATTTACTTTCATTTAATATTCAATAAAGCAATCTTAAGTTACAAGGAATTCTCCTTGACATATAGATGACAATGTTCTATTCGCCAGATTGTCTGATCTTAGGTCATCCTCGAAGCCGTTCAAGTGTTTGTACCTAACGCAAATCAATTTTACCCACTACCAAATTTACATTGTCATACGATGCTTTATATTTAATTAAACTATATTGTTTTCATTTTCCTAAGAATAGTAAAGCGTTAAAGCAATCCCTAAAAATCACAGATTAAGTGCTTTGAGAGATGATGCAAATAATAAAAGGGAATTCGTGCTAAACTCAATAGCTGCATGCAATGAAGATCCCATCAATTTAAGAGGACACAATATTCTGATATAATAAAAATATGCACATTAGTTCAAAATTACATGCAACACTAAACAAGCCATTCCTTGCCAAAATTAATTAAGTACCTATTTATCTTCTTTTAGGGGAGAATCCCAAGAGGAGTGGACAAATAGTTTATTGAAAGTAAATAAATTTTTATTTTGTACATTCAATTCCCTAAGCAGTCTTTCTTGCCAGGCCATTTACTCAAACCAAAGTGAAATAAGGTGTTGAATTGAGTAGACAAGTGTGGAGATAATTTGCTTTTAGTACAGTATACTGTATGCTAAATACTGTAAATATTATTTAATCTATGATTCAGTGATTGAAATTCAGTGCATTGGAAGAAAGGGTGTCATAATGAGCGTATAAGATCCCTCACATCGAAGTGTAAGAATGAAATTGGGTATTATTTCTATGAGTCCCTTTATCTGGATAAATTTGGAAGACGAAGAGTAATAACGCTGATTCATCTGAAGGCACTGAGACAGGCAAAGGAGTTGGACAGAATTTTTAATTAGAAAATCAAATAGATTGTTAGCATAAGTAGTTGTAAGAGTAAACGGAATAGTGAATGTAGCAAGGCTGACGTAAAATTTAAATGGGTTAATTTAGATTTGGTATTTGGGAGTAAGTATTTAGCATATTATTATTGTAATTCAAAATTAGCAAATTATGCACATAAAATAGGAGGAACGAAGAATGGGCAAAACAATGAAGGCTGTGATGGCCTAATGGAAACATCCCTACCTGGTAATCTGGCGGAATGCGGTTCGAGTACCGCTCAAACTTGTATTGCCTACAACCTCACCATCCTTTTGAGCTATATGTCTACCTGCTGAGTATTAATAGCTATTACCTGGTTCTTCCTGGTCCTACCTTTGTGGATAAAGGGTTAGGCGCTGATCATATTATATGTATATATGACCAGTCTCTGGGGCACTGTCCTGCTAGCTAGGACACTGTCACTGTCTTTTAAAAAGCATCCTTTAAAAAGAAACTCTACATTATGCCCGGATTGCGTGTATAAAAGAAAAGTTGAAATGTAAGTAAAAATAGACTGAATGTGAATATCAAACGAAGATTAAAATCAAAGGGAGACAGAGGAGTGGTTCAATGTCATTAATATTTTATTGTTTACTCAGTACGAGTGAAATATCATAAGGCATGAAAAATGACTCAGATTCAAAAGAGTTTTGTGCATCTTAAATTTCCCATAAATCGAAAAAATTATTAAATGTTAAATAAAATAATAAATTCTTTTAACAATATACGCTATATGAAAAAAAAAATGCTATGCAGCAGTTCAAGTAATTTATGTTTAAAAGTAAATTGAATTATAACAGATTGCCAGTAAATCTGGATCACCATATGATATAGCAATTGAAAGGTAACCGACTGAAGTCCACGTCTTTAGGAACTTCACGCACGATAAGACTAATTAATGGTCATAAGTTGGATCGTTACATCCATCTCTTTATCTCTGATGTCTTTCTAATGTCATTTATATGATGCATACCGATGATAATGACAGATAAAATCATGTTTTAATTCATTCGGATATCTTAATTTTAATCTCTCTCTCTCTCTCTCTCTCTCTCTCTCTCTCTCTCTCTCTCTCTCTCTCTCTCTCTCTCTCTCTCTCTCTCTCTCTCTTTATATATATATATATATATATATATATATATATATATATATATATATATATATATATATATATATATATATATATATATGAATATATATATATATATATATATATATATATATATATATATATATATATATATATATACACGAGAATATATATATTGTGCTAAGCCTCTGGGAAATGAGATGCTCATATACACAACTCCTTTAGGAAAAATTAAAACTGTTTGAATCCTGAGCGTTTTCGTCATTTTCAAGACATCGTTTATACATATACTGTAAACACACACACACACACACACACACACACACACAAACAAACAAACAAACGCAAATATATGTTTATGCATATACATATACAGTGAGGATACCCTAACTTTGTGAAAGGGTTTTCGCATCGCCACAATCAGCAAAGCTATACTAGTCAGAGCCCCCATTGTGAGTAATCAGACCAATATCTACCACCATCACCAATCAGCAGTGGCCAGCATGGTAATCAAAACGCGCCAAATTTCAAGAATTTTGCAGCACTAAAGATAGAATTGTAGGATTAATAGTTAAACTAAAAAATTGTATAAACTGAAGATCATTCAATATTATGACCAAAACATCCTATACAGAGGAAGAAATAAAAGAAAATTTTGAAAATGTGGAGATATCTATAGAAAAAAGTTATAACTTAATTTCCATTTGTCTTGGGCGATTTCAATGATAAAGTCCGTCAAAAGAAGACATAGTCGGTAAATTGGAGTAGCCACAAGAAAATGACAGGGGAGGAATGCTTGTAAAATTTGCTGAAAGAAACAATCTTAAAATCATGAACACATTTTTTTACAGAAAGAAACAGAAAACATACAAGGAGAAACCCAAATGAAGAAACTAAAAACGAAATAGATTTTATACTCAGTGGGAACTTAATTTAGTTAAAGAAGTAACAGTGTTAAACAAGTCAAAGCTAAGCGATTTTAGAATGTGAGAAGAAATTTTTTTTAGATCCAAGGGAAGAAAGAAAACAACTAATTTTAAGAAAGAAAATAAACACTTCTGTAATGAGAGAAATTTCTGGTGAGTTTAGTTTAGCAATACAAAAATAGATACTCACAGGTACACGATGAAATAGAAGCACGTAAAGAAGAAATAGACAGGTTTAACAAAATTTGTATTGAAAACAGCACAAGAGATCGGTGGAAGATTTCCTAAACAAGATCAAGGAAAACTATTTATAAAGACTAAAAGCCTAATAAAGAAAAGTTTGGAAATGAGAGTAAAATCCCAGAGAGGTGATATAGAATTAGCAGAACTATCCAAAATAACAAATGATCTAAAGACTCAAAACATTCATAAACACAATCACACCAAATTTGAGGAAACGTTAAAGAAAGGAAGCATCAAATTGGTGACAAGAAGACTTGGAACAGGTCGCCAACAGATATTTACTTTAAAGGAGGATAAAAATTGCACAGGATTTCTATATAACGCTATTCAATAGTGATATAAGAAATAAGTTTGCCAATAGAAATAATGAAACACCTGAGGCGGTACCAAAGGTAACACTAGGAGAAGTAAAGATAGCATTAAAATGCATGAAAAGAGGCAAAGCAGCTGGAGAAGATGGCTTAACGTTATATTTATTAATAGATGGAGAAGATTTCATACGAGTAAAATTAGCTGAACTTTACAAAAAAATAACTGAAAGAATGCTTTATACCCACTGCTTGGAAAAAAATCATCATTATACTAATTCACAAAAAGGGAGACATAAAATATCTGAAAAATTATTACCCAATAGATTTACTTAGTAATATATAATATATTTACAAAGATCAAATTAGGCTGAATAGAACATCTGCTTTAATCAACCAATAGGACAGGAAAGATTAAGAAGCCGGTATCCAACAACTAACTAAATCCATGTAATTAACCAGCTATGGGAAAAATCAACAGAATATGACAACCCACTATGGATGACATTTATAGACTATGAGAAAGCATTTGGTTCTGTTAAAACTTCTGCAGTAATGAAAGCCCTTCTAAGAGATGAAATAGAAGAATCTTATGTTAGAACACTTGAAGATATCTATACAGGAAGCACAGCAATCCTAAAGCTGCCTGAAGAAATTGAGAAAATCCCGATTGAAAATGGAGTTAGACAGGGAGACCTCATTTCTCCCAAATTTTCCACAGCATGGCTAAAACACTGTTTAAAAAGTTTATATTGGGCAACCATAGGAATCAATTTTAATGGGGAATACCTTTATAACTTAAGATTTTCAGATAACATAGTTTTGTTTCGTGAATCATGAGAGGAATTGCATAAGATGATAGCAAACGTGAATAGAGAAAGCAGAAAAGTAGGACTGAAAATGAATTTGAAAAACTAAGATAATTTTTAATGAAAATGCTGAGTAAGTATATGATGGAGAGCTTTTGGTAGACAAAAAGAGATTATGAAAAGTAAAATGCCACTTTCTCTAGAAAGAAAATCATTTAATAAGATGGTCCTACCAGTACTAACTTATGTATCAGAAACTTAGAGCCTTACTAAAGTCTTAGAACATAAGCTAGTTGCAACTAAAATAGCCATGGAAAGATTAATGAAGGGATTAACGCTAAGAGACAGAAAAAGAACAAACTGAAATCGAGGATATCCTAACAAAATGTGAAAAAGAATTGGACATGTGTAGGACACATCATGAAAATGACAAATACTAGATCTGCATTAGGAATAAGAGAATGGGACCCTAGAGACTGCAAAAGAAGCAGGGGAAGGAAGAGAAGACTATAGATTGACGAGCTAAGAAAATTTGCGAGTATATACTGTTTTTGTATGCGATCTAATATGATCTTTGTATTTTATTTATGACTGAGAGTAAACTTACTGAGCGGTAATTTTTCAGGTCTTTTGCGTCTCCCTGTAGGTATAGAGCATTCTTGCAGACATTTTGTGTAAAGTTCTGCTAGTTATATTATTAAGCAATCTACTCCATCTATTATCACATCAATTGTTAGGCCATCTTTCCTGCTGTTGTACCTCTTTTCATGCCTTTTAAAGAACTCTTAACTTCTCCTAATGTTACTCTTGGTATAGACTCAGCAGTTTCATTATATCTACTGGCAAAGTTATTAGTTATATAACTATTGTATAGCATTGCATAGAAATGCTCTGTAATTTTTATCACTCCATCTCTATTGTTAATATTTTATGTTCATCCTTTGAAGCAAACACCTGTCGGTGCCCTGTTCCAAGTCTTCTTTTCATCAGTTTGGGGCTTCTTCCTTTCTTTAATGCTTTCTCAATTTTTTGGGGATTATGTTTACGATTGTCTAGGGTTTTTAGTTCGTTTATTTTTTTTGGATAGCTCTGCTAGTTTTATATATATATATAAATATATATATATATATATATATATATATATATATATATATATATATATATATATATATATATATATATATATATATATGTGTGTGTGTGTGTGTGTGCGTGTGTGTGTGTGAATATATATATATATATATATATATAT
>NC_090732.1:86155041-86175041 GCF_036898095.1 Palaemon carinicauda | reverse complement strand
AGAGAGAGAGAGAGAGAGAGAGAGAGAGAGAGAGAGAGAGAGACTTCCTTATATCCTATGAATATTATGTTGACAGCTTTTACTTGAAAATAAACATTGTTAATATATACATACAACAACAAGCAAACACAAGCATTCATATATATATATATATATATATATATATATATATATATATATATATATATATATATATATATATATATATATATATATATACATATACATATACATACATATATAGTTTATATACCTGTATCTATATATACAGTATACAAATACTTATGCTTATAAACAGATGAATGCGCATGTAGATATAAAATTTTTATATAAAACATATATGACATTCATATATGTATGTAAGTACATATCCATTTACCTTAACATCTTACAACTTGCAGATGGCATAGTTCTATTTTGTGAATCACGGGAGGAATTGCATAAGATGATAGAAGATTTGAAGAGAAAACGCAGAAATGTAAGACTGAAAATGAACACGAGTAAAACTAAAATAATGCTCAATGAAAATACAGAGACATTAAATAAGTGTTATGGACGAACCTCTAGACTGTTAATGGAATTTGTACTTAGGACAGTAAATGTTTCTCCAGGATATGAGATCAAAATTAAAAGAAGGATAATTATATAAGAGATTTGGTAAACAAAATGAGATTATGAAAATTAAAATACCTCTTTTCCTAAAAAGAAACTAACTAATCAGACGGTCCTACCAATATTAACTTATGCATCAGAAACTTGGAGCCTTAGCACATAAGCTAGTTTCAAATCAAAGAAGTATGGTAAGAATAATGATATGAATGACACTAGGAGCTACATGGATACGAGAGCAAACTAAAGTAGAAGATATTCTAATATCATGTAAGAAAAAGAAATGGGCAACTCCAGGACATAAGGTATGATTAGAATGTCATATAATAAATGGACATTAAGACTAACAGAATGGGTCCCTAGAGATTGCAAAAGAAGCAGTGGAAGGAAAGGAAGCCATTGTATTGACGAACTAAGAAAATTTCCTGGTACAACTTGGCATAGAAAAACTATGAAGAGACGCGAGAGGAAAGACGTGTCTACGCCTTTGTTCTGCAGTGGAAAAATAATGGCTGCTGATGGCATCTATTTACACACAAATATATATATATATATATATATATATATATATATATATATATATATATATATATATATATATATATATATATATATATATATATATATATATAGTCTGTGTGCGAGTGTATGTGTGTAACTATGCAAGAGTGAAGGAGAATTTTAAAATTCTGTGCAATATAATGAAAATGTTCTGAACGGAGTTTACCTAACGGGGAAAATAAGAATATTCATCATCACAGTTGATAAAAAGAATATGTGTACAATTTATTTTTCTTAGAACATATATCATTACAGTATATATGAAAGTAATTGCGACGGAAGCATGATTTTCAATTACCTATCTGACGCAGAAATCACAATGAGCGGTTCATCAGGGTATAAAGAGAGGTTCAAAATTTGGACATATCTGCAATTAAGACAAGTGAGTTTGATAAGGACTAAATTCAATTCTGCTGATTGATATATTTGAGGTCATTTGACTTCACAGCAAACGATTGGTAATGCTGTAAATTCCTTATTAAATTGTATAATTCAGCATTTCCAGTTTTATGGCTATGCCGATTTAAGCAAAAATACATTCTTTACAGATACCATCTTTTGAAATTAATTTTCAAACAGCACCGGTTTCATAAAATTCTTCTCCAAGAAATTTAACAAGGATGCAATTGCCATCGCTACTGCAGGCATCTGACAGTAGTCAATAATCCGAAATACTGGAGCAGAGCATTTGGGTAGCTATGTTAATTGCTTTGGCCCAAGTTCACATTCTCTGGTTGTCTGTTCTACTTCAACTAAATTTATTCATTTACTTGTCAATTTTGCCACAGTACTTTTTCAAGCAGTAAGTTCCTTAAACCAACAAGGAATTTATTGTCACCTCAAATATGGTAAAATGTACATAACTACCCTCTTTTTTCACGAGTAAAACGATATTCTAACTAGGGTATCAATACATCACGCTACCTCATGTGGTCAAGTTGTTTGTTTATTGTCGTAACCTTAAAGGAGGCGCCTTTCTTAACAAAGTATGAGTTTCCATAATGAGTCTACATGTTCATGGTAAAGGTCAGCTAAATTTATGTAGGGAAAACCTTTCACCATGAAGCTGAAAAGACGAATGAAACCATTTGAGAACGCCTAGTATGTGCGAGGTGCTTGTTAGGTGCTAACAGAGCGACAAGGTAAATGCAAGTCAACTTTATTCAACAGGTAATGAGCATATATACAAGCAATTGAAAGCAAGAATTTCACAAATATTCGAACAATCTAAAACATGAAATGGCAAGCTTAAACATGCTGTTCTATTGTCAGTGAGAAAGAAAACAATAGATATGAAACACGTACTGCACATGGCTCCCCCTAATAAAGACATAAATGGGATATAGGGTGCTCTGCTTTAGAGAGACGAAGCGTATTCTAGAAGTTTCATTCCAGCTTTAACCAAGTTGTGGAATAATCTTCCTAATCGGGTAGTTTAATCGGTAAAACTTCAAAAGTCCAAACTTGCAGCAAATGTTTTTAGGTTGAACATGCTGACATGAGTCTTTTTATAGTGTATATATGAAAGATCTGTTTTAACTTTGTTACTGTTCTTAAAATATTTTGTTTTAATTGTTCATTACATCTCATATCGTTTATTTATTTCCTTATTTCCTTTCCTTACTGGGCTATTTTTCCCTTTTGAACTTATAGTATCCTGCTTTTCCAACTAGGGTTGTAGCTTACCTGGTAATAATAATGATAACTGTAGGTAGGTCATCATGCAGGAGAGATGTAGGTTTTATGCTAGAATTGGAGACGACAATCTTATTTCCCACGAATATTGATAAAGAGAGTTGTTGGTGTGCAATAGATTACAAGGAAAGGGCCCATGTAAAGGGGCGTCAGTGGTGGCTTGTTAGTGTCATTGCATAGAAAGACGTGCGTTGTGCCATGTAAATCTTTCGGTATGTGTTGCTTTGCAGGGGGCTTGTAAGTCTGGAGGCATGGAGTAAATTTTCCCACAAGCACTGGAGATTACCGAAGGAGGTTACAGACAGAAAAAAAAAATCAGCAGGGACATCCATGGCGTCTTTAGGAGTGGTCCTTAAGCACCACAGGAGGACCAGGGGAAGCTAAGTAAACCAATTGGAGTCCTTGCAGCAATACATCAAAGCTGCTTTGAGGGTGCGATGAAAATGTTCAACCATTCCGTTGGCTCCAGGGTTTTAGGCAGTTGTCTGATGTAGGATGATACCCAGGAGATTCGCTAATGATGTCCACAATTCAGAGGGGAAAGTGGTACCCCAATCAAAAGTAATATGATCAGGGATACCAAATCTCGCTCTCCATCCTGAGAATAAGGCAGATGTACACTTAGATTCAAAAGTCCGCCGACACTCAGGAAGAATCGCTCGTCAGAGGTCTCTAGTGTTACCATGACAAAACACACAAAGAGTTGCATTTCTTACTAATTCTTAGGAAATAGGCGGAGCCTTGTCCAAGCTCAGCGAACGCTGGAAAATATTACTAATCTTGTTGCCATATTTTATGCTGTGGTATCATTTGACATCTCAACTATCCAATACAAATACACAAAACACACACACAGACATTATGTATATATATATATATATATATATATATATATATATATATATATATATATATATATATATATATATATAAATCTAGAATCTGTATAAGCATGTAGAAATTAATGGAGTGGCATAACTTAACAATTCCTTCCGTTAACAGCTACATTAGATTGTTCGGAGATCAGACATTAGTCTAGTTCCAGTTTCATTTATGGCTCGATGCTGTAAAGTATTAAAAAAAACGCCATATATGAGTTATACGAGCCTTGAGGACATTCACAGAGAGAGAGAGAGAGAGAGAGAGAGAGAGAGAGAGAGAGAGAGAGAGAGAGAGAGAGATTACAGTAGTGAATGTAGTAATTGGTCACCATATAAATTGATTTCTAGACATTCATGCATATCAGGAGAAATTTTCGCTTGATATTGCATTGTTTCCAATAAAAATTATTGTATTATGCTTCCAAAACTCAGTTTTAGAATGCTAAATTGATTGCTAAATACTTTCATAGTCCTTTAGATATTCATAGATAGGAACATTTTGGAATACATAAGGATACTTTACTGAAAAATATTTCCCAAGTCATTCAGATTCAAGGGGATGTGCCATCTCAGTTTTTAGTTCGCAACCCACTTGCCCTTTATTCAAAGAAGTTTTTACTTTTCCTTTTCCGCCCGTATTTGTGGCTAAGAACGGTTGGCATTGACATTTAAACTAGAATCTTAAATATATACTCTAAAATCTTTGCTGTGTTGCTAATTCAATCTTTATTACAAGGGCTTTAATTTGCTTGATAATTACTGAGGCCCTATGACAAAATTGGAGATAGCTATCGAGTAGAGATAACGGGTTTATTTTATTGGACTTAAATTCTCATCCACATAATGGTAGATTTTGGAACAATAATAGCTGTAATTAGAGAGTCGTTGTTTTATGAGTGTTTGAAGGATTCGTTAGAGAGAACGAACCTTATACCAACATTTGTCCGGCTCGAAGTTATACTATTTAGTTACTATAGATCATTATGTTCTGTAGTCCTCCATATACCACAAGTTTTCCAATTAATATGCTCATTACGAAAGTACTCTGTAGGATAATTTACCCGTTTGCTTTAAAATCAACCAAGATATCTTTGTTAACTGGAATAATGATAAAGGAATGTGATTGAAATTGTATAAAAAAGGTGAGTGAAATAGTGTTCAAAATGCCTTATTTTCTAATCCAGCTAAGGAATATCTCGTCTTGGCTTCACACAAATTTCAAAAGGTTCCAGGTTGGAATGGTCAAGTGAAGGTGTTTCTTGCTGCTGCTCAGGAGAGATTTCTTTTCTTGAGGGGTAGTGAGAAACTAGGAACTAAAATTGACGGCCTTAGATGAATACAAGCGAAAAAGGCAATTTATCTTTAAAATACCAAGGATGTTTAACAAACGAATGAATAAAGAATGAATGAAAGGAACACAAATAGGAACTTGATCATGGAGACTTACGCCTATTTGAATCACGATTATTAGAAGTCAGCGTGATCAAGCTACGTAATTTTCTGAAGACAAAGCTACTAGTAATTACATAATCACTGATAACTTACAGCCAAGGTATTAGTGTAGGAAATAATTTTGTGCTCATGCCCCCTGCGCTTATATTTCTTTGGAAAATTAGAGAATATATTACAGGAAAATTAGTATTTCTTACTTTCATTACAAAATCTTGGAAAATTATGTCGTTCTGAGAACAAGAGACTTTTTTATATGATTTATCAATAAAGCAATTTTCTCAAAGGTTTTGCTAGAATGTAATAGCGGTCTCATTTACCGCAATACAATTCCTTTTCGATTCAATAAACTAAATTCTGATTGTATTCAAAGTGCTATGCAGTCATCAGTATTTACTGTTTCCATCACAGATTATTTATTATGCAAAGTTAATAGTTAACTTTGGTTACTAATCAACCTTAGAACAACAACGGCTATTTATTCGGTTGCTACTAGCTACTACAAATGAACTAATTATGAATTAGGTTAGCAATATTTCATGGAACATTAACGGTTATCAAATTAGATTGAGGCAATGATACAATATTTTACAAGTTGTATCAAGAATTTTTTAACCTCTCTCCACAACCTCTAAAATACAAAGGACTTCCTTGTTTCCTCAAATTCTTCTGCCCGGGGGAGGAGTAATCCCTACCCCTACCTAACACCCCCCCCCCCCCCATTACCTACCCATTCATTGAAAGTGTCTACTGGGCTCCTCAAAAGAATAGTAAAAATAATTTTATATATATATATATATATATATATATATATATATATATATATGTGTGTGTGTGTGTGTGTGTGTGTGTGTGTGTGTTTGTGTATTTGTAGTAAATACTTGAGGGACAAATGATCCCACAGTATGAAGTATGGCAACTCGATTTGTAATATTTTTAAGCGTTCGCTGAGGTTGGACAAGTCTTCGCCCATTTTCTTGAAGGTAGTAAGAAGACCAACTCTTTCTTTGTTTTGTCATGGTAATACTAGAGACCTCTGACGAACGATTCCCCTTGAGTGTCGGCGGACTTTTGAATCTCAGTGTACATGAGGCAGACGTTGCAGTTTCCATGAGAATGGCTTCGGGCCAACGATTGGCGCAGTCAATGACGATAAACAGGTAACGGTGCCCTAGTGATGTGGGTAGGGGACCTACTACATTGACATGAATGTGGGTAAACCGACACTGAGGTTGAGGAAAGGTGCCCATTCTTGAAACCATGTGTCGATGTACTTTTGAAGTTTGGTATGAAGTACAGGTGCAGGTCCAATCACTAGCATCCTTAATAATACTGGGTCAATTGAACTTCATCTTCAGTAGCTGTGCAGTAGATTGGCGTGAGGGATGGGAGAGGCCATGGAGGTAATTAAACACCTGCCAGCGCACGGGGACAGTTTCCATAGTTGTAGTCTACCAGCACTGATGTCACAGAGGATGTTGGCATTCGAGTAGTCGAGGACGACATCTCAACGGGGGGATGTGCAGCATATCCTACATGCTTGGTACTCTGGCTCTTTTCCTTGGGCTTCTGACAAGACATTGCAATCCAATCCCAGGTGAATGGCAGCCAATGTGTCTCTTGACAGGGCATCGGCAACAGGTAACAGTTTCATTTTTTACATGGATATGTTGAAGGGTGCAGTTGTATTCGACCACAGCAGAGAGATGTCAGTGTTGACGGCAGACCAGGTGTCAGACTGTCGAGTGGAGGCATGTACAAGAGGCATGTGGTCCGTGCAAATGACGAATGGCGTACCTTCTAAGAAATGGCAAAAGTGACGGACAGACAAATGCACCACCAGCAATTAGCACTCAAAGGTAAAGTAATCGTATTCCGCATTGGACAGTTTTCTACTGATGATGGCCAATTGGCGGCACAAGCCACTGACCGCCTGCTTGAGAACTGCACCAATAGCGATATCGCTGGCATTGGTTGAGAATGGGAGAGGGGCATGTGGCACGGGAAAAGTGAGAGCAAAAGTAGTTGATAGGCCATTCTTTGCCTTGCAAAAGGCTGCTTCTTGAAAGCGACCCCACATCAGGTCTTTTGGCTTTCCCTTGAGTGAGACATAGAAGGGAAGCAAATGTGGCAGCAATGGCTGGCAGAAACTGGTGATAATAGTTAATCATGCCCAAGAATTCTTAAACTGCTTTGATGATCAGGGAGTGAAGAAGTTCTAAACAGCTGCTACTTTGTCTGGGAGGGGGTGAACGCCTTCAGGAGTGATGTGGTGCCCTTAGAACAATACTTTGTTAGTGCCAAAGGTACACTCTGCTGTAGGTGGTTAAGAACGATGCATAGATAGCAGAGGTGTTCCTCTTTGGAGGAAGAGAACACAACTATGTCGTCTACATAACATATGCAGAAGGGGGGTCCCCTAAGATGCCATCCATAATGCGATGAAAAGTAGCCCCAGCATTACAAAGGCCAAAACTGGAGTAATTGAATGTGTATGTACTGAAGTGGGGTGGGTAATGGCAGTCTTGAGGATGTCTTCTGGGTTCATGGGCCCCTGATAATACCCCTTCAAGATTTAGAGATTGAAAAACACCTTTGCATTGTGCATGTGGGAGGTAACATTGTCAATGTTGGGGAGGGGATAGTTATCCGGTACTGTATGCCTGTTCAGACAACTGTAATCCCCAAAAGGGCGCAGGGAAACATCCTTCTTCAGGACAATGTGTAAGAGCGACAACCATGTGTAAAGAAATATCTTTATGTTTTTCGTATATTTCTGTTTGTACTAAAAAGTACTTTGTCTTTTGTTTACTTTGGTGGTGGTTGGAACTATGGGCATTTGTTTAATGGTAATTTGTTTTATAACTATATGATAATTTGCGACTTTGTTTACTATTGAGCCTGAATAGTTCTTTAAACTGACTGTTTGACAGTTAAATATCCACTCACTGTGCCTTTTGAGTATTTATATTCAGCGGTGCAGATTCCAGAAGGGCAGATTCCAGTAAGACAGATTCCCAGCGGGGTAGAGTCAGAGACCAACACAGAAAGCAGTCCGGAGAGGAGATTTCTGACAAATTTTTTACTCCTGAAAGTGTCAAGTGTCATGGAGCGATAAACTCCACCTAGGCCGAGCGATAGGAATTCATGTTCGGAGAGAAGCAACTGGATTTATCATCTATCCAAGAAAGACCAGGATCTAAAGAAACGTAAGTCAGTTGAGAGACCTTATGCAGGCTCAATAGGATTGATCTGTTTCTTAGATATAATTTACGCTTATCATAGTTTAAATTATGGTCGCCAACACGTCAAAAAAATTAAAGTAAAGGATTTTAGCATTGTAATTACCATTATACTTGTGCCTTGGTTTGTAAACCAATAGTGTTTCATTTTGACTAAGATTAACTACGAACGTAATTTATATATTGTTTTTCTTATTTAGTAACGAGTGTTCATTTACAAAATTTACGTTTTCACGAAGCTAGCTTGCTGAATTTCATTCCCTTCACGTTAAATTTGTCGATTAATTTCTTGCGTTAAATTGATTTTTTCAAGAGGTGTAAATTCTTTTTTATTATTATTTTAGGTCCTTTACATATGGTAGATGAGTTACTGTGGAGAGGAAGTGGTGCATACATCCGAAGACAGCTTTTCGGGTGATTTCCTCTCAAGACGAGAAACGGCAGTTCAACATTTATAATTTCACTTATTAAACTCAATAGTTTTCTTTGTCTTTGGTTTAAATCCTCACTGTCAATTCATAATTTTTACCATACCATGGGCTTGAGGCCATTTGGCAAAGGTCCATTTCTTCCATTTTGGCAAATGTCAATTTAGCAGCTGCCAGACGATCCGGGACCAGATGCTTTAATCTGGCAAACACTGGGATCCCCGTTGTCTTAATAAGGTAATAAATACTGTGCTTGGTGGGACCATAGGCGTTTAGCATAGGCCTCCGTGTGTGCGATGATGTGGAATGCGAGGTCGGAGGAGGCAGGCCGAAAAGGTGTTGACTAGTACGAGTCTGCGTTGACTAATCATCGATGACCGACTTCAACCAGGAGATGGAAATAGGCGAGGCAATCCTCACCGAGTAGTGGCAATGTTACGTAGGCAACGAGTAATTTCCATTGGTATTTGGCACTCCCAAGCAATAGTTGAGTGTCTTGTACCAATGAGATCGCAGGTCCATTGGCAGCTACCAGGTGGATGTCAGCAAACCTAGAATTACTATGTTGAGTCCTCGAGAGTGACTTTGGTAGAAGGGAATAGCAAGCAGCAGTGATTACCAAAAACTGCTCACCCATACCTGCATTATGTAAAAAGTAACATTTAGTGACAGGGGAGTCCACTACCACACGCAATGGCCTATACGTTTTTTGGACACTGATAACCATCATCACATTTCTTCACAGCAGTCCCAAATCTGGAGTGGTAGTATCAGATCTTCGGCTGATGAACGTCAGTTAGTGACTGGAGAGGTCATTTGTTGTGGCGTGAGCAAGGTGTGGCATATCTGAGTAACATACACTGACATGTAACAGGTACCTGAGTCTTACCGCATTCACATCGGCTTCAGTTAGTGCTGATGAGTTGTCCTCTCTGTCAGGAGTGAAAGCATTGATGGAGGTCTTGAAGGGGGTGAAATGGCTGTTAACTTTGGTCATCAGGTCTTTCATGGGCATGGTATCTACTTCAGGGATGGTGGCGCATAGAGGTTTGGGTAGGTGTCGTACCCAAAGGGCACAAAGTAAATGCCCTTCCTGAGGAGTACCATCTGTGGCAAGTTGCAGGAGAGCGATAGTGGTCATTTCCCTGAGGGCAAGCAAAGCCTTTTGGTCCCTGACAATTGTTGAGAAAGATGAAAAGCTTGGCTACATGAGCGCCTGGCGATGGGGATTACTGCCCCAGGAGGTATGTTACAAGGGCGCCATATGCTATTGGGTGTCCTCTTGGTCGTAAAGCCAATGGGAGATTTCTGGGTGTCCTCCAGGATTGCCACGGTGACATAGTCTGCTTTGCAGCTAGAATGAGTCAAACTCATGATGTGAAACTGACCTTTGGCACGCTGGAACCAACCGAACACTTCTCTGTTGGTGAAGGCCCGCAATCTCAACAATGACGTGTGTCGCAGTCAGGATTGGTGGGCAGCATTGTAACAGAGGTAGTGGTTAGTGGTGTGCGAACAAAGGCGATGAGGAGCTCTTCACTCGAAGCGTCACCAATGTGCGAGGTGGTTGTTAGGTGTTAACAGAAGGGCGAGGTGAATGCAAATAAAGTTTATTCAAAATGTCACAATAATTCAAACAATCTAAAATATGCAATAGCAAGCTTAAACAGCTTGTTCTATTATCAGTCTGGGAGAGAGCGAGAGTTACAAATGTGGCGGAACATACCACACTTTATCAAAAGTATTTTGACCTGTTATAAGCTATATCAATCATATGGCATGGATGAGAATGTTGCACTTTGCTTTGTTTACTTCATTCAATAATTTCACACATGCTCTGTGTGTAGTGTAAGTAATGCAGTAGTCTTTAATCTTTTAAAGATTGAGGCGTCAGTACTCCCAATTGTAGAGATGGTTATTCTGTGATAAATAATGTTAAATGAGAGAGAGAGAGAGAGAGAGAGAGAGAGAGAGAGAGAGAGAGAGAGAGAGAGAGAGAAGAGAGAAGACTTTAAAATAGAGCTGAAGAATGCAAAGAAATAATGGGGTATACATTCTAACAAAATAATTAATAATTCACATAAAATTTTCACCTTTTTTTTCTCCCTCTGCATCCCTAGCTGGCCCACTAGACATTTAACAAACAGGCCCCAAAGCCACTACTTGAGTCAACCCCACCTTGTCGCATGATCCAAAACAGGGTTCATTAGTTATAACTAAGAGTGCTACCTCTGCACAGTGTGAAAAAGATTTAACCATTATGAGGAAGGGTAATTGCGCTAATAAGACCTGTCCTAGTAAAGATTGTTAATAGTTAGATTAAAAGTAAAAAATATCGTATTTCACTTTGAAAATGGATACCAAGCACCAGCTATAAGCATGCCCTGTATGAGGCTAGCTCAAACAACTAATAGCCTCATCCCTTGGCTTATCCAGCACGATATTCAATAACGTGCATATATATTTTATATGTATTGGCTAAAAAATAATAACAAAACATAATTAATCTGTATTCGACTATGATTCACCTTTATTTTATTCATAGAATTAGGGCTATACAGCCCATCAATGTGGCAGGGATACCATTCAGCACTCACGTAAAACTGGGGAAAACCCAGCCACTGCATTGTGAAAAAAGTGTGACGAGATAGAACGGATGACAGACTGAGGTGAAGTAAAGGGCTGACAAATACTTCATCTAGGGATCGAAGGGATGCTGCAAAGATCCTGCAGTAATGCCTAATGCACCACGTGAAGAAATGTTGGATTATAATTTAGCAAAGGTAGACTAGAAAGCATCTACTGCCAGTTCTAGTATTGCTGTAGAATTGAAATGCAAATATGAGTTTTAATTCATGCACTAATAAATTTAGAATTGAACTCGCCTTAGCTTTGATATGATTAATTTTTTTTTCATATCCATGGTGACTAATGAAGGATGCTGTATAGTTTTCCCTTTTTTCACATACACCCAAATACTTTACGTTATGTTGAAGGTTCCATTGTGGCTATGACCACATTGTAGGGTGATTTCCTCAGTCACGTGGTTGAATCAGTAATACTTCGGAAGTTCAAACCTGGTGGCAATGCATTTCTGTTGAGCAGGTTGACATATGTCTCGTTTCATAGTTTATATGGCATTCATCTGATTAAAATTTCTATTCAACTCAATACATTTTTTCCACATTGTTAGGTGATAACTGAGAGGCGAAGTGAACGCAACTAAACTTTATCTAATAATCCTCAAGTTTATATACAGCGACTCCCGAGGAAGAATGTCACATAAATTCAAACATGATGAAGCTTGTGCTAGCATGATAACACAAGATGGTCTATTAACAGTGCAGGGAAGAGCGAGAGATAAAATAGAAAATCAAAACCAATGCAGTTAATAAGCGTGTATAAAACACGTGCACTACATGGCTCCCCCCTTAAAAATGACATACATGTGAAATAGGGTGCCCTGCTCTTGAGAGGCATACTGTAGGTCATACTGGTGGTCATCAATGTACGATTAGCCAGTCAGGTGATCACTGAGAAGCGAGGTGAATGATACTGAACTTTATTAAACAAGTTTAAATACAGCAACTTCCAAGGGAGAACGTCATAAAAATTCAAACATGATAAAGCTTGTGCTAGCATAATAACACAAGATGGTCTAATTGTTCAGCGCTATGTTGGAATCTGCGCCGATTCCGAATCGGGTTACGTGATGTTAGAATTCTTACTTTGTGCGGCAAAGTTGGAATGCAGTGTTGGGTTCCCGCTGTGATTTTCAGGGCACTACCCAACCTAATACACCCACCTAACCTAACCTAGGGGCCCTGTACCCCTACCAAGCCCTACTGGGGGGGCTCCGCCCCCCCCCCCCCCCTGTGACCCTCCCTTATGGCCACAGTGATTTTCAGGGCACTACTGAACCTAATACACCCACCTAATCTAACCTAGGGGCACTGTACCCCTACCTAGCCCTACCGGGGGGGGGGGGGGGGCGCCTCCGCCCCTCCCCTTGTGACCCCCCCCAAGGCCACAGTGATTTTCGGGGCACTACCGAACCTAATACAACCACCTAACCTAACCTAGGGCCCTGTACCCCTACCTAGGCCTAGCCTCTGCGACACCCCCCTTAATGCCACTACCTAACACATCCATCAAACCAAATGGTAATTGCAATTAACCACTACAATAACTAACACTCCTTGGAAAGAAATTAAACACACATAATGACCTGACTTTACATAATGGCCTGATCACTGCATATACGACGAGGAGATCACCCCATAGAACCTAATACTGTTAACACACCTATTGCCATATAAGGTAAACGAGTCAGTCGGCGTATTTACGTTAATCCGTTTCACTCCACAGCAACCAAAATACGAATCCAACTTGGTCGCGCGATCTGGGAATCTTCACATTGCGCAGCGCCAAGTGAGAATATTCCAACACGGTGCAGATTCTGAGATGGGTCGCAACATAATAACAGTGTAGGGAAAAGCGAGTGATAAGATAAAGAATAAAAACAGTTACAGTGCACGGTGCACGCGCGTGTATGAAACACCTGCAGTATAGACTGCTTTCCCTTGGACCCTATGAGCTGTAGCCTTTTGCTTTTCCTACTACTACTACTACTACTACTATTACTAATACTACTAATACTACTATTACTACTACTTCTATTATTATTATCATTATTATTATTATTATTATTAGCTAAGCTACAATCCTAGTTGGAATAGAAGGATGGTATAAGCTCAAAGGTTCCAACATGGAAAAATAGCCCAGTGAGGAATGGAAATAAGGAAATAGATAAACTATATAAAACGTAATGAATGAAGAATTTAAACTATCTTCAGATTAGTAACAACGGTAAAAATAGATCTGCCATTTATGAGATATGAAGAGAGATTTATATCACCAACCCAGATCTACATTCAGGGGATGGAATTGATGCAAAGAGAGTAGCATCATCTGCATATGCAACAAGCTTGTTTTCTAGGCCAAACCACATGTCATGTGTATATCTTTACATCATTGCAAATAGTAAGAAGGGCATTATATGTTCTAAGGCCTTTGCAAAAGCCAAATTGCATAACTTCTTGAACGTTTTTCCAAAAGAAGCTCAAAAATTTTAGATAGTATGGGAGTTATGGAAAGTTGGGGTAATCAGCAGGGCTTGAGTCACCACAAACACATCTACCTGATGGAATAACATTATCAATTATCCAACAAGGACTAAAAGAACTTCTTCTTACTAACTTGAGAAAAATACCAGATAACTTAGGATCTAAGAAATCAGCGGTGTTTATAAAAAATGCAAAGGAAAAATACAATTTTTGTCTACACCTTTATAAGCATCAAGGTCCATCTAGTGTTTTAATTTCACGAGACCGAAAAACTAAATTAAGGTTGCACCTTAGCTAGTAACAATCATCATTATCATCATCGTCATTTCAAGTCTAGCACATCAAGAAATATCATAAAAATGTACCTTTCTTTTAAATCGCGTAGCACAAATTCAATATACAGCTGTTCTAGTCAGCGGTAATCATAGAGAGAGGGTGATACTGATATTTCATTAATGAAAATCTCCTCTACAACTTGGCTGCTTCATTGCAACAGATGACAGTGATTCTAACTGACCTAACCTTGCTTGCTCATCAGAAATTATTACTCTGTGGTGTTTGACTTGGGACTAAATCCATATGGTATGCAAAATCTCATCATTACTATGTTATTTCCCATCTCCCTGTGATAAACTAAGTTATCTAGTTCACTTTGAAACCGTTCGCAGTCTGATACGGTTCTTATAGCTGCCTTACCTTACCTTACCTAATTGCCTTATTCTATGTTTGGGTTCCCCCAGGTCCCTCAGTGTGAGGCACCTCGTATATCCCCCAGAGAGTTGCTTATGCATCTTCCGGTGTATTTTGCATCTTCCAGTCTTGGATGGTCTGGGATGCATCTTAGGTGTTTATCGAGCTTATTCCTAAACACATCTACAATAACTCCTGATATGTTTCTTAGATGAGCTGGCAGCGCATCATTAAATAGTCGCTACATTATCGATGCTGGTGCATAGTGGATTAATGTCCTGTGTGCCTTCCTTAGTTTTCCTGGTATAATTTTGGGCACAATTAATCTACTTCGGCTTGCTCTTTCTGACATTTTAAGCTCCATGATGTTTTCAGTAATTCCTTCGATTTGCTTCCATACTTGTATTATCATATAGTGTTTTCTTCTCCTTTCTAGAGTGTATAATTTTAAAAATTGCAGTCTTTCCCAGTAGTCAAAGTCCTTAACTTCTCCTATTCTAGCAGTAAAGGACCTTTGTACACTCACTATTTATGCAATATCCTTTTGGTAGTGTGGGTACCATATCACATTGCAGTACTCGAGTGTACTATGTACATAAGTTTTGTACAGCATAATCATGTGTTCAGGTTTTTTTGTTTTAAAGTGTCTGAATAGCATTCCCATTTTTGCTTTACATTTAGCCAACAGTGTTGCTATTTGGTCGTTGCATAACATATTCCTGTTTAACATTACACCAAGGTCTTTAATTACTTCCTTGTTTCTGATTGTCTCGTTATTAGGTCCCCTGTATGCATATACCATTCTTTCTCTGTTTCCATAATTTATTGAATCGAATTTATCGGAGTTAAATACCATCCTATTTATTTCTGCCCATTCATATATTTTGTTTAAATCTCTTTGTAATGAGTTCTTATCTTCATCACAAGTAATTTCTCTACTTATTCTTGTGTCATCGGTGAAATTTCTCACTACAGTCTTTAACATTATAGTCTATGTCTGAGATCATAATAACAAACAGCAGTGCAACTAATACCGTACCCTGTGGCACGCCAGATATTACCTGAGCTTCATCTGATTTCTCGTCGTTTACAATCACTATCTGTTTTCTGTTTTGTAGAAATTCTTTTATCTATTTTCCTATCTTTCCCACAATATTATGCTTTCTCATTTTTTTCTCTAATATATCATGGTCTACCTTGTCAAAGGCTTTTGCAAAATTTAGATAGACCACATCTGTGTCTTTTTCATTTATCATATTTTTATACATGTTTTTTATAGTGTGCTATCAGCTGGGTTTGTGTACTTTTTCCGGGCACAAAACCGTGTTGACCTATATTAAATAAATTATTTTTAACCAAATGATTCATTATTTTCTTTTTTATTACCCTTTCACACATTTTCATAATATGTGATGTTAGACTAACAGGTCTATAATTGCTTGCCTCTAATCTTGATCCACTTTTGAAAATAGGGTTTCTATATGCTAATTTATGTTTAACATATATCTTGCTCATTTCTACACTTTGTCTTAGCAGTATTGCAAGCGGCTTCGCGATAGTGTGTGCAGTTTTTTTTAACAAAATCGCTGGAACTCCATCTGGCCCGACCGCTAATCCATTTTTAATTTCGCTTATAGCCTGCACAATATCTGCTTCATTAATATCTATATCCGTTAGATATTCAATATTTTCTTCTCTCATTTCTGTTTCATTATTCTATTCGCAATTCTTGGCATGAATTCACTCTTATATTTTTCTGCTAATATGTTGCATATTTCCTTTTTTTTATTCGTTAACCATCCTTCAATTCTTAGAGGGCTCTTTTCTAATCTCCCTTTATTCCTCTTTTCTTTTGCATAGGAGTAAAGTACTTTGGGGTTTTTCTTGATATTTTGAAGTGTCGTTTCTTCTGAGTCCCTTTTTTCATTTTCTTTCGATTGTATAATCTTTTTTTCTGCATTTTCTATCTTACTTTTTATTTCCATCATTTCCATACATTTTTTTCTTTTGCAAGATTTTTCTTCCACTTTCTAATTTTCTGAAATAAGATCCTTCTGTCTCTTGGTATGCATGTCTGATGTTGATTTTTTTTCGGTATATATTTTTCAACATTTTTCTCCAGCATTGTATACAGTATATCCGTATTTACCTGTATATTATCACTTACTAATAAATTTTTCCAATCTTTGTTCAATTCTTCATTTATTTCTGACCATTTTATATTCTTACCATAAAAACTATATTTTCCATATCCTTCCCATCGTTTTGTGCTTTGTTTATCTCTGCGTTCACTTGCTTTGGAGTGAACTATTAATTCTTTGACATTGTGGTCTGAAATTCCCATGTTTTATGCTATTATTTCTTTTACATAATTCACCTCATTCACAAATACTAAATCTAGGATCTAGGACATTGTTCTTTCTTGTTGGAATGTGGTTTATTTGTTGCATATTATGTTCTAATAGCATATCTTGAAGCTTTTCAAGCTGCCTCTTATCTTCTGCGCTACTATTGCTCTCTTTTTTATATGTATATATACAACCACTTTCTTCTATCCATTCTTTCCAATCCACGAAAGGAAAGTTAAAATCTCCAGATAGGATTATATTCCAGTCTTTATTGTTTCTACATATATCATCAATATTTTCTATTATTATGTCAAACTCCTTAGTATTTGGGGTCTGTAAACTACAATATTCACTAATTTTTCATATTCAAATTCTACCGCAATCAATTCACATTCTGTGTTGCTGTATTTTTCACAGACTTTTCCTTGATTTATGTCTCTTCCATTAATTGCGGTTCCCCCTTGATTCCTATTTGTTCTGTCTGATCTATATGTTTGGAAACCCTTTATCTGGTCATCACTGCCAGTCTCTTAGGAATACCATGTTTCACTTATATTTAGCATATCTATTTTTTTTCAATTTGGGTTAGTTCTTTTAAGAACTCTATTTTCCTTTTAGAGTTGCTCGTGACTAAACTCTGTGCATTCATCACTATGATGGTTTGTGTTTCATCTCCATTATCTAATATTGGTGATAATATGGATTCTCCCATGTTTCCTTCCTGGTTTGATATGATGTTCTTTTCTTCATTTCCAGGTATTCTGCCATTAAAAACTCCAACTTTTCTATTATATTTGCTCTTTCGCCTTCATATTTATTTTTGTGTATATACCTGCCGTTAACCCCGTTTCTGCACCAACCCTTGGCATTATAGATGCATTCTTTTTAGTTTGTCTCTAATTGTGCATATTTGGGTTGAAAGGCATCATATCTTGGGGCCTTTTGTGCATAGAGCGGTATACACTCGGCTTGTTTTTTTGTTTCTTTTTATGTTTCATTTTTGCTTTCATTTTTCTTTTCTGTTTGCTTTCGAATTTTCTGACTTTCAATCATGGTAGCAGGATGCATATTTTGACAATTTTTTAATTTGCATCCTTTTCCTTCTTTCAGGTTTTTGCATATTTTTGGATGGAGATCTCTGCATTCATTTCCATATCCATCTAAATATGCACATTTACCATATATTTCATAATTATGGCACATCTTTGGATGCTTGTAGTAGCATCTTTTGCCAAATCTGCAATTCCCTCTTTTCAGTAAATTGCAGACTATATCTTTCTTTTCTTTTCTTTTTCTTGCGCTTCTCTGGGTAGAGTCTATTGGGTCTATTATTTGTTTCCATCTGATTGTTTATTTCTTTGTAAGTATGATGCTGAATGGCATCATATGTTGTATCAATGATTTCCTTTGCATCCTTACACATATCCTGTTCACTTTTCTCTTCTTCTTCTTCTTCGTCTTCGTCTTCTTCTTCTTTATCATCTTCAACTATTTGCAGATTCAGTCTCGACTTAATTACATTTTCTATCCAGACTAAGCATGTTGAGCAGAATACCTTTGTGTCTTTATTATTTATTTTTTGTTGTACTTTAGCGCAAGTAGGGTGTGTTGGAACATGACATGCATCGCATTTCCTTAACAATTGTTGCGGATTAAGAATACTGTACCATATCTCACATGTATTGCACCATTTTGGCATTCTTTTTCCCATTGCATCAATTAGCATATTCACCATATTGGACTTTTTATTGCTCTTGAATGGGATATGATGAATGATGAAAACTTTCTTTAAAAGTCTCTTTATCACCTGGATCTTCTTTGGAATTTCTTCTATTATTTTGATGATGTTTTCCGCAGCCTTGCTCCAGTTTATTGGATCATATTGTTTCAACATGTTTGAGAGTATTTTTCCGTCACACTGGTTGGAGCTATTAGCGACCTCTGTTATCAAGAGGTCTAGTTCTTGTTGTGCCAACTAATGGAATTTACTCCTGCTCTTGCTGATTGCAGCAATATCCCTCTATGCCTTGCTTGTGTTATAGGCTGCCATCTTGTTCAGATTTTTAGTAATCCACAAGATAACTATCCTATGCCGACGTTTTATTCCACTTTTCTGACCTTAAATTAATCACCGACCATTCATGAAAACTTGTAGCTATATTGCACTCGATAGCCCTTTGTTATTCGCGTTAAATCAGCTGATTTCTCGGATTATAAAATGGGACTCACTAGCATACAATAATACTCACTCTCAGAGAGAGAGAGAGAGAGAGAGAGAGAGAGAGAGAGAATATCAACACATGCTTATTGAAAACTATGATACAATCTTATTTGATATATCAATCCAATGTACAATTGAATACATAGAAGGCGGGAGCAATGAGAAAACAATAATCTGTTTAAATTCCATGATTCAATGTCTATTTATTAGGTCATCGTTAGTATCAAAATAGAGTTTTTCAAGAATTGTCGAAAGTCTCGGAGTGGTAACGATTACTTACAAGCTCTTTTCTCATTTATTGCTGATCACAGTTGTGACTGTTATTTTAGAAACTGACAAACTAAGATGATAATCACACACGTATCAGTTAATATAAAAAAACTAAGTTTAACAAGATAGATAGCGTACCCAGAGTCTGAATACAATACAAAAAATCCCAAGTTGATTTCAATTTTGCTTTAGCACTGGAATTTGCATTTGAATAATAAGCACAGATTTAAGAAAAGAGTCCCAAAAGCAACTATGATTATCAATGAAGGTATTCCTAATCTAATAACTTCATATTATTTAGAGCCATCAGCAAAGCCATGCTCACATCCTCAGCAAATAAGCCTTTCTCTCTCCATTTAGGACATTTTCAAGTTTTCTTCGGGCATATACAAACATACAAATAACATTATTAAATCTTAAGCATGAAATATTACTGAAAGTGTATATGCTTTTGAGTAAAAGGAAATGAAACTTTCTATA
>NC_090732.1:86067541-86137541 GCF_036898095.1 Palaemon carinicauda | reverse complement strand
AAGTACCCGTCTAAGGAAGTTGAAAACATTTTGATTGTCGCTAATAGCTTTAAGAAAGTAAACCTATAAAAATTTAAAACGGTTTAAACAAAGACAAATAGAATAATCTGTGAAAAGAGATGTGTTTTGAGTGTGGGTATGTAGAACGCCAATCCTAAACATACATTTCATACCTATATATAACAATTATAAAATTTACAAGCAATTTCCTGTTATCCTACGTAACAAACCTTCGGAAGAACCACAACGGTTTCCACAAAAGAGCCATTGCACTAATATATTTCTCTCTCATTTATATATAGATACACCCTGCTTAGAAAGGAAGATGCCTAAACAATCTTTAAATATAGAAACCACGTGTACGGTAAGTCAGCTCTGGCTATCGTTTGACACGTACACCTACATACACACGCACACACACACAAACGTCATCGCGGGTTGAAGGGTTGGATAACGCAAAGGGTTTCATAAGACCGATGAAAAGGTGAAGGTATAAAGAAATGACCTGCTTTACTATTGGTTCTTTGCTTCTAATTGCATTTTTCTAAAACTATACCCATTTTAAGAAGTTTCAATGGATTTCATTATGCATTCAAATAACATGTATATCTAATTGAACATGATTATGTAAGAATAAATACGAATAAGAGTGATACCTACACTGTTAAAGATTTGCCGTAAAAACGGTAACAATCCTGGAACAAATGTTGCCAGACATTTACCGTTATAAAACCGGATATATTGACGTAAAGGATTGATATCACGGTCACCAACCCGTAAGAGATAATAACAAAGTAGGGTAAAGCTACGGTCGTCTGTATTTTACTGAAATCCCGCTGAGAACAGTATAATTTTACGAAGAATTTCCAAGCAAAATTACGGTTTTTTTTAACAGTAGCAAGGTCATTTTTCGGTTCAGTGTTACAAGATATGGAACCCGAAATGTGTGAAAACCGTATATTTCGTTATTCCGTGTCTATCTTTACTTCCATCAGATGTGAGCTTCTGAAAGCCTTTGGGAGACAGTATGATTAGTATTCAATTTTTACAAACAGCAAAATTAAATTTGTAATCGTCAGAAGCTACTAAATTTAGATTATGCTTATTTTAGCACAATTCAATTAAATGCCTGCAGCTCATAATTTTTATTTAATAAAGTTATTGTCGACATAGGTTGACGTGTCTCTCTTCATGTTGTCAGGTAATTTTTTATGGATAAAAGCAATTTGAATCGTGCTTTTAACTCGTATTGGTGTATAATTTTGAAATTTATAATTTTGCAGAATAATTTTTTACAAAAATCCATATTTTGGCGGCCATTTTGAATTTTATGATCAGTTACTCAAAATATTTGAAAAGGGTGCGTAATCATATATCATTTGGGGTCAAGGAAAATAGTTAAGAACAGTAAATAGGTATAAAAGCCAATATTTTACTCATAAATACCAGTTTTTGTCTGCCATTTTGAATTATAGCCGTATTGTAGGTTTTTCGTCACCTAGTCATCAATTATCAAAATATGCAAAATTAGGTTAAAAAAAAGAGAATCAATATGCAGAGGTAAAACCAACATTCTATCTACTAATGCAAGTTCTAATCAACTTTTAAAACCTATGAATTACGTGAGTTTTCTTTCAAATGTCAATCAGTATTAGAAAGTACTTTCACAATGCCATGAAAAAAAAAACACGTTAGATAAACTGAGATATTGATTTTCTGCATTAAAATTAGTATTGTACTTAAAGGTGACATTCTGTCTCGATTGTTTATATTCATAATATTGCAACTAAAAGTAACTATTCGTTCAAATGTGGTTATCATAATTATGGATATTCATAAAATTCTTCGTCATCAGATTGGATCCCTGCAATATCATATGTGTCAGTCTTCTCACTTGAATTTTCTCCTGTTACATGGCACATTTCTTTGCATGTTATCTTGCCTCTAAAGCAAATGCAGACCCGAGTTCCACATGTTCCGTGACAATTGCTCTTGATAAGTTCATGATAGCAGATGTGTTTGTTGATGGAATGGGGAACCATTTCAGACCAGTCCACTGCCAGCTAAACATTCCATTCTTCCCATCAGGCAAGGAGATGATAGGTTGGTGAGCATGTCTCTTAAGCAAGGTTTAAACTAAGGCTCTCAACAAATGCTGTCTGAAGGCTTTTGCCGTTGGAGGCATCTTATCTTCTTGAGCTATTTTTTTTTTTTTTTTGGTGAAAAAAAAAAAAAAACATTAACTGACCAGCTGGAAGTGAATGTGTGCCTTTAGCATAAACAAGTGTCACAAATCTGGCCAGTGCTGCCTCTTCTGAACTTGAAAGATTTGAGTTTTCCCCCGAAGCCCTGGAGGCCCTGGTGATATCTTTATCATGACTCATGTAAAGTAAGAAAAATGTTACATCAGCTTTTCTTTCAACGATTATCAAACTTTCCGGCAGCTTCACAACCAGTCATTGCATACCAACCCAGAATGCATGCAGACTTTGCAAGACCTTGGTAACTGTAGACACCTGTGATGTCAAAGATCTTGTCCGGCCAGAACATGAAGGTAATATTAACCAAAGATTTCTTGTGGTACATTAACCGTGGTTCAATGATGATTGTAGACGTGCTCATTTGGAGAAACAGGAGGCCTATCATCTTTGGAAGGGTAACAGATCAGATTTGACCTGGAACAACTACAGTATACTCAGCTTCGAGCTTATGCTCAGAGAGTTTATGCCTCAACTGAAAAGGAGTACAATTTAACCATAAAAGAAACACTTTCTGGTACAACTCGGGAACATAAATGGTGGTCTACCCTTAAATCTGCACTCTTTGGTATAGATGCAACAGTTCCTCCTTTACTTAAACCAGATGGCTCAGTCACTCACTGTCCAAAGGAAAAGGCAACCTTTTGGCTGATGTTTTTGACAGTAAACAGAGTAATGAAAAACTTGAACTTCCTCATTCCTGTTTTCCTGAGGCTAAACTAACTAGTTTAGCTTTTCGATCTCGTGAGATTAAAGCTCTGTTGGTGGACCTTGATGCTTATGGAGGTGTAGACCCAAATGGTATTTTTCCTTTGTTTTTTATAAAGACAGCAGATTACTTAGCTCCAAAGTTATCTGTTATTTTGCGCAAGTTAGCAAGAAGAGGAGCTTTTAGCACTAGTTGGAGAATTGGTAATGTTACTCCTCTATGTAAATGTGTTTGTGGTAGCTCAAATCCCACTGATTACCGCCCAATTTCCATAACTCCCATATTATCTAAAGTTTTTGAACGTCTTCTGGCAAAACGTCTTAATAGGTTTGCTGAAGGTAATCACCTACTCCCTAGTTTGCAATTTGGTTTTCGTAAAGGCCTTGGAACATGTGATGCCCTTCTCACAATCTCCAATGCTGTACAGAAATCCCTTGATTGTGGTCGGGAAGTTCGTATGATTGGCCTTGATTTTAGTGCTGCCTTTGACCGTGTTAATCATGAGGCCCTTGTTTTCAAACTGAAACAGTTGGGAGTGGGTGGGTCATTTCTTAGCATTATTATTGATTTTTTAAGTAATAGATCTCAAAGAGTTGTTGTTGATGGGCACCATAGTGATTATAGGAATGTGATATCCGGTGTTCCACAGGGTAGTGTTCTTGGCCCATTACTTTTCATACTATATACACATGACATGTGGTTTGGCCTAGAAAAAAAGCTTGTTGCATATGCAGATGATGCTACTCTCTTTGCATCAATTCCATCACCTGAATGTAGATCTAGGGTTGATGAATCCCTAAATAGAGATTTAGCTAGAATTAGTGCATGGTGCAAATTATGGGGTATGAAGTTGAATCCTAACAAAACTCAAAGTATGATTGTAAGTAGGTCAAGGACGGTAGCTCCTCAACATCCGGACCTCAGTATTGATAATGTTTCTTTAAATATGTATGACTCTTTCAAAATTTTAGGTGCGATTCTCGACAGTAAATTTACTTTTGAGAAACATATAAGGTCTGTGTCTTCTTCAATTGCACAAAAAATAGGCTTATTGAGAAAGTCTTTCAAGATTTTTGGTGATCAATCTATTCTGAAGAAGTGTTTTAATTCTTTCATTCTACCTTGTTTTGAGTATTGTTCTCCTGTCTGGTGTTCAGCTGCTGATTCTCATCTTAATTTGTTGGACAGAAACTTACGGTCTATTAAATTTCTTATTCCTGATCTAGATATTAATCTCTGGCACCGTCGTTCAATTAGTTCATTATGTATGTTGCATAAGATTTTTCACAACTCTGACCATCCTTTACATTCAGATCTCCCTGGACAATTCTATCCTGTTCGTAATACTAGGCAGGCAGTTAATTCTAATAGCCAGGCCTTCTCCATCACGAGGCTCAATACTACGCAGTACTCTAGAAGTTTTATTCCAGCTGTTACCAAGTTGTGGAATGATCTTCCTAATCGGGTGGTTGAATCAGTAGAACTTCAAAAGTTCAAAGTTGGAGCAAATGCTTTTTTGTTGACCAGGTGGACATGAGTCTTTTTATAGTTTATTTATGACATATTTGTTTTTGATGTTGTTAATAGTTTATATAGGACATGTCTGTTTTGACGTTGTTACTTATTTTAGAATGATTTATTGTTAATTTGTTCTCTTCATTTTTTTATTTCCTTATTTCCTTTCCTCACTGGGCTATTTTTCCCTGTTGGAGCCCCTGGGCTTATAGCATCTTGCTTTTCCAACTAGGGTTGTAGCTTGGATAGTAATAATAATAATAATAATAATAATAATAATAATAGGACATCTGTGTCAGGACTCCATAGATGCAGTACACCAGAGGGTCTTGCCTGTTGTGTGAAGTGTGCAGTAATGGCGAGGATAATTGTGTCTGTCTCATCGTGGTTCATCTGCAGGCCTACCACTTCCTCTACACAGGTACCAACGTTTGTCCATGTCACACTGCATCTTTTATTATTTGTGTAAAGTTATATACAACCGCTCCTGGTCTTTGTAGGCTTGAGTGAGTTTGTCTGCAAAATATGTAGTAAGTTCTTATTTTGTTCTCTCATGACTTAGAAATTGTTTCATCCCAGTCATTGCCAATTTGTTTGATATACTTACAGCATAGTAAGTTCCAGTTCCCTTTTGTCTTTTGGACCTTATTGCCTGTTTCGCGACTTGTCTGTTTATGGATCAAAGATTAAACGAATTACATCATAATGGTTCATCTTCTCCTTAATTTTGTCATTGAATGCCCTGCTCTAATCGGAAATGGTTTGCAGCTTTGAGCTGTCAGGAATCAAGTGCAGGACTGCCATTTCATCAATGACTATGCACTTATGTGAAGGTGCAAATAATGATACCAGTTCATAATGTAATTGATGAACTTCGTCCATGTCCACTGGTGTGTCGCAATCTTCTCGGCCTCTCATCAACAGATCCTACATTCAATCACATTGAAAATCTTCTGAGTCTAGTGATTCTTGAGATGCATAGTCTTTTTCACTGTTCCATCTTTACAAGGGTAGGAAAAAAGCTCGTACTGGCCAACTGTCTGCTCACCAATGCTTTGGGATGATCTTGACACTATTAAGATTTGATCTAGGAGGTCCCGTTCTTCCTCCAGGTAGCTCTGAGATTCATTCGCAAGTGATGTTTTTTTTCTTTTAGGGCTTGGCTTGGAAAAGGATGGCAGATTATTTCTAGCTAACCTTTCCCACAAAACCAACCAAATGCTTTTCAATGCGATCTGTTTCGAAGTTCTTGTAAAGTGATTTGCCTTTGGCAGCAACTCGTTTGCAATTATTTAAATCACTGATTTACAGATTATTCATGTAAACCATCACTGAATATAACATTTGCAGTGGCATAGCAGTGTCGACAAGAATTTCAGTGTTTTTAAATTAGAAAGAACTATGTAAAGGCGTCTGAGTCAGTGATATCTTTACCGAATACGACTCTGACTCCGGCCAAAATTAGCCTGAACTCCGACTCCTGACTGTGATTTCAACTTAGACTCCACACCCCTGGGAAAACCTTTGACATTTTAACAAATAATACAACATACATACTGGCAAATACCGAAAACGTACGATTTTAACTTATGTCAAAAACAAGCTCACTGGGGTATTTTCTCTGTTGGAGCCCTTGGCCTTGTAACATCCTGCTTTTCCAACTTGGGTAATAGTTTAGCTACATTTAAAATTTGCCGTAAAAAAACGGTAAAAATCCTGGAATAAATGTTGCCAGAAATTTACCGTTTAAAAACGGATATATTGACGTAAAGGAATGATATTACGGTCACCAACCCGTAAAAGATAATAAGAAAGTAGGGTAAAATTACAGTCGCCTGTATTTTACTGAAATACGGTTGAGAACAGTTATTTTTACGAGGAATTTCCAATTAATTTTTTTTTCTTTTTTTTTTGACAGTGTACTCTATACTAGCTTCCAATATATATATTCAATATTATTACGGTTTCAAACTCTGAAAACCCACTTCTATAGAGACACTAAGGGGCTTGAACTAAACATCGAGTAACAAACAAACTTTTGTTTGGTGAATACAGAATATGTATGACTGATTAAGTCTGCAATTGTTAGGCATTATAAATAAATACAAACGTACAGTATATCATCGTAAGCGATTCGTTACCCAGTGTTAAAACAATGCACGGAAGTTTAACAATGATATGAAATAACTATTTATTAAAACATATGAAGGTCATCAGCAGTGATTTCTTCACAATATGGTAGGACTTGAATCACCAAAAGAACTCAATGATTAGTACTAAAAAGATTCAAACAGCAAGATAGATTATTTAAGCATAAAACTTATGAGTCCCACTAACCAATTACAACATTAACACAACCGTTTCAATACCACGATGGAACAAGATAAAATTCAGTTTTAAAAATGTATCATTAACCCAAGAAGAACAATAATGCGACATAAGTATAACATTATACTGGAAAGAAGTTAAAAGATAATTTACTAGGATGTGGCACCGAGTGGAATATGTTTCTGTAACAGCATTTTTTTTTTTTTTCAAAATAATAGCCTTGTTTGCTCAATTCTTCCAGATTTTATAACTCCAAGTTGTGTTTTAATTGCTCAAGTCTCACGATATGTATAAGTAAATAAACTGTGTGATAATGATTACCAATTGATATTCTCATCACTCGACGTCAACCTTTAACTGAATTGTATGTTCAGGTATGATCACTTCGAACATGCCCTTAAATATCTCATGCACTTGACAGAGAAGAGATTTTATATTTCTTCAACTAAGGGATCAGCTGATCCATTTTTCAGTTTTCATAACAATTCAATAACCCTTTTAACCCCAGAGGAATAATACCATCTAATGAGTCAAAAATTTCATTAATGTCATTCAAAGGTACAAATGTCAAAGTAACCAAATCTGTGAAAACAGTACGTACAGTTGGACACGGGAATTCCTGGTACACGTTTCTCTGAAGAAGTGCACCCAACTACACCCGTACTACACGGAGAATTCCTGTTTCACCCCGCCCACCACCTCTTTCATGTATTCCTACGCTATCTGTTGGGTTACTCGCCGCAAAGTAAGGGTGTCACAGAGTGCACTTCTTCGGAGAGAGATGGACCAGGCACTCCAGTGTCCAATTGTACCTCTTCATGCAGGTGTGGCAAATAGATATTGAATCTTATGCCACATGCCTCGACTCACGACAAGAAAAAAAAAAAAAAGATAGCCAAATATCTCCACTAAAGAGAACAATATTTTGGCAAGACGGAGACGACTTCGACTAGCAAGTTTACTGTGGTTCCTTCTTTCATTATTAGACGAAGGGCATCGTTAAACGCTCAATGTTTTTTCCTGAAGTTGACCTTGAAGAAATTAGTACAAACTAAATTAGTACCCGATAATGGGATTAGATCATATAAAACATGAACGTCCTTAAGCAATTAAAAGCTAGTTATATTTTCATTAAGTGCAGGTGAACTAAAATGACGAACACCCATTTTGATCATGAGATAAATAGTGGCCTCATCGAGCGTGTACTTGAACAAACGACCCTAAAAAGAAAAAAATTGGCAAATGTCCCAAAATCCATTTTCTATTTTGTTGAATACTTCTATGCACAACCTGTTGTGAAATACTGGCATTACTACCTTCTATTGGTACCAAAACTATTCGGTAAATCTGAACATCCTGATTCTTTTATTAGCACCAAGGCTATTTCAAGACTATTTCTTTATAATAGTTACCAAGAAATGAAACAATTGCTTATTGAAAGGTCAGAATTATATCATATCTAGCAGTAAGACATTGTTTTTATTTGTGATTTTTTTCTATACGCCTACAATCATTTAGTTTGTTCAATAGGTATTAAAATGGATGACAGCCAATACCTTTTATTAATGCAGTTATTATTTCACAATTATGATATTTTCTTTAATTTCAGACACTCGTTATATAGAGCTTTCCTGTAGAGGAGTAAGCTTTAATTATGTGATATTTATAGATTTTTTCCTCCACCTTCTGAGTTATATAATTCGAAGTATTTTTGCATTAATTTACTGTTTGGTTTAATACTACACAGTTTTTCTGTTTATATATTGTATGCTTGTAACATTAATAACCATATAATCTCTAAGCTAATAATGCAAATATCGTAACAATAACAATGTTTCAGTGTACATAACTGAATACTGCAGATGCTGAAAGACAATCAGAAACGATTTTGAAAAAGGGTACAGCGCAATACTCAATGCCTTATGTAAACCACATTGGCCTGTCCTGACACTCTTGTTTGACTATTCTCTTTACTTAAAGGCCAATCTATTCTTCGCCCAAGGCAAAGTGACTGCAGTTTTCTAACTAGCTTTTCTGGTTGCAGTTCAATAACTGAAATTAAAAAAAGGGAGTTTCAGAATGGTAATGTGTTTCAATCTAGGGGAAGGACAGTTTATTAGACGAGATGGCTAAACATTTATGCACCGTCCAAAATTACAAGTCTCTTTCGGGGGTTCATTTATGATCTTTGCGTTGAGAAATTTTATCAGTTATGTCTTAGCTTAGTGATCTAAATGTTCTTGCAACTTTGGATTAAAAATCTGTGAAAATACACAGAAACAAAATCTATCTTCAAAAAACAAGAGACATCATTCAAGGATCTATTTAAACCTTTCAATCTGAGACTAACAAACACTCGTAGGAAATTTATCGAGAAGAATTTTACAGAATAGGAACTCATTTGTATAAAAAGAAGTTTACAAACCATCACTCACTGACACCCAAAGACTATTTTCAACAAATAACCAATAAGGGGGATACATCTTTTAGTCACGAAAATAAAGGTTTAGTCTTCATCAAACATACTGTACTTGAATCGTTCAGGCACCAGGTCCATGTTGCCTATCTTATGCTAAGGAAGATCAAGAACTAGACAGTCACGAATGTGCACCATGCGTACTTTGACTCTTGTTTCTATAATTGGGAAGCCGTTTGTATTTTCTATTTATTCATTTATTTACTTATTTTTTTTTTTTTTTTTTTTTTTTGCCAAATATCACTTTTTGCCTATTTTCTCCATTTACGCTACATTAAGATATAGAAAATGCTTTAGAAAACTTCAGGATGGTTTTTGAGTGCATTTCACAAAGTCAGAATATCATTTTCAGCTCAATCTTATCTTCCTAGCTTAAATCAAAGCTTCCGTAAGAGAGAAGAGACCACAAATATCTGTTCACCAGAGGTAACAGAAAAATCCCGAGTAATGCATTTTCAAAGTGGTGTTATAGTTACCTCCAGTTACCTTAATATATAAGGAAACACAACACGGATTCGCAACCACTACTGCCTATGTTGTCTAAAGAAATGTTGTCCTTTGAGATAAAAGTACATTGGGCGAGATGTACAGTAATTAAGATAAAAGGCATCATGAAGGAAAAGATCGAAGACTCGTATAACCTACCTCAAATACGCCGCTTTCTAACTAATTTTAGCTCATAGTCCCAATCATTAACTAATTATGACGTGTGCTAAGATCAAATTAATCATTTATTTTTTCTTGGCATACCTGTGAACTTTATTTGATCTACAGCAACGTTATTGTAGATAAACTAGGACTGTTTACATCGTCATGTGTTAAACTTTTTTTTATGGTTTATTTTCTTTTTAATAAACTTCAAACTAAGATTCATCAATAACGTGAAATTTTTGTTTCACTTGAAATGGAACGAGTAAAAGCTTGTAATGAAGTCTGATTCCAGGTCTTAGTCGACAGAGTTCGTATTCAGTTAAAATATGGTTATGAGACTAAAATCACATTCGATTGTATCCCAATGACATCAGATTTTAGATTTTTCTATTTCTATTTTGGGCACGAGAGGTATATTAATTCATGGAGATATCCGTTGTGATGACGTGATATGTACAGTGGCTAGAAGCACCGATAACCTCACAGTCATCAGCCTTCATGTGGCAGGAACTACGGCGAAAAGATTTGTGCTGCAAAGAGAGCTATCTTTCTCAAAGAATGAGGAAACAGTGTCCCTAACAATAAAGTACATGAAGAGGGTCAACTAACAGGAAAGAATATGGACGACGGTTTCCATTACAGATACGGAGAGTCATTGGTTCATTGGGGAAGATGCGAAGATTTCCACACTGACTGGTGAGATTTGCACACGTTGCCCCATGACTGATTCAATGATGACAAAAGGAATGTTGAGGATATTTATGAAACGTTTAATAACGAGTTTTTTTTTTTTTTTTTTTTTTTTTTTTTTTTTTTGACAATTATTATGCTAATCGCTATCAAGAACGAAGATCAATGAAGATTTCCCACGAAAGATCCTAAAACTATTCTTATAGATTTTGATTTTACACGATAAATTTCATGCTTCAGAATGCTTGAAACTACATTATTAATATGAGTTATAACACCATTGGAAATCTATGATTATGAACAATTTATCCAAGACTTAAAAGAACCTCAAATTGTAACATATATTCTTCCCATGATCGTAAGACTATTATATTAAAATTCAACATACTAATTACAATTGTGAAACGGTTCAGTGTTGTATGTGATAGTATTTTATGAGCCAGTAAGAAGAGCAAATACTGTTGGTTCAATAGAAGCCAACAGCTGGTTTTAACAGCAACCTCAAAGACAAGCTATGGGATGATAGCTCATCCGAATACTTTTCCCTGTTCAGATTTATTTTCCAATTCAATACGGTCTGGTTTTAATAGTCTTAAGGGCTGCCTCAATAGCTCCTTTTTGGTGTTTTAGGGAAAAGTAATGCCTCAAAGAACGATATAATAACGCATCCGTCTCGCCATCTTTATCTCAAGGGCAGTAGAGAAGAAGGATGACGGATATCAAAGTTATGCGTTCGTTTCCGTTTGTGGTCCTAATACTGAAATACTTCTACTGGCAATTCTTCTTTCCTAATAATCAAGCGGTTGGTGGGTCATGTAGTGATGAGTCCGGTTCGAGAGAGTGAACAAGTGTTGAAAAGGTACAGGTTTGTATGCTTCATCTTAGTGCTCTTAATACCACAGTAAATTCCTCTCTCTCTCTCTCTCTCTCTCTCTCTCTCTCTCTCTCTCTCTCTCTCTCTCTGCCGTGCCAAATGAAGACCATTAGCCAGCCCAGCCACTGAGCGTTAGTTGGCCGACAAATGTCACTTAATATACCTTTTTTTTGGCTCCAAGGTGAATGGTGAATTGAATCTCAATGTATTTTGAACTGCACAGTCCAAACAACTTGGATGATTTCACTATGAGAGCTTTCTACAGGGTCAGGATTTTATCTGATACACACAAAATAATACTTTAAATGTGTAGTGATCATATTTTTTCAAAGTTTTCGCTCACTTTCTCTTCAGTTTTAAGGTACTTTCATTTAACAATTTTCGAATCAAGGTCGGAAACAAAACATAAACAATACTCGAGCGCAAGCATTATTGGGATCTTTAAATTCAGTTTCAAGTTCACCATAAAAATAACCAATAGAAACTTTCTACATCAAGTTCAAAACCCCGAATAATTGAATTATAGCAACTAATGCATAAATAGACAGGCTTTTGAAATGTATTGACGTAGTGATACGTAGATAGCTTAACTATGATAATAGTTTCTTTGTCCAAATACTTCTCGTTTAATCTCTGTCTTCATGACAGCTCGGACATACGGCACCGCCGCGTGCGACCGCCCAGCGCACATTCGAAGCGCTCCGGAAACTTCACCACAACCCGTCAAATACCGAACTGGCTCATGTGTCTCGTGATGGCCACAGCTTGAGCTGCAGAGTATACCAAGATACAAGAAATCCCCACACCCACCCCCAGCCCCACACCATCCCCTCTCTTTCTCTCTCCACGTCATTCTGGCTCCAACCTCTCCCCTCATCCCAGCACAAAACCGGGATACCTTGTACCAACCGGTAAAAGAAACCTGTACCTTATGATTTATTGAATTAAAACCATTTCCCTCGCAATGCAAAGGCCAATAGGTTTACTTCTAGTTCATATATACAAGCATCACTACATGCACTCATATATATCTCATCATCTATTTGCGTGCCTTTTTCTCATTCGTATGGGGTAACACGGTTGCCTTCTTTTGAAGGACTTTATATATATATATATATATATATATATATATATATATATATATATATATATATATATATATATATATATGTGTGTGTGTGTGTGTGTGTGTGTGTGTGTGTGTGTGTGTGTACAGTGTTCACATAGATATAAGTATGTAATAATTGTGTTAATCTATATATCAATTAATAAATATATATAAACATATATACATATATATATATAAACATATATACATACATATATATATATATATATATATATATATATATATATATATATATATATATATATATATATATATATATATATATATATATAACGTTGTAAGCACGCGATAATTATTTCTGCTTGTTTACATTAGATAGTTCTAAAACACAAAATGTATAAGTCATTATAAAAGACCAGAGAGAGAGAGAGAGAGAGAGAGAGAGAGAGAGAGAGAGAGAGAGAGAGAGAGAGAGAGAGAGCGAGAGAGAGAGAGAGAGATACCCTCCTAACCACAAGTCTAATTTCACATTCACAAGAGGACTTTTGGCCTACGTCAGACTCCTGATCAATCGAATGAAAATTCAACTTTCCAAAAATACTAATATAGCAAGTTCTCATTGAAAACGTGTTCATTTAATATTCACGAGTTACAGAGGCCATTTTCATTTCAAATTCATCAAACAATTGCAAGAGAAACAAGCAGAGTTACAGCATGTAACCGGCACTTGGGGGACTGGGTATATGAAGAACCCCCTCCCCTTTTAGGTCCAATACATCTCCTCCGGTGCACAACACCTGGCCAAGACCCAGCCTGCTGCTGCTCTCACTGGGGGCCGCAATGATCTCTAGCCAAAAAAAAAAAAACTCTTCCCTGTTTGTCACCGATAGACAAATAGACATTTCTTTTACACTACCATGCAATACGAATAATGATAATACCAAGAAGTAGAATAACAAGCAAAACAATAAGAATGATAACGATGACAGTAATGCCACCCCCCCCCCTCTCTCTCTCTCTCTCTCTCTCTCTCTCTCTCTCTCTCTCTCTCTCTCTCGAGGTAGGTAATGAACTAACCAATACATAATACGGAAACAAGAATATGATAGTAACTATTTATCCCATTTAGCAAATATACAAGTAAATATTGGTATCTAAGTCTATGATTAACGTTCTTCGCGTTTCCTTTGAAAGTCTCCGGGTTATTATTATTATTATTATTATTACTATCCAAGCTACAACCCCAGTTGGAAAAGCAAGATGCTATAAGCCCAGGGGCTCAAACAGGGAAAAATAGCCCAGTGAGGAAAGGAAATAAGGAAATAAACAAATGAAGAGAAAAAACTAACAATAAATAATTCTAAAATAAGTAACAACGTCAAAACAGACATGTCAAATATAAACTATTAACAACATCAAAAACAAATATATCATAAATAGACTATAAAAAGACTCATGTCCGCCTGGTCAACAAAAAAGCATTTGCTCCAACTTTGAACTTTTGAAGTTCTACTGATTCAACCACCCGATTAGGAAGATCATTCCACAACTTGGTCACAGCTGGAATAAAACTTCTAGAGTACTGCGTAGTATTGAGCCTCGTGATGGAGAAGGCCTGGCTATTAGAATTAACTGCCTGCCTAGTATTACGAACAGGATAGAATTGTCCAGGGAGATCTGACTGTAAAGGATGGTCAGAGTTATGAAAAATCTTATGCAACATGCATAATGAACTAATTGAACGACGGTGCCAAAGATTAATATCTAGATCAGGAATAAGAAATTTAATAGACCGTAAGTTTCTGTCCAACAAATTAAGATGAGAATCAGCAGCTGAACACCAGACAGGAGAAAAATACTCAGAACAAGGTAGAATGAAAGAATTAAAACACTTCTTCAGAATAGATTAATCACCGAAAATCTTGAAAGACTTTCTCAATAAGCCTATTTTTTGTGCAATTGAAGAAGACACAGACCTTATTATGTTTCTCAAAAGTAAATTTACTGTCGAGAATCACACCTAAAATTTTGAAAGAGTCATACATATTTAAAGAAACATTATCAATACTTAGATCCGGATGCTGAGGAGCCACCGTCCTTGACTTACTTACAATCATACTTTGAGTTTTGTTAGGATTCAGCTTCATACCCCATAATTTGCACCATGCACTAATTCTAGCTAAATCTCTATTAAGGGATTCACCGACCCTAGATCTACATTCAGGGGATGGAATTGATGCAAAGAGAGTAGCATCATCTGCATATGCAACAAGCTTGTTTTCTAGGCAAAACCACATGTCATGTGTATATAGTATGAAAAGTAATGGGCCAAGAACACTACCCTGTGGAACACCGGATATCACATTCCTATAATCACTATGGTGCCCATCAACAACAACTCGTTGAGATCTATTACTTAAAAAATCAATGATAATGCTAAGAAACGACCCACCCACTCCCAACTGTTTCAGTTTGAAAACAAGGGCCTCATGATTAACACGGTCAAAGGCAGCACTAAAATCAAGGCCAATCAAACGAACTTCCCGACCACAATCAAGGGATTTCTGTACAGCATTGGAGATTGTAAGAAGGGCATCACATGCTCCAAGGCCTTTACGAAAACCAAATTGCAAACGAGGGAATAGATGATTACCTTCAGCAAACCTATTAAGACGTTTTGCCGGAAGACGTTCAAAAACTTTAGATAATATGGGAGTTATGGAAATTGGGCGGTAATCAGTGGGACTGGAACTACCACAAACACATTTACATAGAGGAGTAACATTACCAATTCTCCAACTAGTGCTAAAAGCTCATCTTCTTGCTAACTTGCGCAAAATAACAGATAACTTTGGAGCTAAAATATCTGCTGTCTTGATAAAAAACAAAGGAAAAATACCATTTGGGTCTACACCTCCATAAGCATTAAGGTTCACCAACAGAGCTTTAATCTCACGAGATCGAAAAGCTAAACTAGTTAGTCTAGCCTCAGGAAAACAGGAATGAGGAAGTTCAAGTTTTTCATTACTCTGTTTACTGTCAAAAACATCAGCCAAAAGGGTTGCCTTTTCCTTTGGACAGTGAGTGACTGAGCCATCTGGTTTAAGTAAAGGAGGAACTGTTGCATCTACACCGAAGAGTGCAGATTTAAGGGTAGACCACCATTTATGTTCCTGAGTTGTACCAGAAAGTGTTTATTTTATGGTTAAATTGTACTCCTTTTCAGTTGAGGCATAAACTCTCTGAGCAAAAGCTAGAAGCTGAGTATAGTTGTTCCAGGTGAAATCTGATCTGTTACCCTTCCAAAGTTGATAGGCCTCCTGCTTCTCCAAAAAAGCATGTCTACAATCATCATTGAACCATGGTTTGTCCTTCACTCGGTACCTTACCACACGAGAAGGGATACGCCTATCAATTATATTGACTAGATTCTCATTCAAAGGGACAACAGGATCTACACTATTATATAATTGTGACCAATTCAAGCACAAAAGATCATGTAAAATCCCATTCCAGTCTGCTTGGGATTTCATATAAATTTTACAAGAACATGATATATCAGGGACAGGCTGCTCAGTCTTCACTAATAATGAAATCAAGGCATGATCAGATGTCCCAACTGGAGAACCAACCTTACTAGTTATAACGCCAGGGGAGTCCGTGTATACGAGGTCGAAGCAATTACCAGACCTGTGAGTAGCTTCATTTATGATTTGCTCACAGCCTGATTCAGAGGCAAAGTCTAAAGCTCAAAAGCCATGGCGATCAGTAGGAGAGATAGAACTTAACCACTCCCTATGGTGAGCATTGGGTTCATGCCCACATAATCTCGTAGATTTCCTTGTTATAAGATTCGAAAGTGACAGCACATTTATTAAATCTTTCATAATGAACTTAATCAAGAACCTTTTTAGGTTGTCATTTAATTTTCTATAAAACAAAATTGTAAATCTATAGTTAAAATAATTGTAAATTTTGCTGCTGCACGCTTGTTTACATTCAGACCGATCTATCTCTACATATAGAATGTTGGGGAATTTAAGAAATTATGAACAAAGCATTTATTTCATTATGTAAAATCTGCTTTAATTTCTTGTTCCTTTATTAATGGCAAAAGAGTAACAGCGAAAGAAATTAATAGCCAACAAGCATAAAACAATCACTATCTCCCCTGTATAATAAATCTATCTATCTATATACCAAGGCACTTCCCCCAATTTTGGGGGGTAGCCGACACCAACAATGAAACAAAACAAAAAGGGGACCTCTACTCTCTATGTTCCTTCAGCCTAATCAGGGACTCAACCGAGTTCAGCTGGTACTGCTAGGGTGCCACAGCCCAACCTCCCACATTTCCACCACAGATGAAGCTTCATAATGCTGACTCCCCTACTGCTGCTACCTCCGCGGTCATCTAAGGCACCGGAGGAAGCAGCAGGGCCTACTGGAACTGCGTCACAATCGCTCGCCATTCATTCCTATTTCTAGCACGCTCTCTTGCCTCTCTCACATCTATCCTCCTATCACCCAGAGTTTTCTTCACACCATCCATCCACCCAAACCTTGGCCTTCCTCTTGTACTTCTCCCATCAACTCTTGCATTCATCACCTTCTTTAGCAGACAGCCATTTTCCATTCTCTCAACATGGCCAAACCACCTCAACACATTCATATCCACTCTAGCCGCTAACTCACTTCTTACACCCGTTCTCTCCCTCACCACTTCGTTCCTAACCCTATCTACTCGAGATACACCAGCCATACTCTTCAGCATATATATATATATATATATATATATATATATATATATATATATATATATATATATATATATATATATATATATATATATATATATATATATATATATATGATAAATTTTGCACATTTAGACGTGTTTTTCATATTCAAATAAACCATATATATTTTTGATACATTAATGTCTGGATTCTCTTAACAACCTCGGGATCAGAGCCCCAAGCGAAATCACACAAAGACAAGAGCTTGTGACCGGCTGGGAATCGAACCCTGGTCGGCAAGCTTGTATAGACAGTGACTAAACCACTTGGCCAAGTGGTTTAGTTACTGTCTATACAAGCTTGCCGACTAGGGTTCGATTCCCGGCCGGTCACAAGCTCTTGTCTTTGTGTGATTTCGCCTGGGGCTCTGATCCCGAGGTCGTTAAGAGAATCCAGACATTAATGTATCAAAAATATATATGGTTTATTTGAATATATATATATATATATATATATATATATATATATATATATATATATATATATATATATATATATATATGTGTGTGTGTGTGTGTGTGTGTGTGTGTGTGTTTTCAAAATGGCCCATAAAAGAAACACTGGAAATATAAAAAAAAAATGACTATATTACGACCAATAAACATTGGCCCTCTTCAGGATGTAAAGTATAAATGTGAAATACAGATGATGATGACGGTTGTATTAAAGCCAACACTTCTTGTTGGCACGGGCTCTTCCCTTGGTCGGCCCGTAGGTAACCTGCAAATTGTAAGGTTGGTTAATCAATTAAAAAGAAATTTGAAAAATTTTCAGTTGTAGAGACAGTTGTGAACAGGGTAAGGATGATGGCGGTAGTAGGTGAGGGCCATCATGTCACAGATAGTGGTAGTTAGAAAAATGGGGATGTAAGGCCTTTGAATAGTAGGAAAAGGTTGCAGGTGGGGTTGCCCAACCCTTTACTCCCTAGGGTCCCTGCAGAAAGTTTCTAGTGGTAGAGTAAGTTCAGAAAAATACAGAAGATGATGAGAATAGGGCCTTGTAGTGAGGGGATGAGATGGTTTTATGTTTTTTGAGGTCGTTACCTTGGTGGAGGTAGTCTTGCAAGCAATTGTCTGTGTATCTCTATGTTATCGACAATTGCTTTTTCCAGTGTGGCAGCACTCTACTAGGCCTGTGGTGAGTTGGTGTTTATTTGTAGGTCACCTCTTAGCTGAGTTGTTTCCCTACACTCTAGTAGGTTGTGCAGGAGGGCATGTTGTGGTGTGACATCACAGTGTTCACATGGTCTTTGAATGTTATCCACGATTTCCCAGTTAGCCTTGTATCCCAGTCTGAGCCTGTGTATACATACAGCCTGCTCTCTTGGGGTGTATCTGTCTATGGGTGGAGGCTCTAGCTCCGTGGCCCATTTGTACCAAGTAGTGGAGGGAGAGCCATTCCCTATCCACTTGTGTAGCTCCTTGATTAAATTGTGTTTGAGCTGTGACTTTATTTTATTCTCAATTTGTTGTAGTGCAGGTTGCATGTGCATCTGTACACTGTGTATGTGCCTAGTGCTTTTGGCTAGTTCATGTTCATCAGCCTTCTCATTCCCTGGTATTCCAATGTAACTGGGGATCCAGTTTAGAGTTACATGTCTATCTCTTTCATTGCGCTGATACAAAAGTGTTTTGAAATCAGCTAGCAGGGCCTTGTTTTCTTTATTCTTTTCCTGTTGCAAGGCTTCCATTGAGGATCTTGAATCAGTATATATGACTACTGGTCGTTCCTCGTTTTCAATGGAGTATTGTAGTGCTTGTTTTATTGCAACAAGCTCTGTCTGCATGGTGGAGACATTGTTGGATGTCCAGCAGGCCGTAAGGTAACTGGAGAATACTGCATCTCTTGCTGTTTGGGTTCCAGGGTCTACTGTACCGTCAGTATAGTAGATCTGTGACCCTGCTGTTTCTGCTAAGCGGATTGCTGCCCGGGCTGCATTTCTAAATTCCTCCATTGTGCAGTCTTCCTTTGCTCTTGGAAGCTTGGTATATCTGAAGGTTGCTACTTGTTTCTTCTAAGGTGGGATGTGTAGTGCGCCCTGTGCTGAGTCTGGGCTTAGCTGCATGATATCCTCAGTTAGGCCCAGGCTCTTTATGTTGTTACTAGGGTCTTTGCCATAGGAGCTTGAGGTTTGAACCTCAGGGTGCCTTGATAGTTCCTCTCGTACCCTTCTTTTGGTTATAGAGTCTCTGTCTGAGAGGAACATCTTTGCAATTATGGATGCATTTCTCTGTGCAATCCTGTCTTCAAGGGATGATAGTCCAGTTTCCATCCTTAAGGAATACAGTGGACAGTGACGTTTTATATAGGAAAGCAAAATGGTGTTTCCAGCTGTTCTACAGTTGTTATAAGTGCTGGAAGAATTAGCCAAATTTAATTACATCCAGGTGCGTCATCGTATTGGACCAGAAAGGCGGCCAAGAGGTCTGGAGTTACTTAGCATAGAGACCTATCCCTAGGAAAATTTATCCATAATTTCCATACCAACTGGTATTGTTTGCTGGAAGAATACCTCTAACATATCGTCAAATATGTCACATTGTATACCGAGAAATAATTTCTGTAAGTATATATATCATCATCTACTATATCTATTGATGCAAAAAGCCTCAGTTAGATTTCACCAGTCGTCTCTATCTTGAGCTTTTAAATTAATACTTCTCCATTCATCAACTCCTACTTCATACTTTATAGTCCTAAGCCATGTAGGCCTGAGTTATCCAACTGTTCTAGTGCCTTGTGTAGCCCCGTTGAAAGTTAGGTTAACTAATCTCTCTTGGCGAGTGTGAAGAGCATGCCCAAACCATCTCCATCTACCCTTCATCATAATCTCATCCACATAAGGCAGTTAGGTAATCTCTCTTCAAGTTTTATTTCTAATCCTTTCCAGCCATTTAACTCCAAATGCTTTTCTGAGGGATTTGTTCTCAAATCTACAAAATCTGTTGGATATTGTTTCATTGTCTTACCACGACTCATGTCTACACAGTAATAGAGATCTCACTAAACTGATATATAGCCTGATTTTTATATGTAATTTCAGGTGATTGGATTTCCAAATTTTACTTAACCTAGCCGATGTCTGATTTGCTTTTTTCCATCTTTCATTAAACTCTATTCCTAAAGACCCTGCATTAGAGATTACATTTCCTAAATATCTAAATGATTCCACCTTCCAATGATATTTCATCTACCATTGCATATTCCGTTATCATCATCTCTGTCTTTCTTCTATTTATCTGTAAGTCATCATCATCATCTCATCCTGCGCCTATTGACCCAAGGACCTCGGTTAGATTTCACCAGTCGTCTCTGTCTTGAGCTTTTAATTCAATACTTCTCCATTCATCATCCCCTACCTTGCGCTTCATAGTCCTCAGCCATGTAGGTCTGGGTCTTCCAACTCTTCTAGTGCCTTGTGGAGCCCAGCTGAACGATTAGTGAACTAATTTCTCTTGTGGAGTGCAAAGAGCATGCCCAAACTATCTCCATCTACCCCTCATCATGATCTCATACACATGGCACTCGAGTAATCTCTCTTATAGTTTCATTTCTAATCCTGTCCTGCCATTTAATTCCCAATATCCTTCTTAGGGCTTTGTTCTCAAATCTACTCAATCTATTGGAAATTTTTCATTGTGAAAGCATGACTCATGTCCATAGATTAACACCTATCTCACTAAACTGATATATAACCTGATGTTTATATGCAATTTCAGGCGATTTGATTTCGATTTTACTTAACCTAGCCAGTGTCTGATTTGCTTTTTTCAATCTTTCACTAAACTCTAGTTCTAAAGATCCTGTATTGGAGATCATAGTTCCTAAATACTTGAATGATTCTCTAAGTACGGAAAGAAAATCCAAGCATGAAGATTAGAAATATTTTGAGAATATTTAATCCATTTAAAGCAATTATAAAAGTAATATTACTTGTTAAAGTCTAAGTAAATGTAATAGCTTATCATCATTATTGTTTCTAATACCATTCAATACCAAGTGTCCCAATAACTAGTAAAAAAACTTTACCTTCACAAGAGAAATGATTATAGTTACCATTACACAAAACTGTACTGTGCATTAGAATCTAACAAGAGTTGTGTTTTGTACATACTTTATAAAACTACTACTGTACAGACACCACCACATTTCTGTATATATTGTGCAGTCATTACATACTTAGCAAAAACTAAAATGATTAGTAAATTTTTTTCTTTTTGATACATCTACTGTATATAGAAAAAGCATTACTATAGTGATATTTTGAAAACTTACCTGATTAACCTTACCGGTAAAATATTACTCCATAACATGGTTTAGACTTATAAAACCTTCTCAACAGCATCCACTCTCCAAAAGAAAGTATCACTTACAGTATTCCATATGAAGTACACTATGGAAGACAATAAAAGTAATGTCAGGTGATTTTTTTTGTCCTTTGCTACATTGCTGTCTGTCTTTTATTTTCTATTTATTTTTTTTTCTGTCTGTACACCTTTCATTCCACCATGCTCTCAATTAAAAGCAAATCCTCCTGATGAACCAAGAAAGTCCATAGATGAGGTTCACTGGTCTCATTATACTAATTGATACCATACAGTAATGATAAAAATAATAAGTCCCTTGCCTATTCTTACAGGTATTTTTACTCTAAAAGAAAGAAGTGGATGCAAAGCAATGGTTCGTATGAATGAAACAAAATTTGTTTGAGAAAAAATATCATATGACCAAAAGATGCTAAGTTGTAGGAGCTCTCTGAACTGAGTGATATTATCAAGCCGGGTACACACATAAGAACCGAGCACTGTAGCATAACAATGTTTCGAATACGGTATACGGGTATCAAGACGTCAAAATGCTGAGGACGCAACTATCGTGCGTCCGGAATGTTGGTTCATTGCGTTCCACTGCGATCGCCAATCAGTCTGACCGTGGTGTTTAACGACACCTCGATGAAGGGCAACGTACAAGTCGCAGCTGCTGCATACATTTATATACATTACTTCACAAAGACAAAGAGAAATAAGAAATGGTGGCATTCAAGAACATACGTACAACGGTCGTGAATTACCAGCTGACATAAGGTTCCACACTTTGGAAAATGACAGAAAAACTGAAGTTTGAGGGAGAGAAATGCAAATGTTTTCCTTATGATAGCATGAAAAAAATCGTTTTAAAAGAAGTTTTCTATACTAGAAAAAATAAGGTTGCACTGAATAGTCATTGAAGGAAAGACAATGTTTATAAACTCTCATTGGCTATTCATATTTGGAGGTTAAGCGAATAAAAGCTGATTTCTATATTTATACCGAATAAATACTTCTGAAAGTTTGTCACAAAACACGTTTTTATATACAGTCAAAATTAAGGCCAAATTATCATTACCATTTCAAAATGATAAATTACAGTAGCTGGATAACCTGCCCCTCATCAAATTTGTTCCAAAATTGCTTCCGTTTGTAATCATATAATATGATATAAGCTGCATTGTCTTTTGAGCTCATTGATATTAATTAAGAAGATTATCAACAGGAAACCTGATAATCTCCGTCAAATATAATTGGTTTAAAAGATAAAGGAATTTAATGGAGAAAGTTTATCTAATAATTAAAACACCACAACACTTTACCCAATCACATGCATTTTTCAAATGTTCTTTAGTTAATCAAATAAGCAGATGTATGATCTGGGTGCCAGCAAGAAGAGATCACCATCTAATTCAAGAACATTAAGGACCATTTATTCATGACAAAATCTATCCAAGTCAATGTCAAGCAAATATTGTAGACATCTCATAAAACCTTATGCCCATACACGCATTAGTGATATTCCATCTCTCTCTCTCTCTCTCTCTCTCTCTCTCTCTCTCTCTCTCTCTCTCTCTCTCTCTCAATCTCGTTACTTCTATCGATAAAGGGAATCAGATTAAAAAAATTCTGATTCTTCTTAGTGTCATCAAGTTTAGCAGACTCGGCGTGGCCAGTTGATACCTGCCATGCAATTCAGTTCCCGTCCAAACACTTCGAAACGGTCCGGATAGCAAGATCGGTAGCGTCGCGGATCTCTATTAAAGAGGTCCCGAGTTCGGTCCCCGCCAGGGACGCGAATACCGTGAGACCTTCTACCGGGGGTACTCCCACGTGGCGCCTGGGGGGGAGGTTAGAGGGGACGTAAGGTTCCACACTTTGGAAAATGACAGAAATCTGAAGTTTGAGGGAGAGAAATACAAATGTTTTCCTTATGATAGCATGAAAAAAATCGATTTAAAAGAAGTTTTCTATACTAGAAAAAATAAGGTTGCACTGAATAGTCATTGAAGGAAAGACAATGTTTATAAACTCTCATTGGCTATTCATATTTGGAGGTTAAGCGAATAAAAGCTGATTTCTATATTTATACCGAATAAATACTTCTGAAAGTTTGTCACAAAACACGTGCTGGCTAATGGTCGCCCGAGGAGGACGATCGTCTCTGTGGAGACCTAAAACCTGCAACTTTAACTTTTTTTTTAATCTAACATCTCTTTGATACGACAGTCCTTTACCGAGGGTTGGCGGGAATGATCACGTTGCGCAACAACATGTGCATCGTGCACACTGCAGAAACACAAGTCTCCGTCCACACTGGCGTTTTTATTATGAGAACATGTTGCGTTACATTCTTTTGCACGCGTGTGCATACCCGGCTTTAGGTATGAGGGTGATACACTCTTAAAGATTTATTTCACAAAACACTCAAAGATGAGTTCAAAAGGTTTTGTTAGGTCCTGGTAGTTTAATAATTCTAACCAGATAGCTGATAAGCAAGAGGTTCTAATTAAAAGGAAACATAACAGGAAGATATAGTTGAAAGGCCAGCACCCCCCTCTTCCCATATGACGATTAACTTAAACAACTTTTACAACCTCTAGTACTAGATTCAGACAGTCCTTATCAGTGGTTTATAAGTTCTGAAATCTACCATGAATGATATTTGTGTACTGTACTGTACATGCTAAACCTAAGGTGATAAATACACAAATACTAAAGAAAAATTATATATATAGAATACATACAATATGATTTCCCTTTCTATTGAAAGGGCTTCAGATGTTTTAGCCTATTCACTCTAAAGCAATGAATAATGAATATTGCTCTTTTCACCCCTTTAAAAAACTCTATTGTATACTCTTCCACATTTTACATTAAAAAAATACATGATATCATTTGTTACAAGTTCGTTAGGTAAAAAGTTAATGAGTCACGCAACATGGTGCTGGGCATAGCGTGGCTTCACAACTAACCTCATGTCAAGGATTCTGCTTAGTTGTTGGACTGATGGAAATATGTGAAACATTCATTCTGCCCCAGGAATTTTTCATTTCATATTACTCCAGGCAACAGTAGGCTGTGGATGAGTGAAACCACTGATTTTGAAACCACGGCTATGAGAGATGGCTCATGTATTTAAATAACTGACATGATAATAGATTAAACATTATAGGCATGTAGCCTTTATTATTATTATTATTATTATTATTATTATTATTATTATTATTATTATTATTATTATTATAACCTTCACCAGGTTATATTTTGATAGGCGTGTATTTTTTAATGTATGTTTGTTTCTGATTCACATAACTCAAAAAGTGTTTCACCGAATCTCTTGAAATTTGTTGGGATGATTGACTATGATCCAAGAACAATTTGATTGAATTTTAGGATTGATCGGGTTAAAGGTCAAGGTAATGAATGGAAAGGTAAAAAATTTGTTTTTTTGCTATATTGTAGTAAATTTTTATTCTATTTACATGAAACTAGTGCAAAAATGTACATAGTTTAATTGCCTATCTTGTAGTTTTGAATGATTGGGTCAAAGGCAAAGGTCAAAAATATCATTTTGCTATATCATGGTCAGTTTTTATCCAATATGTATGAAACTAGTTGCAAAATGTGTATAATTCAATTGCCTATCTTGTGATATATAACATGATCATGGTCAAGACCACAAAACGGTTAAAAACGTCTTTTTGCTATATCAGAGTCAAATCTCAATGAATTTGATGGGATAATTGACCATGATCTAAGGGCAATTTGATTAGATTTTAGGAGTGATTGGGCCAAAGGTCAAAGTCTAGATCACTAAAAGGTAAAAAATGTCTTTTTGCTGTATTGTCGCCAATTTTTATCCAATTTGCATGAAACATCTGCCAAAATGTGCACGATTCAATTGCCTATCTTGTTATGTACATACAACATGATCAGGGTCACGAAACGGTCAAAAACGTCTTTTTGCTATATCGTGGATGAATCTCATGGAATTTTGTGGGCTGATTGGCCCTGATCCAAGGACAATTTGATTAGATTCTAAGGGTGTTTGGATCAAAGGTCAAGGTCAAGATCACAAAAAGCTAAAAAACGCCTTTTCGCTATATTGGGGTCAACTTATATCAAATTTGCATGAAACTAGTGACACAGTGTGCCTAATTCTATTGCCCATCTTGTGATATATAACATGATCTAGGTCAAAAACGTATTTTAGATATATCATGGTTGAATCATGAAATTTGGTGGGATGATTAGCCATGATCTAAAGACAATTTGGAGCGACTGGATCAAAGGTCAAGGTCAAGAAAAGGTAAAAAACATCTTTTGCTATATCGTGGTCAATCATTATCTGATTTGCATGAAATTAGTGCCAAAATGTGTATAATTCATATGCCTAATTTGTGATGGGATGTTGGCAAAAGTATGCGCTGTACTTAATGCCCGTTTAAGTTATTATTACTAGCTAAGGTACAACCTTTGTTTGAAAAGCAGGATCCTATATATATATATATATATATATATATATATATATATATATATATATATATATATATATATATATATATATATATATATATAATATACTCAAGGCCTCCAACCGGGAATACCCCTGTTAGGAAAGTTAGTAAAGAAATATATATACTATAAGGGAAGTAATGAACAATTAAAATAAAAAACTTTACGAACAGTAACATTAAAATCTATATTTATATATAAATTATAAAAAGACTTCTATCACCCCGCTGCAACTTTTGAAGTTTTAAAGGTTTAAAGACCACTCATCAATGCAAAGGCAAGGGACAGTGACATTGCCCCAGCAAGCAGGAGAGTGCCCTAGAAACTGATCATATATTTTGCTCAGTGCCCAAGCCTCTCTCCACCCTGTTAGGACAAGAGGGCCAAGTAATGGCTGCTGCTGACTCAGCAGGTAGACCTAAAGACTCCCCGAAAACCCCCAATTATTAGCTCACAAGGATGGTAAGGTTACAGGCACTAAAAGAACGAATGAATTTGAGCGGTAATTGAATCCCCGTCTGGCGATCACCAGGCATAAGCGTTACCAATAAGGCCATAATTCAACTACCTGATTAGGAAGATCATTCCACAACTTGGTCATAGCTGGAATAAAACTTCTAGAAAACAGTGAATTATTTAGCCTTATGATGGAGAAGGCATGACAATTAGAATTAACTGCATACCTAGTATTACGAACAGGATGCTACTGTTCACAAAATCTGAATGCAAAGGATGGTCAAAATTATGAAAAATCTTACGCAATATACATAACGAACTAAGTGAACAATGTTGTCCGAAATTAATATCTAGGTCAGGAATAAGAAATATAATAGACCGCAAGTTCCTGTCCAATAAATTAAGATGAGATTAAACACCTGAAGACTACAGAGGCGAACAATGCTCGAAACAAGGCAAAATGAAAAAATTACAACGCTTCTTCAGAATAAGATTGATCACCGAAAATTTTAGAAACTCTCTCTATAAGTCAATATTTTGTGCAATTCACGAAAAGACAGGACGAATGTTTTTCTCTATAGTAAATTTTCTATCAAGAATCACACGTAAAATTTTAGTCATTTTCACGTGTTCAACATGAAAGACATTATTAATGAACATAATAATAAAACAGATATGAGGACATTCAACACCAATATATATTAGAAAATACACTAATACTAGAAATCTGAGTGTGTATCATGGTAATTATATCGATCATAAACCAATTTGTTTACGCATTTTCGTCATAAAAGCAAAGAAAATCTGTAAATAGTGATTAAATTCGTAAGTTATATACAGTATGTGTCTTGTTTGGTAGTTTTGTCATCTAGCAAGAAAATGACAAAACTTCTGTTAAAATCAATGTTCTACGTTAGAAGTGCATTTCTTACAATAACTTTGTGTTTGATGGTAATTACCCATGATTTTTAAGGCTTCCGTTGTCTCTAAAATTGGGAAATTCTGTGTCGCGTCATAATGCACTATCTGAATTTTTTCAGGTAGCTACTCGGATTCCAGTAATCGTTATTTCATATTTAATGCGTATTCTGATCAGGGCAGAAGATCATTATTTTGTGTTTTGTTAATGACTCGTGACCATGCCGGTAAGGGTTTTTTTTACATACACATTCATCATTTTTTCTCCTCAGGCTCAAGCTTATAATTTGACGATTTCTTTGGCAGCATTTGTTTATTTACAAATCAAATATTGCTATAGTTGTTTTAGATAATCTAATCTCATACCAGGGATTTAGTTTTCTCGGAAACATTTTCTTAGTCTCAGGAACGGCTAAATGTTACTATTCATCCTATGCTGTTAATGATTTTCATCAGGTTATTTTTTTTTTTTTTTATTAAATATTGTAAAATTTCCCTTTCCTAAAATAAATTTTGTTTCCACCCAAGCATCTCAAGATGTCGCATCTAATATTAATTGCTAAATCCCTGCAGATAAGGAAACTAACGGAACAGTGAAAAGAATATCACCATGGACTTGTTTTGTAATATATCTATGATCGCAAAATTTCGAAAAATGTAACTATCCCTCATACAAATACTTTATTTTAAAGAAGATGAATAACAAACGAGTAAGGCACTGTTGAGGATGGGCAACACCTGATATGAAGACCCCTAAAAAATATTAAATAAATGAGCAAGAGTGGAAGTCTTATCAATTTGTCGGGTTGGAGGTGGCTGAATGGACGTCTGATTCATAAGAGCTAAGAAGTGAAAATGGTTAAATCACCCAGAAATAGAGGCTATGGTTAGGCAACAAAGGGCTGTTCCCTAAATCCTGTAGAGAACCTAAAGGCAATTATGGTTTGTAACTGGAACGTAGGTGAAGTTGGTGAACAGCCCATCGGCCAAGCTATCGAAACGAAAGCTTTTGAGGTATGGGAGCATATATAACGTCATGCCAAAACCTGGATGTCTCGATGAAGTTATTGATGGTGAAGGTCGATCGACCTCTCTCTAGAAACAATGTTTAATGAATTTTACTTTTTTTTAACAATTACATACTTGGATAGTAAGTGATTTTATTCAAATGTATACAGTATAGACATTTACTAATAGTTTTCATGTCTATTTCAACTTAACAAGCATTAAACATTAGATTAAGATATTATTAATCAATAGAAACTTAAACACTAAATATAACATATACATCACATTATTTTGAAAATTGTAAAACTAATGAATCAAGAAAAGTTGAAATTTTACATACTTCATAAGTTTTATTTATACGTATTTCTCAACTTGACTTGTTGAGTAAAATGTAGAAAAAAATACCTATATCTGTTCATTATCAACCAGTATAATGTCTCTGTCAATACTATGGTATCTGTAACATTAGAAAAAACTATGGTAATGGGAATGATAACTATAAGTACAACCTTCTAATAGGGAAAATCGCTTATAGTATAAATTTCTCAGAAATTATTATCAAACAATTGTGAATTAAAGAAAACTAAATAATAACTGAAAGTATGAATATGATAGTCCAATATCAAGACAGTGTTAAAAAGATAAGTTTTTGCCACTGTATAAGAACATTAACATAGTCATATCCTGGTTGAGGTTTCTTAAGAAAAAGTGGTTTGGTACGAAGACTGTATATATTCGCTTAAAACACAAATATACAATATAGGAATTATCAACAAGGGCAATAATTTCAACTTCAGTCATTGTCATATTTATGTTTTACTGCCTTGAAATACATAATACACAATAGGTCAGATTTACATTTGAGAACCAAATCCATGAGCTTTTTATGGTGTTAACTGATTCTTGTTTTTTACTGCTTTGGTCATATCTTCCAGGTTATAAAAACACAGAATATTAACACGCATTTACAATTTTGAGTCAATGCAACAAATTTTGTTAAGATTTATCATTCATTCCTTCAACCCGTGTCCCCTGAAAGCTTCGCCCTTTCATTTCTCCCGCAACTTCACTCACTCTATATGGGGACGTTTTTAACCTTGCATCTAGGTTTCTATAGTCTATAGCTTTTAGGGATTCAGTGAAACAAAGGTGGCGACACATCTTTTGCCGCTGATTGGGTGTGTGTAAGGTAAGTTAACAAAACCAAAATCAAAACTTGACTTTACTTAAATAACCTATACCTGCCAAAACTATTCTGATCACCATGAAACAGCCAATTTATGGCAGAAAAAGCTATAAAGATGAACACAGCAAACACCATAATAATTAGAATTTTCAAGAGGAAAGATATTTGAATAACTTTTGGAGTGATTATACAAGTCAAGGCCTAACAATCTTGCCAGAGTAGTTTTACAAGTATAACATTTTAAGAACCATAGTCAACAGTGATGAGGCGCATATGGACTATTTTTATGATAGTTGCTGGTTATATAATATACACAATGACAAAAAGTAATAGAATGGGAGAAAACTGGTCTTTAAAAATTAGGGGAATTTTGAGACACTCCTAGAGCTGCCCAATAACTGGCACATCAAAACTGAGAATACAAGAGAATATTATTATATAAAAGATATGAGCAAAAACAGCTGACTTTCATGTATTAAATTCTATAAAAATATAAGTGCCTCTACATTTGAAAAATCTCTTATCACCAAGGATTAACATGAAAACTCTGAATCTTTACTTATTAGGTATACAGCTCTGAACTTTGAACTGAAGCATAGGAAAATAAACATGGTTTGACATCACACTAAAAAATAGTAGGTATGCTCCTGGATTATATTAAGACCATTTCTTGAAGTAAAATGTTAAAAAAGGCATTATGATGCAAAATGGGAAAAATTTAGAATATGTACAATCTATATTCAACACAAATGGATGGCTCAAATAACCATTAGCAACACTGTCCTTTAATCTTACTTTTATCATATGAAAGAACTACAAAAACAATACTGCAATATGGAATTTATAAAAGATACATCGTAATGTAACTATAATGATATCTATCAGCTGTTTCTAGGAAGACTCAAAGTAATGACTTACAGTAATACACTTTTAATACCTTTTTTAATATTTCTATGTTACAAACAATTCATAATAGCAACCACAAAAGACTTGTTACTAAGGGTAAAAGAAAAATTTATTCTTTCAAAAGTCTGGTTACATAAACATCATCACCATCTGTAATAGTTCCCTGAAGTTCTACAGCCAGATGAATTCCAAAGCAAGGACTACTTTCTCCTTCTAATAAACATCGGTACCTAAAAAAAAGCAAGAAAGATCAACTTCAAGTATGCAAAGAGAACCATGAATACCGTGATCATACTTTTTGCCCTTGGACAGTTGGTCTCTGGGCAGTTGGTTCCCTGACAGTTCGTCAACCGACGTTTCATCTAATGGACAATTTGGTTGAACAGACATTTGGTCGAAAGAACGGATTTCGACATAACATAACTATTTTTGGGTGAGATAGCCATGTCGTCCTGATGGAAGTTCCTCAAAGACAACTTTCTACTTGGGATATATCTGCGAGTGATATACCAGAGAATTTGACCTAAGAAGTATCACAGGGTTCTGTCCTCTAGAGCGAATATCCCAAAACATATCATGTATACAACAGGAAAGTATTTAAAACAAACCATGGCTTTCCTTCCCCGAATAGAGTTAACCTTGTCTCAATGGATATGGGAAAGGATTGGATATGTGGGTAAGAGAGCCGTTACAACTTCCGATCCCAGTGTGCTACTACAAACATTTCCTGGTTTACCATTCCAGGAGCAGCCATCACATGACACAAGGCCTCACACTGAGCATTGGGATGGGATGAAAGTGGGTCCATCAGGACGACGTGGCTATCTCACCCAAAAATAAATTTTTCCTATGTCAAAATCCGTTTTTTGGGCTTGAACCATGTCGTCGTGATGGAAGTGTACCAAAGAATTAGTATTCTCAGTTGTGGCCAGGAGTGTTTTAACCTTTTGAACCCTCATAGATATATCTACACTTCTACCTAGGAAAGGGACCGATAGTCCTAAGCTATGAGCACAAGCAATTTGTTTGTAATTTAAGTAGGAGCAAAGGAATTGAATAGCACAGTCCCACTCACTACGAATAAAATCTTTGTCACCAGTAGTCAGTCAGACCGAAGTCTATTAAAGGATGGTTAAAAAATTGGAGGCATACTGCTTATTTTGTGAACAGTAGGTCCAAATAAAGGAAACACAAAATGAACAACAATCTCTTATTATTTAAAAAATTCATAAATGTAACAATATTCAGCTCAACAATATGAACATTAAATATGTGCAGAAAGCCGAAATTTTCAGACCCCAGAATTATGTAACAGAGTAGTAAAATGGTAACAATCATAAGAGGAAAATATCACTTTTAACTTTGAAATTATAGAAAAGTACCCATTGCAAATAAGAACATTATTCCACTTCCACAATGCAGACTGAGAAGTCTCAATTATACAATCTATGGGAGTCCATACCCAACACTTAGGAATCAGGTTTAATCTCACTACCAGCACCAACCACAAAGTGTTTAATCTCTTCCAACTGACATAAGTAATGTTTGAAAACACTTGAGATTTCCATCCCGTGTAAGTCTATAAGCCTTCAAAGAACAGGAATTGAAAAATCTTTCCTAGGGTCATGACCCGATGGCATACCATCAGGGTCAGCCCTTCTGATGAATAGGTGAATTCGGACCTTAGCTGTTTCAAAGAACGATTACATTCAGTTGTTTCACCTTTAAAAAGTTGACCATCTTTAAAGGCCAGACTTCGACAGCTAGGCCTTAAGGCATCCAAGAGGCACAGAGAAGGATATCCTCCTTAGTGGAACAATCTTCCAGGGCCCCCCAACGTTTCGTAGGAAGTTCGTTTTTCACCAAGAATGCAGGATCTGGGTAAAGATTTACCTCCCCCGATTCCAAGAATTCGATGTGGCCATCATCCCTTGAAAGTGCCCCAACCTCGCTGACTCTAGCACCAGAAGCCATAGCAAGCAGAAAGATTACCTTTTGAGTAAGTCTCTCAGAGAGGTGGTGGCATTATCTATCGAGGAGGCAAGACTTTATCCAACGACCATGAGATGGCCTTGGGAGGAGCATTAAGCTTCAATTCAGCTCAAGTCTTTGGGATTTTATTGAACAGCTCGCTATTGAGTTCAATATCAAAAGCATAAGCAATGGATCTAGTTAGTGCTGACTTACATGATGCAATAGTTGTAGAGGACAGACCATGTTCATGTAATGAAATAAAGAAAGAAATACAGAAGTCCATAGTAATGGAAGAGGGCTGATGACTTAAGGAATTCAACCAATTTTTTATAGGAAGACAAATATTGTTCTTTTGTAGTATTGAACTTGTACTCTTCTATAAAGTCAATTCTCTCCTTCACAACTCCGAACTTTCTTTGAGCCACTAAGGAGAGAAAATCTTGAGCTGAAGGTTTTAAGTTAACCAAGAGGAAGTAGAGACAGTCTTCTATTGAACATTCTGGGACAGCAATGGAGATGGTAGAGGGACCTGGAAAGGTTTGAGTTCCAGAACTAGAGAATACCAATTGCTCTTGAGCCACTTTGGAGCCAATAGAGCCACTATTCCTTTGAAAGTCTGCAGTTTGTTCAGGACTTTCATTAGGAGGTTAAATGGTGGAAATAGGCAAATATGAGAACACTGGTTCCAATCCATGGACATTGCACCCGTTCCTGCCTTTTCCGGATCTAAGTTTTGTGCTACGTAACGGGGAAGCTTCTTGTTGAAACTCGTCGCAAAGAGATCTATTTGCAGTTCCGAGGCTTGCTCTAGAATAAAACAGAATGATTTTGCATCTAGAGACCATTCTGTTTTCAGAGGCTTGGATCTTAACAGGGCGTTTGCGGTCATACTGCGTACCCCTTTTAGGTGAACTGCTGAGATGCCAATTTCTCTGCTTTGCCAAAGTGAGAATGGCTAAAATTCTTATATCGATCTGAGGAGACCTGAAGCCCTGTCTGTTGACACAGTGGAGTATCGTCATACTATCGATGGGTAATTTGATGTGGGATTTTGTCTTTGGGTTCAGTCTCTTCAGAGTCAGAAACACTGTCATAGCTTCCAGAATGTTGATATGAAATTTTTGAAATGAGACTGACCACTGACCCTGTATTTTCTTAGAAGAGGAATGGCCCCCAACCTTGTTCCGAGGCGTCCATGTAAATTGTCACGGAAGGAGGAGGATACTGCAGAAGGACGAATGTCGCCAAGGTCTTGGCAGTAGACCACGGCTTGAGCTGTTTTTGCAGTAAAGCCGGGGTTTTGTGGCGAAGATCTCTCCGAGCATTTGATGCCTTGCTTTTCCAGACTCTGTTGGCATCTTTGAGTCTTGCTTTTAAAATTGGGTCTGTCACAGCAGCAAACTGCAGTGAACCCAAGAATCTTTCCTCTTACCTTCTGGTGAGTACTCTAGAGCGAAGTAGGCACCCGACAGATTTTGCAATTTCCTTTCTCTTGCCTTGCAGTAGAGAGAGGATGTGTGACTTTAGATTCCAGTGAAGCACTAGCCACTGGAATTCTTGAGCTGGAAACAGCCTGAACTTTTCGAAGCTGACATGAAAGCCCAGAGGCTAGGGATTTCTTGACGCCTTGAGCCGTTAGTAGACATTCCAGCTTCACTGCCCCCCAGACTAGCCAGTCGTCCAAGTAAACCATCACCTGGAGGCCTTTGTTCCGTAATTAATGGGCAATGGTCTCGACTAACTTAATGAAAATCCTTGGAGCTATATTGAGCCCGAAGGGCATAGCTCTGAATAAAGTAGGCCTTTATTGCCAGTCTGAAACCAAGGTAGGCGGAGAGGTGCCGACCTATCGGAAGATGCCAATAGGCATCTGTAAGATCTATGGAGACTGTGTAGGCCTCGTGGGATAGTAGGGTCCGTATTTGTATTTGCGAGATAGTCAGCATCTGGAACTTGTCATTCAGAATGAATTTGTTTAGTGGGAACAAGTCCAGAATAGTTTGAAAAGTGTTTGAATCTTTCTTGGGCACGCAGAATAGCCGCCCTTGAAAGTTCATAGATTTTGTGCAACGGGTAACTCCCTTCAGGAGAAGATCCTGAACCTACTCCTCCAAGAATAAGGTTGAGGGTTGGAAGAACCTCTTGAACTGGGGTGGATTCTGTCTCCATTTCTAGCCTAGTTCCTTTGAGACTATACTGTGAGCCCAGGTAAAGTCTTCCCCCTACCCGTAGCTCCTCATTGTTGTTGTGAAGGACCTGCTTCTTTGAACGTCTTGCATCTAGACTGACTGCCCCTTCCAGACCTTCTTTTGCTACTAGTGGTTTTCTTTTGAGCTCTGGCAGGATGAAAAGTTGTGGTGGCTCTCGTATGCTGGATTAAAGGCTGGAGACTGTGATACATACTGCTGGGGAACAGTGTACACAGTCTGGGGGATGGCGGCAACTGAGCCAGTCGTGACAGGAAAGGATTTCCTTCATTTGAAGGATCTCCTAGGGTTCTTGCCTTCGGGTTGAGGTCCTTCTCCGGGGGTAAATTTCCTCTTAGAGGACATGACCAACTTTTGCGTAAGGCTCTTATTCTCCTGAGCTGCTCTGTCCATTACTTCCTTAACCAATTACTGGGGAAAAGATCTTTCCCCCAGATGTTAGAGTCAATCAACTTTATAGATTCATGCCTAATAGTTGCTGTGGCTAGGACATGTTCTCTACATGCTCTCCTGGGTAGGAAGAAGAAAACATGGAGATCCCCATGGAAAGTAGCCACGCAAGTTTTTGCCAAGACAAGGAAATGGTCAGATTTAGAATAGTTCTCAATTAACATCTCTAGATAGGACTGGTGGGACAAAGACGTAGACAGACTTTCTTTGGCTTCCAAGTCCTCCTTCAAAAGGAATTTGGGAATTCTAGGCAGCCTTTGATTAAACTGCTTACCTCCAATGTCCCCATCAAGTTTCCCAATAGTAAATGTGTGTTGGACATCTTCCCAACTGTCCAAGTCATAAGGTGGGGTTAGGGAGACAGGTTTACACTCCTCTAGCACTGGTAATGGTCTACTCTCCCCTACTGCTTTTTTGAAAATATGATAGTTTGCATGCTTCCGGCAAGTCTTGTGGCCACAGGGCAACTTTACCCGCCTGGTACAGGTTACCATTGAACACTCCATGTCGTCAGCAATCTGTAAAGATAGAAATTTACAATGAGTGCTAGTCATCAAAAAAAATTTCAAATCTTAAAAATAAGTAGCATATAAATATTCAATTAGAAATGTTTTATAAAAAAATATCTTGAATAAAAATTTTCTACTGCACACATTATGGCTACTGTTACACTACAGTGGAGACTCATGCCACACAGCTCAGAAATCTTTAAGAGATTCGTGAACTAATTATAAAAGAGTGTGGTAGAAAATGGAGGAAAAGTGTCACATCAGTGGAACATCATTACCTACAAAGTCGGACTATTAGACAACCTAAAGTGGTAAATTCACATCTCAGCCTGCTTAAGACAGCAGCGACTGCCCCAGAGGCAGCAGCAATTGCTAACAACCATGGCATTATGAACGACCTTTCAACACTCCAAGGATGACAACACAACAGGGCTGAGGCATTGTCTAGTTGACAAGGATAGAGGGGAGGATCCTCATAAAGAAATAGTCCACAATTAGTTGGAAAGGTACAGGAATGAAAGGCAGTAGATAAGTAAACCTGCAACCTGGTCATTATCATTAAAACATGAAAAGGGGGATTAGCCCTTAAGATAATGAGAGCTGTACAAGATGGCCAGGATGCCAAGAATTGAAAATTCAAGGGATATCCTGAAAACCCGGCGCGATCCAATCAACCAACTTCAGAGGATAATGTTCCTCAGATATGGAAGAGGAAAAAGAGGTGTAGATGACAAGCCTAAGGGAGCAGCTAAAGTGGCAAAGCGAAAGGGGGGTTCCCCCCATAGCCCACTCACATCCAATGCTAGAAGAACTCAAGCTAACATGACTGGAAGCAGACTTAGCAGAGACAGAAGAAAAAACTTCTGCCACGATAAACCAACCAAGCAAAGAAGACAGGGCTCCACAGCAAGAGGTACATAGCCCAGGATGAGAAGCTGCAGCTATAAACTAGGCAACTACTAAGGTGGCAGAGACGAACCCGAAGGTGTACTAGCTTTCTGACTGGATAGGGTTAGGCCATAAGATATACTGTGCAGGCAAGCCTAGCCTACATAGCGGATGAGGGAAACTCAAATGCTAGGGTAAGTAGACTAGACAAAGGAACTGTAGTTCCTAGGACAGTAAAGGGTTATGGCCTAACTAGGAAGGGGAAGGGGGTAACTAGACCACCCAAGAGTGGTCTCTAAGGCACCAGAGAGAATTAATCCAGGGATGAAATAAAAATCTCGCCTACCTAGGGCCAGACAAGATAGCCCACAAGCTATCCCATCCATCTATATAGCAACGAAGGACACTTCAGTCGCCAGGGAACTGGACTGGGAGGGGAACAATGTTCCGCAGCAAGTAGACATATCAGCAGGCATAAGGGGGAAGGGGGCAGGAGGGAGACTCAGAAATTGATGAGGCAGCAGTACAGGAAGGTCTAACTACAGCATTAGAACTAATATGGCATCCTAAGGGGTCTGCTGTAAGAAGGTACAGAGAATGAGTCCTCACAACCGGCTCCTAGCCTACCAAAAACTAAGAAGGGAGGCCTAGGAATGGGTAAGGCGTCACTAAAGGGAGGTCTACCTGTCAGCAGTAGAACAAGGTTAGTGTGTTCTAAGGGATGGACAAGAAGTAGACACAGGGAACAAATTCCCATAACCCGTGCCGCATGGCCAAACACACAGGCTAAGTTGATGAGAGAAAAACATTCACCATAGGACAACTGTGAAAAACTATCCACTGCTCCCAGAAAGACCTTCAGGACTGCAGCTCCCCACTGTCACATGAATAGCATGGGAGGATGGACAGCCCCACGAAACCCGTAAGGTTAAGTAATAGAAGTTGATGGTGCAGAAGTATATATTTACCACCCATGGCTGATGGCCAGAATAGAGTTAGCCTCAGTCAAGACATAAAATACACACATGCAGACAATAGTAAAATAGGGGGTAACCCATAATCATACTGCAATTGTTAAAGAATAATTTAAAACACATTCTTACAATACTGTGAACAAATAACTAAGCATTTCAGAGGGATTTGGATACATGAGCTACCGGCGTCGACCATGCGACAGCCGCAGGCAACAAAAAGCATGCACATCGTAAAAACAACGGGGTGGAGATGCAAAACTCTCCAACACAAAAGGAAATGGTACTCAATTTAGTCGACGAGGAAGAAGCAGAAGCATCCATGATTGCAAAATCACTCAAAAAAGCTATGAGAACAAGCAGAAAAACTCCAAACAACCGTCAAGATGGCAATGCTACAAGGAATGATAAACCAGGAAACATGTTTGTAGTAGAACACTGGGAACAGTAGTTGTAAGGGCTTTCTCGCCCACGTATCCAATCCATCCCATATCCTTCGAGACGAGGTTAACTATTCGGGGAAGGATAGCCGTGGCTTGTTTTAAACACGTCCCTGTTGTATACATATCTCTCGGGATATTCCCTCCAGGGGATAGAACCCTGTGATACTTCTTAGGTTACATTCTCTGGTATATCACTTGAAGAAATATCCCAAGTAGAAAGCTGCCTTTGAAGAACTTCCATCAGGACGACATGGCTCGAGCCCAAAATGTATTATCATATTAAAAATCTATATTGCTAACAGAGTGATGTTAGATGAAAAACTTATTTTGAAAAATTTATATTGCTAACAGAGTGATGTTACATGAAAAACTCATTGTGTTAACAGTCAACCAGGTATATACTTAAGGAAGTGCTGTTACATTTAAAAAAAATACACGTTTAAAGTAAGAACCCAGTTAAGCTTATCATGGTAAGTAACAGTGAACTCCATGGACTGTAACAAAAAGTATATATATAAATTTACTTAGTATAAAACTTTTTACATTGAGTGTTAAATGGTTTTAAGCCAGACGTTCAACGCTTCTACCTTATTAATGAACACGAAGATGTGCGGTAAATAATATTATCTTAATGATAATGGATCGTGAATATTTACCTTCCGAAATAATGCAGGCCTTTACAATTTGAATGTCTTCACTCTCACAAATTCTTTGATGAATAAACATGACAAGCTAAACTTAGTTCTTATTTTAAACTTATATAATTTTAGCATTTTACTATATTCTTTCTTAATTGATTACATAGTTGACTGTTGATAATATAAAATTCATCCTTTAACAACTCTCTTTCTAAAATAACCATCTGCTTGACTGTGAACAATGTAAATTTTTCATTCAACGACAACCTTTCTTCAGTAGTTACTTAGTTTACTGTTAATAATATAGAATTTTCATTCAATGGCACTCTTTCTATTACCTAGTTGACTGTTAACTGTAAATTTTTCATATAACAATACTCTTTCGACCAAACGGCTGTTGGACGAAATGTCTGTTAGAGGAAATGTCGATTGACTGACTGTCAGGGAACCAACTGTCCAAGACGAAAAGTCCTAGTACGATGAACACAACTGAAAATTAAAATTAAATTTTTTTCTACCTATGCTCCTTAAATGGAACATGATGTTCTACATCATTTGTACATACATACATATACCAAAGGCACTTCCCCCAATTTTAGGGGGTAGCCGACAACAACAAGAAACAAAATAAAAAAGGGGACCTCTACTCTCTACGTTCCTCCAGCCTAACCAGGGACTCAGCCGAGTTCAGCTGGTACTGCTAGGGTGCCACAGCCCAACCTCCCACATTTCCACTACAGATGAAGCTTCATACTGCTGAGTCCCCTACTGCTGCTACCTCCGCAGTCATCTAAGGCACCGGAGGAAGCAGCAGGGCCTACCAGAACTGCGTCACAATCGCTCGCCATTCATTCCTATTTCTAGCACGCTCTCTTGCCTCTCTCACATCTATCCTCCTATCACCCAGAGCTTTCTTCACACCATCCATCCACCCAAACCTTGGCCTTCCTCTTGTACTTCTCCCATCAACTCTTGCATTCATCACCTTCTTTAGCAGACAGCCATTTTCCATTCTCTCAACATGGCCAAACCACCTCAACACATTCATATCCACTCTAGCCGCTAACTCATTTCTTACACCCGTTCTCACCCTCACCACTTCGTTCCTAACCCTATCTACTCGAGATACACCACCCATACTCCTCAGACACTTCATCTCAAACACATTCAATTTCTGTCTCTCCATCACTTTCATTCCCACAACTCCGATCCATACATCGCAGTTGGTACAATCACTTTCTCATATAGAACTCTCTTTACATTCATGCCTAACCCTCTATTTTTTACTACTCCCTTAACTGCCCCCAACACTTTGCAACCTTCATGCACTCTCTGACGTACATCTGCTTCCACTCCACCATTTGCTGCAACAACAGACCCCAAGTACTTAAACTGATCCACCTCCTCAAGTAACTCTCCATTCAACATGACATTCAACCTTGCACCACCTTCCCTTCTCGTACATCTCATAACCTTACTCCTACCCACATTAACTCTCAACTTCCTTCTCTCACACACCCTTCCAAATTCTGTCACTAGTCGGTCAAGCTTCTCTTCTGTGTCTGCTACCAGTACAGTATCATCCGCAAACAACAACTGATTTACCTCCCATTCATGATCATTCTCGCCTACCAGTTTTAATCCTCGTCCAAGCACACGAGCATTCACCTCTCTCACCACTCCATCAACATACAAGTTAAACATCATTTGTAGGTCATATATATTAATACTTATGAAATTTATGCTTTTCAAAACATACATTACTAATAAATCTAACATATAAAACGTAATAAATTATATCAGCTTGCATGATTCAATTTTGGAGAGTATTTGAAAAGTTCTTAAAACTTTCCCCATAAAATAATATCTAAAAAGAATACTAATGTTATCGGTACTGTATTATTATTATTATTATTATCATTATTATTTATTTTCATCATTATTATTATTATCATTATTATTATTATTATTACTAGCTAAGCTACAACCCTAGTTAGAAAAGCAGGATGATACAGGCCCTAGGGCTTCAAGAGGGAAAGTAGCCATGTGAGGAAAGGAAATAAAGAAACTTCTGTATATTTGAGAAGTAATGAATAAAATCTGTAAAATATAAATCTATCATACATAAACTATGAAGAGAGACTGATTTCAACCTGTTCAACATAAAAGCATTCGAAGTAAGTTTGAACTTCTGAATTTCAACTGTAAAATTAGGAAGATCATTCTACAATCTGGTCACAACTGGAATAAAACTTCTTCAATGCTGTATAGTATTGTGCGTTATGACGGAGAAGGCAAGACAGTTAGAATTAATTGCATCCCTAGTACTACTTACAGGACGGTACAGTCTAGGAAAATCCTAATGCAAAGGATGTTCAGAATCATGAAAAATCTTATGCATTGTGCACAAAGAATTGAATGACGGTGCCAGAAATTAATATCAAGGTGAGGAATAAGAATATTAATAGACAGAAATTTCTTATCAAATAAAACAAGGTATAATAAAAAAATCAAAAACTTTTCTCCGAATAGATTGATTAGCAAAAATTGTAAGACTTTCTCAATAAGCCATTTTGTTTTTTGTGCAACTGAAGCAGAAGATGCCCGCATGTGTTTCTCAAACGTAAATTTGCACTCAAGAATCATCAATAGAATTCTAAATGAGTTGTACTGTATATACTCGTAGTTAAAGAAACATTGTCAGTGCAATCATCTGGATGATGAGGAGCCACTGTCCTTGATCTACTTACAATCATAATTTGAATTTTGTTAGGGTTTAATTTCAATCCCTACAATTTGCCCCATGTGATAACTCTAATCGATCGTGATTAACGGATTCAGCAACCATATGTCTACATTCAGGAGATGGAATTGACATAAAGAGAGTAGTATCATCTGCATATGCAACAAGTTGGTTTCATGGCCAAAACACATATCATGAGTATAAAGGATGAAACGTAATTGTATTTAGTATTCACTTTTTACTGTCTCAATTTCACAGTTCACATAAATTGAATATATACCTAAATATATATCTATACAATCTTTATATTGTAGTATGAAAAATCATTTGATTTACATGTTCCATTTACGGGTATCAGTGAGGTTTGTTAGCTAGAGTCTCATTGGATCCTTCTCTCTGGTTACGGCTCATTTTCCATTACCTTACACATACACCGAATAGTCTGGTCTATTCTTTGCATATTCTCCTCTCTCCTAATACACCCGACAACACTGAGATTGCCAAACAGTTTATCTTCGCTCAAGGGTTAACTACTGCACTGAAATTGGTCAGTAGCTACTTTCCTCTTGGTAAGGGTAGAAGAGACTATGGTAAGCAACTTTTCTAAGAGGATACTCCAAAACCAAAGCATTGTTCTCTAGTCTTGGGCAGTTCCACAGCCTCTGTGCCATGGTTTTCCACTGTCTTTGGGTAGAGTTATTTTGCTTGGGGGTACACTTTAGCACACTATTCTGATATTCCTCTTCCTCTTGTTTTTTTTTTTTAAGTTTTTATATTTGAAAGATCTATTTCAATGTTGTTATTGTTCTTAAAATATTTTATTTTAATGTTAATCACTTTTCTTGTAGTTTATTTATTTCCTTTCTTCATTGGGCTATTTTCCCTGTTGGAGCCCTTGGACTTATATCATCTTGCTTTTCCAACTAGGGTTGTAGCTTAGCAAGTAATAAAAATAATAATAATAATAATAATAATAATAATAATAATAATAATAATAATAATAATTATTATTATTATTATTCGAATTCATACAGTTTGAATGTATTTCTCAAAATTTTACTTGAATTATTTTTTTCATCAATTTCTTTTTTCTTTTTTTTTTGCATTTTTCATATTTTTCATATTCTATCTTGTGCCACATCTTTTTATAAAAGAACTATTTAGTAGTAATTAAGCTACTGTATATAGAATAAAAAGAATAACTTTATATATCATAGAAAAATATCAATTAAAAACATAAAAAAACTTAAAACTTTATACAAATAGGCTACAGGAATTTTCAAAAAAAAGAAAAAAAGAAAAGAAAATGTGGATGAAACTTTAAAGCTATTGCTTGAAATGCACTAGAATCAAGCATTATAAAGCATTCTGAATCTTTAAAATATGTTGAAAACTAAAGAAGTACATAGAATTTGGAATGAAAAAAAAATATTTGATAAAAATGAATTTAAAGATTTTATTTTACTTTCCTTCATGATATAGTTTTTAGGTGATAGCTAATAGGCTTCTGGTCCACTCTCTTACTAGCAATGATATCCTCTCTTATAATAAGTTAAATTGATTGATAACAGCTTAAGGAGGGTAGTTTCATGGTTGCTGACTACTCATTGTTACTAAGTTCTGGTGCACTATAAGGCACTTACTTGGTTTATATCTACCTCCAACTTTTTTCAATTGTATTTTTTTTTGCTTTGTATCCAGATAACCTCATTCTTGATTTTTCTTTGTTTATTAGAACCCTTCTTCTTCTGCTAAATTGATGTAGCAGAAGAACAAAAAAATTGTATTGAAAAAAAAAAATTGCGTAAATAAGTCTGGGTGCCCAGAGTACAACTCAGTGTAATAATTGCATGATAATTTTTCATGCTCTAACGGGATTTAGAGGTAGGAGAGACGATTGTGTTGTTCTTGCCCAACGTCTTGTACTGAATATTATAAAATATAGATAAAAATATGAATTTTGAAGAATTTTCTCATAAAATAACGAGGTCAGCGGTCACTATGGCCGATATTTAGAAATTCTGGGTGTATTTGCATGAACGAATGTGATTTTACCCTTTCAAGAAACTTCTAAAAGGCAGGCCTTTTACAATATAATTAAGACAAAATTTGAAAAGGTTTCAGTACGACCCAAAATAGCTATTATTTCTATGAACCTTCCCTGAAGTTCATATTGCTTCTTGTCTAAAAGTTCGGTTTAATAAACATTTACCCCAAAAATTGTAGAATATTAATGTTTTTCCCATTTTCTTGCTCCTCAATAAACACAAGCTCCTAGTAAATGGTGGACCATTTAAGCAGTAGGCGGTACTAAGCCCAGAACTGACACGACAGAATCTCTTTTGTACTATCAGTTTCTCTGTCATCACGCTTTAATTTAGACGTGTTTCAGATCGCTTAACTATTACTGTGCATTAAGATGTCTTCCCCTGGACTTTTTTTAGCAATTAATGCATGGTATTCAATGGAATGGTTTCCTGGAGATCTACATTCTCTTTGCGTATCATGTGATTTAAATAACCATTATGGGTGTGGTTGTTTTACAGGCCCTCTCATGGAAAAGTATGTTTTATTGGTTTCTAATCAAGTCAAAGGTGTGAAAGAAAATTTTTTTCAAGTTTAGCAGAAAATCCAGGGAAGACTAGGCTTGTTGGTTATAGTGTAGATGACGACGATAACAACACGCTGCCACCTTTATAAAACTCCCCTAATCAGTCAATTTTCAATAGTGATGAGCTTCACTACTCCTATCATTAGCTTCTTTTGTTGAATTTCAAAACTCCAGTGAATCCTCTATCAAAGGCTGTAATTCTGATCCTACCTAACCTAACTTATCAATTTTTATAATGCTTATTTATGTAGGGGTTCCGAATGTTTGCTGCGCAGTACAGATTCGAAAGCCTCTAATGTTACTCCATTATGTAAATGCGTTTGAGGCATTTCAAGTTCAGCTGAGTACTGCCCAATTGCCTTAACTCCCATATCATCTAAAGTTTTTGTATCCTTTTGGCAAAATGATTGGCGAAGGTAATCATCTGTTCCCTAGTTTTCAATTTGGTTATTGTAAAGGCCTTGGAGCATGTGATGTCCTTCATACAATCTCCAAAGCTGTACAGAAATACCTTGATTGTGGTCAGTTAGTTCGTATGATTGACCTTGATTTTAGTGTTGTCTTTTACTGTGTTAATCATGAGGCCCTTGTTTTTAAACTCAAACAGTTGGGAGTGGGTGGGTCTTTTCTTAACATCATTATTGAATTTTCAAGTAATAGATCACAGAGTTGTTGTTGATGGGCACCACAGTGAGTACAGGAATGTCTGTTATATCTGCTCCTCAGGGTAGTGTTCTTGGCCTATTAAATTTTCATATTATATACACATGACATGTGGTTTGGCCTAGAAAACAAGCTCGTTGCATATGCAGCTGTTAATCTTTGTATCAATTCCATCTCCTGAATGTATATCTGGGGTTGCTGAATCCCATAATAGAGATCTAGCTAAAATTAGTGCATGGTGCAAATTATGGGGAATGAAGCTGATTCCTAACAAAATTCAAAGTATGATTGTAAGTAGGTCGAGGACAGTGGCTCCTCAACATCCGGATCTCAGCATTGATAATGTTTCTTTAACTCTGTATGACTTAAAATTTTAGATGCAATTCTTGACAGAAAATTTACTTATGAGAAACACATTAGGTCTGTGTCTTCTTCAATTACACAAAAAATAGGCTTATTGTCAAAAGCTTGAGAGATTTTTGGTAAGCAATCTATTCTGAAGAAGTGTTTTAATTCTTCTATTCTTCCTGGTTTCAAGCATTGCTCTCCTGTCTGATCTTCAGCTGCTGATTCCCATCTTAACTTGTTAAGACAGGAATCTAAGGTCTATTAAATTTCTTATTCCTAATCTGGACTTTGAAAGTGAGGAACTATCTCCTTCCAAACCTCACATAAACTTATTGCTGAGAAATATCCTAATAAGTTGATAAGATAAGTTCGGAAGCTTATGAGAAAGAAGCTACTTGCATGAATGTCTATAGCCCTCAGTTTTCCAATTTTTTGGTGGATAGAATTGATTAAATGTTGTCTCAGATTCAGTAAATGGCTAGCAATTTCAAGTCCCTTTTATTCCTTAAGCCTTCTATAATGCAGAGACTTATATAAGACTCATCAATTGCCTAATTTAGTCCTAGATTTCAATCTAATTTCTAGTCTTGACTCCATCATTGCCCCTCATAAACGAAAATCTTTGAAATTAGGTTTTACAAGTTCGCTAATCAAGTAGGAAGTGTTTCTGAATCACTTTCCTTTGCAGATTCTATAATAAGCGTTATTTCTAGTCTCTTACAAGAGATATTTGCAGGACATCAGGATTTGAGCTTGATTTCAGATGCTCTAACCTGCATAGATAAAACTGTCTCTGAGTCATTAACAGCCTCTGTTTGTGTGTTTTTTTCATCAAGTTATGTGCCTTTATGGTGAGGTCAGTGTCTGAAGCCCAAAAACAGGCACTAATTTCTTCCCCTGATAAAGCTGTTCCTCAAGTACAGAGCAGAACTTAAACTGATGTTTTATTGTCTGTACCTAGAAATATGAAACACTCAACATTTAGATCAAATGCTTTAATCTCAAATCTGTTAACAAGAAGTCCCTTTGTTTCCAATGATAGATAATCAGAAATCCATTGCAGTAGATGTTCCAGAAGAATTGCCAACGGAGCTCTAATACCTTATCAGAAAATGGTATGACAGCCCTTCCCCTCAAATTCCAGTAGGGGGAAGACGTTCCCACTTCTAGCCCATTTAGGAAACCCTTCATCCCAATCCATGGGTGCTAGCTGTGGTCAAATAAGGATACCAGATTCCACTAACCTCCAATCCTCCCTTATCAAAGAAATCAGTTCTGTACCTGAGCTATCTCACTAATACAGCAAAAGCTAATATGTTACAACTAGAAATTGTGAACCTTCTAAAGAAGAATGTGATAGAAGAGATTATACAACAGGCTAATCCTAGTCCCCAAAAGCTCAGTGGGTTGGAGGCCAGTTATAGGTGTCTCAGCCCTCAACAAGTTTACATTGCTCAAAAAGTTTTCCATGGAAACAACTTCAACAGTTCTGAGGGCAATCATGAAAAAGATTGGATGTTTCCAATACCCTCTTGGATGCATATTTTCACATTCCGATTCCTCTCAATTCAAGTAAATGCCTTGGTTTTGTCAATGGATCAAAGGTTTACCAATTCAAGTGTCTATGTATTCACCAGAATGATGGCACCCAACTTGAAATGGTTAAGGATCCTGAGACTGAAGAGTACTTTTGTGCCTAGACAATTGGCTAAATCTAAGCAATTCATTGAAAAGGATTTGAGTTGAACAAGTATGGTTACTAAGGTTGTTGGATCGGTTGGAGGTCCTGGTCAAGAAGCCCATCCTGACTCCAACTCAGAAGATTCTATATTTGGGAATGATAATAGAAACAGTTCTTTTTCAGTTTCTTCCATTAGAGAAGAGGATCCAGTCTATTCTTCAATTGCTATAAAAGTTTAAAATATTGAAATCAATGTCAGTTTGGATTGGATGAGGCTCATAGGAGCCATGGCCTCTTTAGAAAAATTTGTCCCACTGGGCTGCCTGAAGATGAGGGTTTTATCTCAGTTCTCATTGGAAAAGAAGAACCGATCTAGATGGTGTCTCTATTCCAGCGGTGTAAAACCAACTTCTGCTACTGAGTTGGTGGAACGATCGCAGGGGGTTCCTTTGGATTTGAAAATCTCAGACATCTCTGTTCGCAGATTCTGCTTCACAGGAAGGGTGGGGAGCAACTCTGGATCATTTGTAGGTAACAGGTTGGTCAAGGCACCAGCCACCCTTTGAGATACTACTGCTAGAGAGTTATTGGGTTTTTTGAATAGCCAGATAGTAGTACACTGGATCCTGCTCTGGTTACAGGTAATTTTTTCATTGCCTACACATACACTGAATAGTCTGGCCCCTTCTTTAAACATTATCCTCTTTCCTCATTGACCTGACAACAGTAAGATAACTGAAAAATTCTTCTTCACTAAAGGGGTCAACTACTGCACCGTAATTGTTCAGTGGTTACTTTCAACTTGGTAAGGGTACAAGAGACTCTTTAGTCCGCAAGCAGGTCTTCCAGGAGAAGGGCACTCCAAACTCAAACCATTGTACTCTGTCTTGGGTTGGGTTCTCTTGCCTGTGGGTACACTCAGGCACACTATTCTATGTTTTCTTACTTCCTTTTCTCACTGGGCTATTTTTCCTGTTGGAGCCCTTAGGCTTATTAGTCCATGGGCCATGACCCAAAATTTTGCGTTTCGGTACCACCTGGGTGAGCAAATTTTGGTTGCTATTTTTTTTCATTGGTGTATATCCCTAGAACACAACTTGACATGCTAACCCTTACAGAGTGGCAGCTTATTACTGGTAATGGCCTCTTGAATGGACAGACCCAACATCGGTTTGACTCAAAAAGACACTTTCTCTGAGCATCATCTGTTATGTCATTATGTACACCCACGATTTACTAATCACCAATAAATACATATAACGGCACTTCTTACTAGCCCAAGTACATATTCTCAGTTTTGTATTAAGATTTAGGCTGCTTTTGACAAATTTGTAGTGCACTTGGTCAGTAATTTCAGTTTGTTTATATATATATATATATATATATATATATATATATATATATATATATATACACATATATATATATGTATATATATATATATATATATACAGTGATGCCTCTGGGTACGGAAGTAATCCGTTCAGGATACGGTTTCGTATCCTGATTTTTTCGTATCCTGAGTCGCGTTTTACATGTAAATAGCCTAATCCGTTCCAAGCCATACGAAAAGACACCTTTTTCCCATAAACACGCTAAACTGTAGTAATAAACATGCAATGCAGCCATTTCCATCATTCAATAAAAACAGCCTAATCCATTCCAGAAACCACCATGAGATTATTCAATAATGTAGTTATAGCCTAGTTATCCCCTCCAAGCCTTAAGAAAACGGTCCGTTTTCTTTACTACTGCATAAAAGTTACGGTACTGTATGTAAAGCATTTGGATCAGTGAAGGTGTATTGTTACCTGTACGTACACCTAAATTAAGGATTGATACCCTGAAAAAAAGGTTACAGTTAATTAGTGTAACAAAAAAGTTGAAACTTACCTTTTGATTGAGACGATGTCCGATAGCGAAGTCGCGGCAGAGGAGGATGGCATAAGGCAGAAAATGTAACAAGTGGCAGACTACGTACAGTAATTTACACACTTAACACATTAACACTTAAACTTTACGAAATAAAAAAATGGCAGAAATAATTAACACTTAACATTACGTACGGAAAACTATAAAATGAAAGAAAAAATTACTTTAACACTTAACGGTAACATGAAACTTAAAATTGAATTTTTCTTTTGCTCTTTTATAACTTTACGTTTTTCATATTTTCTAAATTTCTTCTACTTCTTCATCACTTTCTTTTTTCTGTTTCTTTTCTTTACTTTCACCTTCTAATTCTTCATCACTTCCTCTTTTCTGTTTCTTTTCTTCACTTTCACCTTCGTCTTGGCCTACTAATACCGCTGGCCTCTTTAATAAGAAACTATCCATTGAAGCTTGTTTCTGCCTACTTTTCAACACATTTCTAAAATGCGTTAGGCAAACGTCATTGCAGTGTTGAAGCGCACGGTTGGTATAAACTTTTTCTGGATGTTCCTTTTCGATGTAGTCTGCCATTTTATGGAAACATGCGAGAATTTCCTTAATGTCTGCCGTTTTCAAAGGTGTAACATCCTCCTCATCACCGCTAGAAAACTGCTCTTGAACAACACTCATTTGCATCGTCTCCAACTCCTTCAGGTCGTCCGTCGTCAACTCCTTCAGGTCGTCTGTCGTCAACTCCTCGTGGTGCTCCTCGATAAGTTCATCTATATCCTTGGCGCTAACTTCCAGCCCCAAGATGTACGATGTCAGCCAACTCAGACTGCTGAATGAGTTCAGGATCGTCAACGATCTCGGCTTCGCCTCCAGGCTTCCCGAACCCCTTGAAGTCTCGTGCAGAGACAGCATCAGGCCACAGCTTCCTCCAAGATGAGTTCAATGTACGCCTCGAAACTTCCTGCCAAGCGAGATCGATGAGTTTGAGGCATATCACGATATTAAAGTGATCTTTCCAGAATTCACGCAGATTGAGGCTTGTACTCTCTGTGACTTGGAAACATCTCTGGAAGAGATGCTTCATGTACAATTTCTTAAAATTTTAAATAGCTTGGTGGTCCATGGGCTGGAGGAGAGGGGTGGTGTTAGGCGGTAGATATAGGACCTTTATGAAGGAATACTCGGCCAGAAGATATTCCTCGAGGCCAGGAGGGTGAGCTGGAGCATTGTCCAACACCAGCAGACATTTCATAGGGAGGCGCTTTTCTTCCAAATATTTTCGGACAGTCGGACCGAAGCAGACATTCACCCAATCAATGAAAAGTTGCCTCGTTACCCGGGCTTTAGAATTCGCCCTCCACATCACGGGAAGGTTCTCCTTGATGACTTTGTGGGCTTTGAAGGCTCGGGGATTTTCTGAATGGTACACCTGCAGGGGCTTTATCTTGCAGTCCCCACTGGCGTTTGCACAAAAAGCAAGGGTAAGCCTGTCCTTCATAGGCATATGTCCGGGTAGCCTCTTCTCCTCCGCCGTGATGAATGTCCGACGAGGCATTTTCTTCCAGAAAAGCCCAGTTTCGTCGCATTTGAAAACTTGCTATGAACTGTAGCCTTCCTGCAGAGTCAACTCGTCGAACGTTTTAACAAAGGCTTCGACGGCCTTTGTGTCCGAGCTGGCTGCCTCCCCATGCCGTACCACTGAATGAATGCCAGTCCTTTTCTTGAATTTCTTGAACCACCCCCGAGAAGCCTTCAACTCTGGGGGTTCCTGCTGGGATGTTCCTTCTCCTGCCCCTTCTTCGGCCTGAGAACGCACAATATCACCGAAAATGACAGAGGCCTTCTGGCAAATTGTAGTCTCAGTGATGGTGTCTCCTGAGATCTCTTTGTCTTTGATCCACACAAGAAGCAGCCTCTCCATCTCGTCATGCACGTGGGTTCTCTTGTTGGAGAAAATAGTGACGCCCTTAGAAGGTGCCGCTGCTTTGATGGCCGCCTTCTGCTTCAGGATGGTGCCTACCGTAGATGGATTCCGGCCATACTCCTTGGCGATTACACTTAAAGGCATGCCAGACTCGTACTTTTTTACGATTTCAAGTTTCGTCTCCATCGAGAGCATCGTCTTCTTCTTCTTTCCTTCGGCAACATTCTTGGGACCCATGGCTAAAGTAATACGTAATATAATACACTACGTACGTTATATACAGTACTATGTATAGTAAACACTAATTCAGTACAGTGCACAGTAACGAATGTTTAATAACGATAGCACGTGGCGTACGAATGTACTGTATATTAACACTACGTCAAACAAGCGAAAGAACACAATTTCTGTTAACGATACCGCGGTCGGAACGAAAAGAGAGAGAGAGAGAGAGATGAACGCCCGTGCGTAAGCAAGCTGGGATAGTTGCCGACCAATAGGAAAGCAGGATCTTATGGCGTCAGCTAGCATCTGAGTAGGGAGATAACCAATGGGTGAGCGGGAGGCTGTAAGTGAGTCTACCCAAGTTCAAAGTCTGGTGGCACACGCTTTTTAAAATTACTCTCGGCGAAGAGTTGGGATCTCGTAAGGTTTTTGTATCCTGAAATTTTATTCGTATACTGGGGCATAAAAATCTTCAAATCGCTTTTCGTATCCTGAATTTTTCGTAAGCAGAAACTTTCGTATCCACAGGTATCACTGTATATATATATATATATATATATATATATATATATATATATATATATATATATATATATATATATATATATATATATATATATATATATATATATACACTGTACATAATTTATTTTCTATTGCTAAGTTTCCTGTAGTCAACAAATCAACCATGATGCAGTTTATAAGTTGACGACTAAATAATGTGATATATCATATGATTCAATAACTCCATTATTTTAAAACACAATGCAGATATTATATGCAGAAACATTCTTAGCAGTAATTAGTGCAATCTAAATTATTGGTTGATAATACAGTGAATCTTGTGGCATCATTTATTATACAGCTGGTACACTCGACTTAGTACACTCTATTTTAATAACTGGTGTGTTCAACTTAAACATACTTTGACTTGACCTAAATTGAGTCGATATTATTGTTAGTAAAGTCCACACTTCTAACTATATTACAATACTCGTGATTCAGTCACCATCATCATCTACATCAGAGACTCTTAGTTCCGCAATTGGCTAATCCTTATTTGGGTGGTTAGTGTAGCTTTGTAACTTGCACATATTTGTGCACTTCAAGCCATTGGTTAGACATGTGCAATATGGTAATTTGCAGGATCTCCCACACTTGCAGGAGAGAAACTGTAGCACTGAATCTGGTGCTGGTGAGCTACGCATCCAGTTGATGACCAGCTTTCCATCATCGTCTGTGGTTCACCCATGGTCCTTGGGATTTGGTAAAGAAGGTCGAGCCTCCATATGGTAGCCTGATAGCTACCATGGGCAACATGCATTGAGACTCATTCCTCACAAGGTGGGAGCTTACTGGATTCGACTTCAGCTCGTCTGGCACAAAAGAGTTGAAAGCAAAGTGTTCAAGGCTGTTGTGAGAGTGCAGAGTGCATACATATGGCATGTGATCTCTTGCAGCTCCTGAATCAGCTCATCGGATACATTCCAGGAACTTCCAAGCTCAGTGAATGCTTCCTGGAAGGTCTTTTCAGTATTCAAAAACTTGAAGATGCCTATCTTTCCACGACCCTGCAAATGCACTGACGGTATCACAACCCGTGAAAGCATGCATGCTAGCCAGAACGTCACATACATTGCTTCCCAATGAGTTGCTTAGCTTGGTAATGTCCCGGTTTGTGTTCTGCAGTTCTGATACATGCTGCAAGGGATGTAGTTTCTCGAGCCCAAGCACAACACCAACACATCTGTGACCTCAGCAGTAATGATCACATCCTTGTAACTAGACTCTGCTGCATTGAGAGCATGCAGCAAAAGTGGATGTCTGCTTCTTTTTGAGAGGATTTGATATCTGCAACCTCTTCCCATTGGTCTCTGTCCATCTTGAAACAGTCATCCTAACAGGTAACATACAAAATCTTGTTTTGGAGGTCCTCCCTGTATTAGGATCCTTTCTATTTGTCTACCAAGAACTTGATCAGATTTGTCTTGTCAGCAGAGCTGCAAAGTAGTTTCAGCCATTGCTGGATGTTATGGCCTGGCTTAATATTCCTGAACTGGATGCCCCTGTCATAGAACCGAGTTGTTGGTGGATTTGACTCCAGTCGTCCTTTTTTAAAAGATTGGAAAGCTTCCTCTCCTATCCTGTAGGCATCAAGGAGATTGCTGGCTACATCTGGCAGTGCAACAGTGGCAGTTGACAAGCTGACAAACTCTGCATGATCTGGACTAAATGGGTTAAATCAGTAGGTTTCCATGAGCTCAACAAATGATTGAATGTCAGCCTTGTCTCTTCTAATCCTAGGCAACTGTAGATCTGGGTGATTGACATGGGATTTGCTTCGACCTACCAAGTCCCTCAGCTGCCGCAGGTAGGCACTCCGGTAGTCAGACGACATGTAGTACTCGGTGACAGCTCCAGATATTAGACTGAAGCCTTTTGTTCCTCCAGGTGTCTTTGTGTCCTTATTGACAGTCTTTTCAATAGTTTGGTCCACAGGTATTTGGCAAAATGGATTCCTGTTGCCAATCTGGACAGAGAATCCAACTTGCATGAAGTGTGCATGTACTTCAGGGTGATCAACTGGTGGTCTCGACATCTTGGCATAGTAATATGGCTGGAGGCGTGCGTAGCTGAGCTTGTCGTTGGCAAAGCACTAAGGGATCATCTGTCGGATAGAGGCAATGTGAAGCATCGAGTCCCCTTCTCTAGAAGCCCTAAGTAGTCCAAGCATGATCTCTGTCATGTCCAAATAGGACAGCCAGAATGTGGAAAAACCCTGTCTTTCTAGGAGAGAGTCCATATAGGCATACAAGAGCTCCATGATACGGGTGCATGCTGTGGTCTCTGGGAGTTCTGTGAGTGATGCCCCAGAGACATTTTCATGGAAACTGGCAACACTTATGGCTTCTTCCAGGTAATGAGTCCCTCCAGGATTCGTGATCTCTAGCCATGAAAGGACGCCTCTCCAGGCAAGGCCTCATAGACAAGTTTGTAAAGTCTGACTGCACGGTTGTATATGAGGCCATCCATCACACCAGTTACAGATCCTTCAGCGATCACGCCCGACTCCACACAGTTCTCTCAACCCTGCAGCCTGAAACCATTTACCCAAAATGGGGAGCAAATTGTAGACTCTGTGGAACACCGACATCCTGACGACAACGCTTCTGAATTTCTCGTGCCTCTATACTATTTCTGCTGCCTTGGCATACAGTACTTGGTTGAACACATAGACTATTTCATTCAACAGCAGAGATTCCATGATTTTCAGTGACTGGTTTCACGCTTCGTGCACAGTAGACAATTCTGTCACAGGAGCATTAATCGTTGGTAAGTAGCCTACGGTGTCTTTGGCCATTTTGACATGGTCATGGATCTGGATGTTATAACCAGTCAAACTGCTAAAGGTTTGATCTTTGGGGGACAGACCCTCTAGTAAGTAACCAGACAAGGTTCTTTTCCTTTGCAGCCTGGACATCTGCAGTTGTGTTAACATCTATACATTCAAGAGCACAACGTTATTTCTTATCTATTATGGCCAGTTCCCTTGAATTATGTTACTGCTATAGGCAAAGGCTCATCAAAACCAGAAAGTGTTATTCAATCTCAATCTCCTAGTAATACTTAAATACATATGATGATTAATGCGTTGGTGATATCTGAGAAAAATTTAGCTTATATCTATATATGAAAGCTTCAAGTTTTCCAGATTCAGTGGTCTCCCTGGAAGCAGCAACTTTTCCATTGAAAACTAAAATAGCTGAAAACTGGAAAACTGAAATGCTGAAAGTTGAAAGCTGCATTCTTTTGCATGATTATGATCAACCAAATAATTCTGGTAATGTTATGTAATACCCAATAACATCAATTTTCATATGATATTGGTCGATTTTGCACATTTCGCAAAGGCACCGACTCCCAAAAATGGTAATATGAAAAAAAAGTATGAAAAGCTACTTTTGTGCAAAGGTTATCACATATTAAATCCCTTATATTAACCCCATAAACCACTTAGTAAGAGGTAAAGTTTTGCCCTCTCAGATGGTACCAACATCTGGTCTGCCCATGGACTACGTAGCATTCTGTTTTCCCAACTAGAGTTGTAGCTTAGGAAGAAAAAATAATAATAATAATTTGCATCTCTCTGGGAAAGGGCCCCCCAGGCAGTAAAACTCCATATCAATTGACTAGGGTTATTAGCTATATTCAAACCTCTTCAAGATCAGGAGCCAATAGTGATAGAGAAGACTGTGGGGGTGTTTTCAGACAATATGGTGTCACTAAACTACGTCCAAATCAAGGGAGTACAAGATCTCCATCCCTATACGAATGCGAAGGACTGTTATCCATGATGAATCTGAGAGAGATTACTCTGCTTTTCCAGTTTATTCCAAAAAACTTTAATGTCTTAGTAGACCAACTGAGCATAAAGAGACAAATTTTGCCAAATAAATGGTCTCTGCACCCATTGATGTGTTGAAAGATTTGGCATTGGAAGAGTTACCCGAGAGGAGTCATGTTTGCAATATACTGAACAAAAGGATAGATGTTTTTTGTTCACCTGTGCCAGATCCCTTAGAATGAAAGGTAAATGCCTTGTTACAAAAGTGATCAAATTTTGATCTTTACACATTCCCACTGTTTGCCCTGATTCAGTAGGTGTTAAAGAATTTCAGAATCTCTGTCAACAGCAGGATGATGATAATAACTCCTTTCTAGCTACAGAGGGAATGATTCACCAATCTGTGGCCCCTGTTGTCAGTATGCAAGAAGGTTGCCGTGGAAAGCCTATTTGGTTAAGCAACTGATCCAAACTCATCTGTGTTACATCTGACCACATGAAGACTATCCAGCGCATCCTTAGAAACAAAAGGGTTTCTAAGCCCTCCACAAGTCTTTTATGGGTTCTAAAAGACAGTCTACCAATAATCTGTACCAAAGACAATAAAAGGTTTATTTTGATTGGCGCAAAACTAAGTTTGTCAATGACTAGGACTAACTTAAATAATAATATTGTTGAATTTTCTTAGTTCACTTTTCATGAGATTCTTTCAATTTCAGCCCTTAAGGGACATAGATCCACGCTCAATTCTGTTCTCAAGCATCAGGAGTTAGATCTGTCCATTTCAGGTATTATAGTATATGTATTTAGATAGTTTAGCCATCGGTCCCAAGAATGTTCCTGATATTCAGGGGAAGAAGAGGATGCTTTTTATGGAGACGAAGCCTGAGATAATCAAGAAGTATGAGGCTGGCATGAGGTCGAATGTGATCGCTAGGGAATATGGCTAAAATCTGTTGATGATAGGCACCATCCTTAAGCAGAAGGAAGTCATCAAAGCCGCAACATTTTCTAAGGGTGTGACTGTTTTTTTTTTTTCAAGTAAAAAAAAAAAAAAAAAAAAAAAAAAAAAAAAATTAAGAGCTTCCTTGTAGTTACGTGTCCCAAGGACGGATTTTAGTATGCAAGTGACCATGTGCTTGCCTGAAAAGATTCATCCTGTTTTTTCTGCTAGAGGAACCAGAGATCCATGAACCACACTCACATTGGGAAATACAGAGCTATGAAAACCATCCTTGCATTTGAATATTGCTGAAAACTCTCGATGGCCATACAAATTTATGACAAAAGGAGGGAAAACATGAATAGGCTTGAGCAATCTTGAAGCATAACATCCACGCTTCATGCTTGAAGAACTTGAACTGCAGAGTTATCAGTAGCCATCTTGTTCCTTGATGTTGCAAAATATCTGTCACTGCTTTTCTACAAACCTTCCATATGTCCTGATTTACCTGAGGATGGGGGGATCATTTTGTTATCAACAATAACAACTGGTCTTTCTAGCTAAACTGATCTGCCGAGATATTCTGATTCCACGAGTTAGAAGGAAGAGAATATTTACTTAATGCCTCTCCTTTTCAAGATGATCTTAAAATCCGTTGTACTGTCTGAATGTACACCAATCACTTTTTCTTTCACAAGATCATCTGACTGGATCAGTGCCTTACACATTGCTACTGATTTTAGGCAATTTATGTGCATTCATGACAAAATAAACAATCTAAGTTTTTGACAGCTCAAGACTTATCTAAATAGAGCACACCCCTGTCCAAGAGGCATCAAAGAAGATAGATACATCTTTTTACTTGATGAACAGGATGTAACCTGCCTCCAGATCTATTTATATGTCCAAATACTGATCGAGATAAAAATGAAAAGGCCTCATTCTGAGCCAAGCATCAGGAATTATTAATTTCTCCAAAGATTCCCTAGTCCCTAAAACACTCCTCTATTTACGTTCACACACAAATTTTGTTTTTGAAATTCTTGACCATAAGCAAAAAATTTAATTATGTATTCCGATGGAGAAATCCAAATGGAACAGTCTATATTCATTCCCAAATACCGTGTAAATTGAAAAGAAATCATAATACACATTTGAAATGGATTATTTACATATTTTATAAGACTTTCAACAGAACTTTCTAATCTTGGAGGAAGGCATCTCGATTGTTATTAAGAACTTGCCCGGGTAAAACAGTACCATCGTGATCAAAAGATGCCATCACTTCACAACTAGATTCATCAGTCTTACAGATACTTGAGGATCCATCCTCAAACTCAAACATTGTCAATTGAACTGATAAACCTTGCCCTGAAGCACAGACCTGGGATACTTTTCTGTATCTTAGTGAACTGAAATAATAATCTGAAAGGCTAATAGAAAGAGTTTTCCTTTAAACTACCACTAGAAATGATAATTGGGTCTCCATGGAAAACGGAATTAGGAATAGGAACTTGTTGAGTTGAGAAATTTCTAGGGATAGGTTCCAACCACATGTAACTTTCTTTACGAGATCCAGCTATTCTAAAACAACAGAGAAGCGAGCAAAATCTTTAATTGTTTCCTTCAATAACAACATACATTTCCTATGCATATATACTAAAATAGAAAAAAACAATCCTTTACCTTCATAAATTAATGTACCCTATACTGTAAATATATAGTAGCGACCTACACTTATAAAGTACTAGTAAACAATAAGTAACACATATAACAATTCCTTACATTTATTCCTTGTGGGGCCTGCACAATGCCATTGAAAGTCTCCCTTATGCTTTTCAGACATGATACAAAAAAAAAAAAAAAAAAAAAAAAAAAAAAAAAAAAAAAAAAAAAAAAAAAAAAAAAAGTAACACCGAAATTCTGAATGTGCATTGTAAACAAAGATGGCAAACTAATGCTAAAGTGACACACGACGCACTATTCAGCGGCGGCATTTAGTTCATATCAACGAACCAAACGTTCAAGTTCGGAATTGAGTTACAAGGATTTTTTATGCAGATTATGGAAGACCGTTGGTAAGGCGAATCGTCGTAACTCAAGAACGATGTAATCCTAGGCCCTCCTGTAGTATATTTAATGTATTTTGAGTTTAAAGTAAAATATTATTACATGATATTAACCTACATTTTTGTTGAACAACATAAGTCGTGCTTGCGCAGAATGGGGACTATCGTGAGTGGTAGAAGCACATCATGACGTCGTCAGGTGGGCAGGGCCTTTTTTTGCCTGGATAGACTGTGGTGACATTAGGTTCTCTTGAACTACCTACATATATTTAGGAAAGAACTTCTGATAAAGGAGTCAATCTCCCATTTCTACCCAGTACTTCCCTAATCATACATACTGTACAGTACAGATACAACAATAAACCAGACTTACTTTTTCAAAGTACGTAAAGGTTCCATATCATTTTCCTTGATCCCAGTCTCATAATTAACTGTTGTGAATGTACACCTGTAACAGGAAAAAATAATTGAGTAAAACAAGGCAATCCACAAGGACGGTGTTTTCAAGGGCATTATTATTCTGCTTTATATACACAAAATGGTGACTGAGTAATTCTACTTTTTACAATAAACCCTATCTAATTCTTCAGTAGTGTTTAATGATTGAACAATTTTACCGTAGCTTCATTTTGCCGAAAACAAAGCTACTTACCATGAAGGGTATGAAAAAAGATATAAATACAAATATCATAATTGTATTAAAAAAAAATTTTTAAGTACACAATTATGTAATAACAAAAAATTGTTTTTTATGATGCTTTTGGGTAATGTAAAAACTTGAATCAGTCAGTTCACCTACAATTATCTGATCCAAAAAGTTAGCAGGACATTTCTACAATGACTTTGAATATGTAACGTGAATGAAAGCTCTTATATATATATATATATATATATATATATATATATATATATATATATATATATATATATATATATATATATATAAACTCAAAGAGTACTAGCTGTGTTCCAGATATGTCGTAAGTATGACCAATCAGAAACATATCTAATTTGGATACTATAGTAATTTTTTTCCAAAGATTACTTCCTAATAGTCATTACAAACATTAAAGGGTTAAAAAATTTAAAAACAATCATTAAGTGATCCTGAAAAAAATAATCAAATTGCTTGCTTTACAATCACTTACTCCAAAGGACCAAGTCAGCATTTTATTTCTTACAGATGTTTCATACTTTCAACAGTTCAAAAATATATGTTAAATTGTATTCTATTCAATTATTCTAACATTACATGGGAGAAATCTGTTTTCAACTACTGTAGTACTCACAATTTGCATTTGTTAACTTTTGAGAGAATGATTTATATATGCATTTGTCTACTGTAATAGTCCATACATGTGTGTGGGTGAAGAAGGCTACATAAGTTACCTTTGGTGTGCATATATGTCTAGGTATCATATCTGGCTATAGAGCATAACACTAATAAAAATCTCTTTCTTTTACGCTGCAATTTACTTATAAGTAGTTTCTTACAATTTGTTGATTTTCTTTTAGAAGATTTTTTTTTTTTTTAATAAATCATTACATAAATCTTGTAAACATATGGAAAAATTTATAACATTCGGTACTGAAACATTCCATCAGTAATCAAGTATCCACACCTATTTCCTGCATTGGTCTAAAGAAATCTCAACTGGCAGCGTATGTGTTAAGTGTCAGGGTGTCTAGATAATATAATTATAATTTTTCTTTCTAATGCATAAAAGTAAGAAAGCATTGTCGTAATATTTGTTTACCTCTTTTAAATAAAAGAATAAAAATTGGAACAAATCTTTCTCTCAATTGAATAAAATTCCAATATAATACAGTATAATTCCAGTCTTGACTCTTTCTCAGAATCAATATCATGTCAAACTCCCAAAAATTACATATAACCAGGTCAAGTATTCTTTAAGCTATAAGTATCTACCAATAAATATGACTCTTATCAGTAATCTATAACCTAATGGTATTTGTGCTAAAAAAGTTAATACATAATAATACATCTTGACCACCTACTGGTAATAGAAAATTAAAATAAATCATATCACAAGTACTGTACAGTGTATGTAAAGCACAACCAGTTTTCCTAAGCTCCTAATTCTTAACACGCCTAGTAGTCAATACCAGTAAAAACAACACTGTAATCGCTATTTAGGAGGAAAAAACTTTTTTAACATTATTCTTATTGAAAGTGATGTCTGTATTAACACATCTAATTCTACAATGAACCTCTTCTGAGCTTTGTATAACACACATTATTTATTTTCAGGAGGAAGAGGAGGAAATTTATTTCTGAAATACATATATACAGTAGAACAAACTTAATTTACAATTTTACATAATGTTTAAGTCATGGATAGGTTTATTTAATTAATTAAGAGAGGAAGACATAGGTGAATTATATTGATTTCGTAAACAAGTACAATAAGACAGAGAAAAACAAGTTAATAGAGTCAAGCCAAGTGCATAGAGGAAGTTGATACCGCATGCTGTGTAAAACAAGCGGTTTTAACCAGGAAACAAAAAGTTATTAAAAGAGTAACGTGACGCAGCTTTGATAAACACCAGAATTCCTTTTGAATGAAGGTGTTACCGGAAGTCTACACGTCACCGGCAGCCATCTTGGGTAATGCCTTCTACTATCTAAAAGTAGGAAAGTCTCTACATGAGTTAGTCCTGTCCAGTCAGTATCCCTGTCAGAAAGGCCTTTTCAGCCTTATGGGACAACCCCCCTAGGTTCCGGCGGCGCGGTATTCGCCTACTACATTCTGTCTTTAAAAATTGACATATTTCCACCAAGCAACAAAGTCACCCGACTCTGAAATTGACGCCATCCAACCATGGTGTAGAAGGAACCTTCGAGGAAGGCGGGAGATTGTCTGTCTCCTGGTATGCAGTTATGAGGCCCAAGAACTACAAGAAAGAGAGAGTAGACGTCACAGAAGGAGATAGAAAGCAACTTTACAGACCTAGAGAGGGAGAAAGTCTACAGGAATTCTCACTCCTACAATTCAGAATCTGCAATTCTGTGTATTTCCTTGCCTATGGGCCAAGTGATCTTAATAGCAAAAATTTTCATGCATAGTATTCCTTTAAAAAAAAAAAAAAAAAAAAAAAAAAAAAAAAAACACGGCAATTCATAATCGTCATTTTCTAAGAGCGTTAGCAAGTTTGTTATAATATCATAACAGATTCTGTGTATTAACTATTAACTTTGATGGAATAATTACTTTAAGAAGCTCCACTATTAAACAGAAGTTAATTATAGGAGGCATCATACTGGTGGCGGCTATCGCGGGTAGTTATCGTGTAATGTTGATGAGTAAAAATTAATCTGACATTGTTTACAAATGCCACTTGAGGAACCGTGAAAGGAAAAAGGCCAACAAAAATGAAAACTAACACAAACCCGATGGTTATATGGAAATGTAGGTAGAAATAAGCCAGTGTACCAAAGATTGGAGAAGTATGATGTAGATAAGTGCTTAGCTGATACAGAAAGTAGGATCTCTAGTTTTAGAATAACTGATGAAGTAGCGAAAAACAACGCAGGAAATACTATTAGAAAACGATGAGGTAGGCGATACACATACCACATACGATGAGGCATTTGAAAATAACACTGTCCGTGAGTTTTAAAAGAAAATTTTTAGCTATTATGGAGCTCTGCCAAAGAAACGAATAGGTTATCTTAAAAAAAAAAAAAAACAATTTCCAATGACAATTCACTTAATGTACAGTATTTGTAAATGAATTATTTACTTACTTAGGAATTAGCATCCTAGATATTGATTTTAACGAAGAAGAAGGGAAGATAACAAAAACACTAGAAAATTAGAAAAAAAGAACCTAAGGAACATATAGCCACATTTCCTACCAGCAAACTCAGAATAATTTAGATAGTTATAAGGAAGCTAGTTCGATGATTATAGTGATAGCATAAATTACCTTTGCTGTACAGAAATCCCTTGATTGTGGTCAGGAAGTTAGTATGATTGGCCTTGATTAATCATGAGGCCCTTGTTTTCAAACTCAAACAGTTGGGAGTGGGTGGGTCGTTTCTTAGCATTATTATTGATTTTTAAAGTAATGGATCTCAAAGAGATCTTGTTGATGGGCACCATAATGAGTATAGGAATGTGATATCTGGTGTTACACAGGTTAGTGTTCTTGGCCCATTACTCTTCATACCATATACACATGACATGTGGTTTGGCCTAAAAAACAAGCTCGTTGCATATGCAGATGATGCTACTCTATTTGCATCAATTCCATCCTCTGAATGTAGATTTGGGGTTGCCGAATCCCTTAATAGAGATCTAGCTAAAATTAGTGCATGGTGAAAATTATGGGGCATGACAAAACTCAAAGTATGATTGTAAACAGGTCAAGGGCAGTGGCTCCTCATCATCCGGATCTCAGTATTGATAATGTTTCTTTAACTTTGTATGACTCTTGAAATTTTAGGTGTGATTCACGGCAGCAAATTTACTTTTGAGAAACACATTAGGTCAGTGTCTTCTTCAATAGCAAAAAAAAAAAAAAAAATAAATAAAAAAAAAATAAAAAAAAAAATAAAAAGGCTCATTGAGAATGTCTTCCGAGATTTCGGTGATCAATCTATTCTGAAGATGTGTTTTAATTCTATCTTGTCTTGAGTATTTTCTCCTGTCTGGTCTTCAGCAGCTGATTCTCATCTTAATTTGCTGGACAGAAACTTACGGTCTATTAAATGTCTTATTCCTGATCTATATATTAATCTCTGGCACCATCGTTCAATTAGTTCATTATGCATGTTGCATAAGATTTTTCATAATTCTGACCATCCTTTACATTCAGATCTTCCAGGACAATTACATCCTGTTCGTAATATTAGGTAGGCAGTTAATTCTAATAGCCAGGCCTTCTCCATCATGAGGCTCAATATTACACAATATTCTAGAAGTTTTATTTCAGCTATGATCAAGTTGTGGAATGATCTTCCTAATCGGGTTGTTCAATCAGTAGAACTTCAAAAGTTCAAAGTTACAGCAAATGTTTTTAAGTCGAACAGGCTGACATAAGTCTTTTAATAGTTTATGTATGACATATCTGTTTGGATGTTGCTACTGGTTTTAGAGTGATTTATTGTTAATTTGTTTTCATCATTTATTTATTTCCTTATTTCCCTTCCTCACTGGGCTTATTTTCCCTGTTGGAGCCCTTGGGCTTATAGCATCCTGCTTTTCCAAATAGGGTTGTAGCTTGGCTAGTAATAATAATAATGATAATAATAATAATAATAATAATAATAATAATAATAATAATAATAATAATAATAATAATATAACCAGAATGATAATAATTTCTTTAGGACAAATTCAGTTCGAGGAAATAATCAATGCAGAGAGAATAAGGATGACATCTAAATCTAGGAGAAGATTTCATAAAAAAGGGTGCTAGAAAAAAGGCTAAAATTGTTAGAATTGTCAGAAGGGTGGTCACATAGAAGAGGAAAGCTGGCATAAAGATAAGAAGCCCCCTCACAACATAACAGAAAACACTTCTCAGAATATCCCTTCGGCACAGAGAAAAGGGAAACTTAAATCCTACAAGTAGTGCAGAAGTAAGCAAATTCAAAAAGTGACTATAACTGGTTATAAAGAAACTCAGGATGACAAGGAAATACTAGATAGGAAGAATAGCGTAAGTAATGGACTTTTATCCACGTTGCAAGCCACTATTTTATCTTATAGACAGTAAGCACTACTAAATTAATCTATTTAAGATAGAAAGAAAGGATGGACTCAGTTTGTTGGACTCTGGTAGTACAGTTGATATGCTAGGACTCAATACAGTAACAAATTATCTAGGTATTCCTGCTTCCGCTATTCGGGGTGAAAACAAGTTGGTTAAAAGTGATTGCAAGCAACCAAATTAAAAAGGGGTATGAACCATAAGGTTAAATAGAGTTATTAGCAAAATAGCACAATACTGTCAAGTGATGTACAATGGTTAATTTCTAAAATGTAACATTTCCCATTAGAGCCTTAAAATATCATTCAAAACCATACTATGATGAAGAATAAATTCTAATTTTGAGAAGTGTAAACTAAAAATAAAATAAGATAATTAAAAAACGTGTTTCTACCTTGTCTATGACGTCTTTTACGAAATTGGCAACTTTGTAGGAAACCGCTTTGATAGTTGAAAGAGACTCCAATCACGAAAGGGAAATAGGAATTAAACAAATGAAAGCAAGGAGGTATAAGAGAGTTTAGAAAAAGGAATGTAGAAAATATTGAATATGCTCCTTGTAATTATATAACAGGCGCCATAAAGTTAAATAAAAAATGTCGACAGTGAATAGAATAGATTAATATAAATAGAAAGGAATTCCAAGAAGTATTGATAATAGGCAGATGAAAAATAAAGGAATTACAGTGCTAATAGGCAGATGTAACTATAAGCTAATGAATATAAAAGAATTATGTTGCAATAGGCAGGTAGTAAGTTGGCCAAGGCACCAGCCGCCCGTTGAGATATACCGCTAGAGAGTTATGGGGTCCTTTGACTGGCCAGACAGTACTACATTAGATCCTTCTTCTCTCTGGTTACGGTTCTTTTCCTTTGCCTACACAGACACCGAATAGTCTGGCCTATTCTTTGCAGATTCTCCTCTGTCCTCCTACACCTGACAACACTGAGATTACCAAACAATTCTTTTTCACCCAAGGGGTTCACTACTGCGCTATAATTGGTCAGTGGCTATTTTCCCCTTGGTAAGGGTAGAAGAGACTCTTTAGCTATGGTAAGCAACTCTTCAAGGAGAAGGACACTCCAAAATCAAACCATTGTTCTCTAGTCTCGGGTAGTGCCATAGCCTCTGTACCGTGGTCTTCCACTGTCTTGGGTTAGAGTTCTCTTGCTTAAGGGTACACTCCGGCACACTATTCTATATCTCTTCCTCTTGTTTTGTTAAAGTTTTTATAGTTATATAGGAAATATTTATTTTAATGTTACCGTTCTTAAAATATTTTATTTTTCCTTGTTTCCTTTCCTCACTGGGCTATTTTCCCTATTGGGGCCCCTGGTCTTATCGCATCTTGCTTTTCCAACTAGGGTTGTAGCTTAGCAAATAATAATAATAATAATAATAATAATAATAATAATGAAATATAAAGAATTATATACCTATAGGCTAATAAATATAAAAGAATTATGTTGTTATAGACAGATGAGATATAAATAATTATATAGCTATAGGCTAATAAATATAAAAGAATTATGTTGTTTTAGGCAGATAAGATATAAAGAATTATATAGCTATAGGCTAATAAATATAAAAGAATTATGTTGCTATAGGCTGATGAGATATAAAGAATTATATAGCTATAGGCTTATAAATATAAAAGAATTATGTTGGTATAGGCAGATGAGATATAAAGAATTATATAGCTATAGGCTAATAAATATAAAAGAATTATGTTGTTTTAGGCAGATAATATATAAAGAATTATATAGCTATAGGCTAATAAATATAAAAGAATTATGTTGTTTTAGGCAGATGAGATATAAAGAATTATATAGCTATAGGCTAATAAATATAAAAGAATTATATTGTTTTAGGCAGATGAGATATAAAGAATTATATAGCTATAGGCTAATAAATATAAAAGAATTATGTTGTTATAGGCTGATGAGATATAAAGTATTATATAGCTATAGGCTAATAAATATAAAAGAATTATGTTGTTTTAGGCAGATGAGATATAAAGAATTATATAGCTATAGGCTAATAAATAGAAAAGAATTATGTTGCTATAGGCTGATGAGATATAAAGAATTATATAGCTATAGGCTAATAAATATAAAAGAATTATGTTGTTTTAGGCAGATGAGATATAAAGAATTATATAGCTATAGGCTAATACATATAAAAGAATTATGTTGTTTTAGGCAGATGAGATATAAAGAATTATATAGCTATAGGCTAATAAATATAAAAGAATTATGTTGGTATAGGCAGATGAGATATAAAGAATTATATAGCTATAGGCTAATAAATATAAAAGAATTATGTTGCTATAGGCAGATGAGATATAAAGTATTATATAGCTATAGGCTAATAAATATAAAAGAATTATGTTGCTATAGGCTGATGAGATATAAAGAATTATATAGCTATAGGCTAATAAATATAAAAGAATTATGTTGTTATAGACAGATGAGATATAAAGAATTATATAGCTATAGGCTAATAAATATAAAAGAATTATGTTGTTTTAGGCAGATGAGATATAAAGAATTATATAGCTATAGGCTAATAAATATAAAAGAATTATGTTGCTATAGGCTGATGAGATATAAAGAATTATATAGCTATAGGCTAATAAATATAAAAGAATTATGTTGCTATAGGCTGATGAGATATAAAGAATTATATAGCTATAGGCTAATAAATATAAAAGAATTATGTTGGTATAGGCAGATGAGATATAAAGAATTATATAGCTATAGGCTAATAAATATAAAAGAATTATGTTGGTATAGGCAGATGAGATATAAAGAATTATATAGCTATAGGCTAATAAATATAAAAGAATTATGTTGCTATAGGCTGATAAGATATAAAGAATTATATAGCTATAGGCTAATAAATATAAAAGAATTATGTTGTTATAGGCAGATGAGATATAAAGAATTATATAGCTATAGGCTAATAAATATAAAAGAAACATGTTGCTATATGCAAATGAGATATAAAAGAATCATATAGCTATAGGCTGATAAATTTAAAAAGAATTATGTTGCTATAGACAGATGAGAAATAAATGAATTATATAGCTATAGACTACTAAATATAAAAGAATTACGTTGCTATAGACAGATGAGATATAAAAAATATATAGTTAAGACTTATAAATATAAATGAATTGTTACTATAGGCAGATGAGATATTAAAAGAATTATATAGGCAAATGATATATACAAATGAAATGTACAAGAAGTTGTATTGCTACAGGCAATTGATATACAAATAAAATATAAAATAAGTTATATTGCTATAAGCATATGCATTATAAATGAGTTATGTTGCTAATAAGCCAAAGGAATATAAATGAAGCTATATGTACATGAATCATAAATTGCTAATAAGCAAATGAAACATTGTCTGATCAGTACTGAAATATAATAAGCTAGAGACTAGCTAACGAAGTGATATTAATGCCTAATTGAATAACCCGCATATAAATATGAAGAGGAAAAGTTGACCAATGATAGGTTGCCAGATTTTGTCAGGATAGACAGTTATTGAGCTCAGATGAAATACTTCATCTGAATGTCGGGTAATGAATTTTGTAAGGGAGTGTGGATTACGGATTAAGCAATCAAAGTATAAGAAAGACGTACCGTACGAATGAAAAATACAAGAAAAGGGCTTTTAACAATTAAGAGAGAAATTAATTACTGATCCTACATTAGTTTATCCACATTTTTACCAGAGTTATATTTATCATGTGATGCCTCAAATACATAAAAGAAATATTCTATCCCAGAAAGATAAAACCCAAATGAGGGTAGTGTATTAAAATAGTAGTCTTAAATAAGTAAAACACAACCGATAAGAACAGTAGCCATTTATTGGGCAGTGAGAAGTTTAGGTATATTATGTTATACTTACTGATCATAAACCAGTTTGATTTTTTTTTTAAACGAAGGGCTTTTGTCAATTATTAAAAAATGAAATCGTTGGTTCCTTAGTGCACTGGAGTTTGTCCAGAAATTAGATACAGTACATTATTGGTAAGTTTAATGCTTTAGCAGATGGATTATCTAGAACACATGAAGATACTAAGAGGATTATCACTACCAATGTTTTGTTTCGGTTGTCAGGTAGGAGACTTAGATTTAGAACAATAAAAAGTATTAAAAGGAATACTTACAAATGTTTGTTCAAAACTATATATTTCCGACATAATACCCAATAAAGTACTAACAATAACTCATGTTCACAAGTTAGCTGGATATCGGGGGCAATGACCTTCGATGTCAGGATGCCAGAGAACTTCAAATTATTCATTCATTCATTAGAAAGTACAATTGCATTTCAATACCTTTGAGGTGGTACAAATGGACCACATGGGACTTTGTCCCAAACTTGGCATATGATAAATACATACTGGTCTTAATAGAAATTTTAACTTAATAGAGATAGGACAGATAAGCCAGTAGCAAAAATATCTAAGGCCAGGATAATCACTAGACATTCGTGTCTCGAGATACTTCTCTCGGATAATGCACCCGAAATTACAAGTGACAAAACAAGGAATTGTGCAATATGTTTTTTCTTTAAAGTAGGAGAGATGAGATAACCCCCTACAAGTCAAGTTCAAATAGAACAACAGAAAGGGCAAATATTAAGGGTTGCAGATGACCTGCCAACTATCATTAGTCCAACCATAGAAGACTAATAAAAAGTTTTAGTAGATGACAAATTTACATTGAATCATATTACTAATTAGGGTAACAAATTAATAAATATCATGATTGTATAAAGGGTATTATCCTTGAAATAAAAATAGGTTCGAAAGTACCGTATGTATGTATGTATTAATATAAATGTAATCCAAGGTCCGAACGAAAAATGTCTTCAAATAATTAAGGGACCACATAGAGTATTAAAATATTATGCGAGAACATTTGATAAAGTTATGGGTACTATTGAGCTCATAGAGGGTTAACCTTTACAAGTGCACTGAATAATTTACAATATTAATAAAAAATAAAGAGGCCACTACAGCAAATATGTTTTTTTGTATTTTATAGGCAATGCATTAAGTGCTATTTGGTGTAACAAAGGGTAACAAAGTTTTAAGTCTTAATGATAGACTGAATAAAATAGTAGCTGGTCAAAAAAGAAATAGGTGTATTGTAATAATAAAGTTAACAAGACTATAACTAATAATTATGATGAAAGGAAAAAAAATAAAACAATTTAGAATGCAAATGGGAAATAGATGAATTATTTTAATCAAGTTAACATGAATAAATGTGAAGAAAGTGAAAATACCAAAACAATTTATCATGGAAATGTGAAATGTTAACATGAATAAATATGAAGAAAGGGAAGATATCAATACAATTAAAGATGTAGAATTGTAAAAAAGGTGAACATAGTAATGTTGTATGTTCAAAAGGGATATTTAAAGGTAATAGAAACTGTGTAAACAAGAAGTTGAATAATTTTTAAAGATGCTTAAAGTGTTACTGGTAATGTTTATTACCATGATGATGTGGGATGAATTAAAATATTTTCTCAAGGTTTCTTTGAATTTGTTTGTTGTATATTAATGTAAATGAGGATGGCTTCCACAGGAACCCATGGGTATGGGCCGAGTGGTATCATGAGTAGGTTTATTTCATTAAAAGAGAGAGAGAGAGAGAGAAAGAGAGAGAGAGAGAGAGAGAGAGAGAGAGAGAGAGAGAGAGAGAGAGAGAGAGAGAGAGAAGTGAATTATATTGATTTTGTGAACAAGTACAATAACAGAGAAAAAGAAGTTAGTAGAGAGCAAAGCCGAGCGCATATAGGAAGTTGCTATCGCATGTTGTGTAAAACAAGCAGTTTTGACCAGGAAACAGGAAGTTATTAAAAGAGTAAGGCGACGCAGCTCTGAAAAACATAAGAATTCCTTTTGAATGAAGGTGTCACCGGAAGTCTACACGTCACCGGCAGTCATCTTGGGTAATGCCTTGCAATGTACAGTTCCCTCCAGGAATTTCGAGACACAGCATATGACTATAGAAGATACACGCACTAGGAGTAGTATGGT
>NC_090732.1:86055041-86060041 GCF_036898095.1 Palaemon carinicauda | reverse complement strand
TCTAATTGGAAAGAGACAATTATAATAGGCTGCAACAAGAAAATTACATTGGTGAGATAGACGTGGAGGAACATAAGCTTCTGGCCAAGACTGATTGACCCATCGGTATGATTGACACATCCTTCTAATAAAGAGGTTTTGATAAAAGAAAAGCCTATTTTGGGTGGTGCTGTGTAGCTCCTAAGGACTTTCATGTTAAAGCTAACACAGGGAATTTGATACGACATGATATACTACAGAAATATTGTCTTCCCTACCCTAACCAGTGTATCAACATTCAAACATAGAATCAGTGTGTATAAGGGAGACCTACAGATTCCGGCTCTATGGAATATGTGACATCACATCCAGTAGCGAATTCATCTACCAATTGATGACACATCATCCACTGAGAACAAATACTAACACTAAAGAGAATGCTTACCCAGGTATTTGTTTCGTGCCTGGCATTCATCTTTCCACTCAAGGATTAAGTCGCAGTGATGCCCTACTTCCTATAATAAGTCTAGGGAGGTGGGAGAGTCTTGGGGCCCACAAAGCACCTCCCAAAAATGGGGACTTTCCTTCATTTAAACCCGTTTCTGGGGGTTAGGCTACTATGTGATCACCATGAACTAATACCTTAGAAAAACTAAAGTAAACTTGTGTACTGCAACGGTCAAGTCCCCTACAACCAACAAACATCAAATTCATGCACACATAGGTAAAATGAAAAAACTAACAGGTCAATCACTAACCTCATAAGTAAAAATCCCGGGGAAGGAGCTTGATGACTATCATGGTGCCTCTGTTAAGGCTGAAGGTTCCTCTCTTCAACCCGATTTCCCCTCGTAGGTGCCACAAATGAGCCTAACATCACCCAAGCATACTATATAAACAGCTTAGATTTGTTTTAGGTAGCATGTTATAAACACCCTATAGGGCCTATGCCAAGAACAACCAGTAAAGACCTGTATATCCTGAGGATGCATATTGACAAAAAATGTAGATAATGAGGCAGTTTTCTCACATCACGGGTTTTAGTAATAGAAAGAAGACCAGTTTCTTTAAAAAGGTAGGTCATGAGAACACAGATGGTTCCTGAAGAAATAGACTTGATGGTTTGGGTATTATTATTATTATTATTATTATTATTACTTACTAAGCTACAACCCTAGTTGGAAAAGCAGTATGCTATAAGCCCAGGGGCTCCAACAGGGAAAATAGCTCAGTGCGGAAAGGGAAAAAGGAAAATAAAATATTCTAAGAAGAGTAACAACAATAAATATCTCCTATATAAACTATAAAAACTTTAACAAAACAAGAGGAAGAGAAATAAGATAGGAGAGTGTGCTCGAGTGTACCCTCAAGCAAGAGAACTCTAACCCAAGACAGTGAAAGGCCATGGTACAGAGGCTATGGCACTACCCAAGACTAGAGAACAGTGGTTTGATTTTGGAGTGTCCTTCTCCTAGAAGAGCTGCTTACCATAGCTAAAGAGTCTCTTCTACCCTTACCAAGAGGAAAGTGGCACTGAACAATTACAGTGCAGTAACCCCTTGGGTGATGAAGAATTGTTTGGTAATCTGTGTTGTCAGGTGTATGAGGATAGAGGAGAATATGTAAAGAATATGCCAGACTATTCAGTGTGTATGTAGGCAAAGGGAAAATGAACCGTAACCAGAGAGGAGGATCCAATGTAGTACTGTCTGGCCAGTCAAAAGACCCCATAACTCTCTAGCGGTAGTATCTCAACGGGTGGCTGGTGCCCTGGCCAACCTACTACCTATTGTATTTAAAAACAGACTACCTTCTAAAGATGTGAATCTCTACGAATATAATTGCAGGGAAAACACCTGATAAAGGTTACTATTCCAAAAAATAAAGCAGGTCCATCCTCTATAAAGTATTTTCAGTTTTAGCCCAAAATAGAAAACACGGAATGGGAGTCAAAAGACAGCTGCGAATTGAATCCCCTTTTAGCGACATTTCCCTAACTGACTCAAACCCCATCTGTACCAATTTAGGCTGGAAGGTAACCATCTGGCCTGGCACTGACATCCCGACTACTGTCTCCTATAAAAGAATGTGATTGAAGAGCATCTGAGACTTCCTATGCCAGGCTGTTAACAGCAGTTTTGTGCATCATCAGTAACACCTCTTTGGGTATGAGCTCGGGACATGTCATGGGTGATGGTTCCTTAATATTCCAACAAGAGTCAGAAAAGGTATTAAAGTTCTCTGATTCCACTTCATCGAAGGGGATACAGTATCACCACCTTTACAGCTCATCCCATACCATGTAGACAAGGGTTACCCACTGAGTTCCCCTCCTCTAAATTTACTGCAGAATCATTCCCATCAACTCCTCTCCCAATACTAATCCCATAAGACACATGTCCGACAAATCAATTCCTATTAAAGTTTTCCCTGACCTTGTAAGCCTGAGGGTCCCAGCAATGCAAGGTTCCCAGATTAGAGATTGGCAGGAGCAGGAGAAAACGGGAACTCACAAAAATGGCAGGTCCTCAGAAAGAACCACTACAGAGGGAACAGATTGTTGCATCAATTATTTCGGCAATAACAGGCATCCACAGGGGATGTGGGATGCTAGTTAACTGCTCCCTGAAGGAACAATAGCTTGCCTAGTGGCAGAGCTTCACTAGCAAGCTATCCAAACCCAGGGGGCGCACTCAAAGGTGGCCTCCCAGAAGATACCGAAGTCCACTCTGAGAACACATTCCCTACAGATAGGGCCATTCTCAAGTTCCCTAGCTCTACCCCAAGAAGCACAACGGTCACTGTGATAGCGGCACTGAGAGTGGCACCACGTAAGATTGGCTGTGTTTTCATACTACATCTGGTTACACTCACCCTAGAATTCATTCATATGTAATGCAAAAGATTATATTTGAAGGTATTGATACTTATTAGCATCATAAAGGGGAAGAAACTTCCCTGTCCCCACTAAAACTCAAATCTTATTACAGGAAGCAGACTATGAAAAGTCTATTTTGATCAGACAAATTGTTTACCTCTTGAAGGCTAACCATTTTGCTCCAACTAGCCACTGGGTAATCGACACCCTCCTAATAGATGAAAAGTAGAGAAATATGCCTTAACCAAGGCTTCAAGATAACCGTTTCCCTAACTACATGGGAGTAATAAAAAGGCTATGCCCTAGGTGAATAGTTCTTGAATCGAATAACCCCGCAACTCTACCCCGACAATATCCATCCCTAAGACTGGATATGGAGGGAAGAGTCTCCAGTCACAGACAAGGAATTACCCCTTCCTAGCGTGAAAACCAAAGTTACCTTGTGGAGGGAAGAGGCCACTTCACACATTATCATGTTAGCAATGAGAGCATAAGTAATGTGATATTACAGAGTACTCTAGAGGCAAATGAATACATAGTATGTGGCATGTTCTCTTTATTATTCTATTCACACATATGGCTCTTATCAACACATACGTACATACATAAATAATATATATATATATATATATATATATATATATATATATATATATATATATATATATATATATATATATATATGTATATATATACATACATATATATGTATATGTATATATATATATATATATATATATATATATATATATATATATATATATATATATATGTGTGTGTGTGTATATATGTTCAACTCAAAAGACTTCAAAATACCATGCATGCCCCCTAACCCATTTGAAGTTTGAAAGCACTGTACCAGCCATAAAAAGGAATTACTGGTACTTACTATAACAAGCATCAGAAATTTCTCATATAAACTCGTGTATACACACATTATTTATATATATATGTATATATATACATATATATATATATAAATATATATATTTATATATATATCTATATATATATATATATATATATATATATATATATATATATATATATATATATATATATATATATATATATATATACATATAAACATATGTATATATGTGTATATATACATATATATATATATATATATATATATATATATATATATATATATATATATATATATATATATTTATATATGTATATATATATATTTATATATATATACATATATATATATATATATATATATATATATATATATATATACATATATATAATATCAGCCATTACTAGTCCCCAGCAGACCAAAGGTCTCAAGCATGTCCTTCCACTCACATCTGTTAATGGTATTCCAATGCAAATCTATACCCACAAATTTTCTTAGTTTGTCAATCCACTGTACTGTCTTATCTTTAATGTACATCTACCATCTGTCATTCTCATTATATGTCTTGCCCATGTCCATTTCATTTTCTTATATGTTGCTAGAATACAATTTACTATAGTTTACTCTTGTATCCATGTTGCTTAGTTTCTGTCTCTTAGAGTTATTCTTTCCATAACTATTCGACTTGTAACTAGTTTATGTTCTATGGCTTTAGTAAGGCTCCAAGTTTCTGATGGTAGGACCATTTCATTGAATATTTTTCTGGTTAGAAAAAGTATCATTTTACTAATCATAATCTCATTTTATTTACCAAAGCTTTCCATCCCATACTAATCTTTCTTTTAATTTTGGTCTTATGTACTGGGGAAACACTGTAAGTCCTAAGTATGTATGTTCATTAACAGTCTCTAATGGTTCGCCCATAACCCTTGTTGGTCGTATCTCTGCATTTTCATTGAACATTATCTTAGTTTTATTCATATTAATTTTCATTGTTGCATTTCTGCTTTCTCTATTCAAATCTTCTATCATCTTTTGAAATTCCTCCCATAATTCACTAAACAGTACTGTATCATCTGGCAATCTTAAGATGTTAAGGGATTCCTAATTAATATTTCTTACATTTTAACAATCTAAATTCTTAAAAACTTCTAGGCATACCGTGAATAATCTGGGAGAGATGGACTCTCCTTTCTCAATCATATTTTTGTTAATAGCTTCATGTAGTTTAAGGATTGCTGTAATTCACGTATAGATATCTTCGTGTTTTCA
>NC_090732.1:86015041-86050041 GCF_036898095.1 Palaemon carinicauda | reverse complement strand
GTCAATGGCAAGGTGGAAGGCGTTTATTTCTATCCTGGAGAGGGCGTCGACCACTGGATTTTTCTTCCCTGGTACGTATTGGAGTGTGCATCCGAATTCTGCGATGGCGGCGATGTGTTTCTATTGGCGGGCTGACCAGACGTCACCTGTCTTTGTGAAGGCGTGGACGAAGTGGTTGGTGGTCAGTTCGAATGGTGAAATGGGTACCTTCTAAAAGGTACTTAAAGTGTTTTACCGCTGTGTAGACTGCAAGGAGGTCTCGGTCGAAAGTACTGTATTTTTGCTCGGCGACGTTGAGTTTTTTTCTGAAGAAGGTGATAGGCTGCGGGGCGCCGTTGAGCACTTGTTCTAAGGCGGCTCCGCAGGCTGTGTTGCTGGCGTCGGTGGTCAGCTGAAGGGGTGCTCCTGGGGTGACGAAGGCCAACGCCGTAGCTTTGGCGAGGGCTACCTTCATCTTTTGAAATGCTGACTGCTGTTCAGCATTCCAGGACAACGAATTCGGTTTACCCCTCAGGACATCGGACAGTGGCGCTGAGATACCTGCAATGTTAGGCATAAAACGCCTGTAATAATTAGCCATTCCGGGGAATTCTTGTAGTTCTTTGATGGTTTTTGGTGGTGGGAATTCTCTATCACCTTGGTTTTCGATGTTAGGGGACGTACGCCTTCGTTGGAGATTTTGTGGCCAATTAAGTCGATGGAATTAGCGCCGAAAGTACACTTGTCAAACTGTACGATCAGCCCGTTGCCCTGGAGTCGATGGAGAACGGTTCGAACGTGATGATGTTCGTCTTGCGATTTTGAAAATATCAGGATGCCGTCTTCGTAGCAACAGCAAAATGGCAAGTCCCCCAGGATGCTCTCCATCAGACGCTGGAACGACGCCCCGGCGTTCCTGAGTCCGAAAGTGGAGCATGCAAAGACATAGGTGCCGAAGGGGGGTGATGATGGCCGTCTTTGGAATGCCGTCTGGGTTGACCGGGACCTGAAAATAGGATTTTAAATTATCCATTTTAGAGAACATATTTGCCCCATTCAGGGCCCCAGTGAGGTCCTGAATGTTGGGCAAAGGATAATGGTGAGGTCTGGTGATGAGGTTAAGGCGTCTGTAATCTCCGTACGGACGCCATGTCCCGTCTAATTTCCTGACCATGTGGAGAGGGGAGGCCCATGGGCTGGAGGTCTTCCTGCATACGCCCATTCTTTCCATCTCCTGGAAGGCCTCTTTTGCATTGTGGAGTTTGTTAGGTGGTAGGCAGCGGAACTTTGAATGCGTTGGCGGGAATTCATGGCGGAGGATGTTGTATCTGTGGGTAGAAACAGAGTGAGCTGCGGGCATTGATGGGCTCAGGGTTAAGGCTGTGGATTGGAATGAATTAATGTCTATTAATATTTTCTGGCCGATGTCGAACAGGAGTCCGTGATGACCTAGGAAACCTGCTCTCAGGATAGGGTTTGTCACATCGGCGATGATAAAATTCCAAGTGAAAGGCCTTTGTAATAAGCAGAGTTTCATCTGTTTCGTCCCATAACTCTTTATACGTGTGATGTTGGCTGCTGTAAGGCTTGTTGAAGAGTAAATTGGTTGGTATTTATCGGCTTTTGTAGGCAGCAATATGGAGTGGGTGGCCCCCGTGTCTACCAGGAATCTTTTGTTTGATAGGCCGTCTTTGATGTAGAAGGCCGAGTGCGTAGGGGCGAAGGATGCAGCCACGCAAGCATTTTTTGGAAATGAGCAGGGCGGCACGCAATGTCTTGCATCTTTAACGAACCTTTTATAGTAGAAACACTATGTTAGTTCGTGGTTGCGGTAGTTTGCCCTCGTGATGGCGGCGCAGGTTTGGTCTGAGGTGGGATCTTCCATTGATATTCGCTGATGGTGTTGGTTGCGGCGAACTTTGAGGCTCTAGCCGCATCGAAGTGATGCTGCACTCGCCTGATGAGGTCGTCTGTTTCCAGCTGGTGGGGTTGCGGGAGTTGGATCCTGACTTCTGGTGGAAGGCGACGTAGGAAGATTTCTCTGTCTAGGTCAATCTTCCTTCTGTTTCCGTCTGCGTCTCGGCGGGGGAGGAAAATTAAATTCTGCAATTCTTCCCATGCTTCTGTCGGATATTGGTCCCTGAGGGGTTTCTGCATTATGTCGAAAATTCTGTGGGCACGTTCAGGTACGGGTGGAGAGTAGAATTCTATAAGCTTTGCCCGAACTTCTGTGTATGATGGACAACCTGCCCGGGACTCGATCCATTGTGCCAACCTGTCAAAAACGTCTTTTGGTAGCGCTGATAGTATGAGGTTGGCAAGGTCGGTCTCCTGAGTGAGTCCTGCGATGTGAAATTGAACATCTGCCCGGGTCAGCCATGCCAAGACGTTTTTGTGTGAGTATGGCGGAAGCTTGATGTTCGCCAGGTTGGCATGTTGTTCAGTGGGCAAGGTCACGGGTGGTGTGGAGAATTTTTATCTAAATGTCTGAGTGGGAACTTAGTCCAGGAAAGTCTCCCTACGCCAGTTACACAAAGATCAACAGGGGAGGATAATGAGCACTTACACTAGGGGCACAAACACCCTGCTAATAACCTTACTGCCACAGTTTACTAACCGTCACTCTTAAATACAAAAGGGGGAAATTTTACTGTTCAGAGGCCGGAGAACTCGACACGTGAAAATAAAAGTAATTCATGGCCTACTCTAGCTTTGTCAGGTCTATAGTCATCTCACTCTTAGGCTCTGTTCCGACTCCATCCCAGCGACCCCAGTGAGATGCTGGACAGGTATCTTACATTAATGCAATTAGAGACAATAAAAAAAAGGGAGCAGTGGAGTATAAAAGTATAAAGTTAAATGGGGATCTTCACCTTCAAAGCACTAAGTTAAAGAGTGTACACTCGCTGATACCAACTTAGCTATATCTACAGTGGGTTACTCTCAACATCTCGGGTGCTTCTGACCCATCCCATAGTATAAATTGTAAAATTCATATGTGGTTAAAGATACCAAAGTTTGTAATCTATTCCGAATAATTTATTACAGCAAAAAGGAATCGGAGTAACTCATTGATGATTTATGCACATAGCAAAATTAATAATTGAAAAGAATATCAGTAACTCAATTATGATTTATTCACATGGCAAAATGAATAAGTGAAAAGAGAATCAGTATACAACACAAAATATTGAAAATATTAAACGGAATTAAGTCGTGGGATTAACCCTCAAACAGAATAAATAGAATCAAAATGTTCAGATAAACAATTTGTGTTGTAGGCTGCTGTGAGGTCCCAACATGTGGTCAGTGACCTCAAGCAATTACCAAGACCAAAAATTTTATGTACATTAATTTCCATGCACACAGCCCGAAAGATGTAATGCCAGAATAATACCTAAACTTAACTTATGAGACAAATAGAAGCTTATCTAAAGGGGGAATGGCCATTAATTGAACCCACAAGATATTATATGTTGTGGGCGCCCGTGTCCTTCAGCTTTGCTTCACAAGGCCTACAGCACTTATTTTGCGGAGTCAATGGCCCCTTCCAACTAGCCCCCAGACTGGAACAGACGTTTCTGTGAAATTAGCTGCTTTTCATTAACACTCCAGTTATCTGCTTGACTTCGTCCTTCATGAATCTTGGCCCGTTATTGTGCAAGGGGACAGGCTAGTGATGAAGAGTGGGAGCACGAGGTTGACCCTTGGGCCTGGCTTGGCAGTTCCGCTTAGTACCGTGGCCTGTAAGTTTGTGAGGTCGAGTTCAGGTCAGTCGTGTCCTCCTTCCTTCCTCCCAAAAAAGCGCATCTCAATGCCTAGGCCAGTGGTCTTGAGGTGCCAACTCTCAATCAGGACCAGGGCCCTCCCATGGGGGAGGGCATGGGGGGGGGGGGGCAAATGCCCTGGGGCGGCAAAAATAGCCTGGTCTTGCCACCCCACAAGATTGAAATAATAATAATTATCGGGTAAAGGATAAAAGGTTTGAAATTTGTTACCGCAAATTATGATTCTTGCAATTAAGCCATTAAAACCAACAAATATTAAAATAATTCTGCGATTTTCTTTTCTTTTTTGCAATAGAATTAATCATCCTGACAATGAAAATCATGCACTTGAAATATCTGCTTCTAAATATCTTCGTTTTCTTTTACATTTCCTGCGCCCTTAAGAATTATTTTGCAAAAACGAAGAAAAAGTTGTTGCAGTGTGCAAAGGCATGGAACAAAAATATGACGAAGACCTGAAAGCATCAGAACTATGCCAAGAGATACAAGATGTAAAGTTCTTGGTAAGGAACAGAAACATAAAATCAGCCTTAGTTTTATTATGAAATATGGTGAAGGATTCGCTAACCTTCAAGTGGCACTTTGGTTATTATTGACTGTAGGGGTATCAGTTGCTTCATGTGAAAGATCCTTCAGCAAATTGAAGCTCATTAAGACATACCTGAGAAATACTATGGGCCAGGAGAGACTTTCAAATCTGGCATTCCTTAACATTGAGTCAGAAACAGTGATGGCAATGAATTTTGAAAATGTAATTCATGAATTTATCATGAAAATTAATTTGCTAAATGTTAAAAAACTGTAGCCTAACCTGGTGTGTGTATAATATATATATATATATATATATATATATATATATATATATATATATATATATATATATATATATATATATATATATATATATATATATATATATATATATATATATATAGATGGGACGTTTAGCCGTGGCCATTTTGCCGTGGCCATCTCGCCACATTCCATTTTTCCGTGGACTATTTTTGCCGCAGACCAGCCTCGCCGCATATATACATATTTTGCAAAAAGCAAAATTGTTGCATAGGTTCTTTAAACTAATTTGATCGTTAATATATGATGCTAATTATAAGGTGGAAGTCAAAATTTGTTTTAAATATTTGTAATTTTTCTATCATCTGTTTGACTAAGAAAATTGCAATTCCTTTTCTTTCAAATACCAAAATTCTACATGATGCATCGCAGCTATCAGCTAATAAAAACTGTTCTTCGATACTATCAGTTACATGATAAGTCTTAAAGCTATCGGGTATTACAATTTTTTCCGCTTTCTATGCAGAATTTTCTTTAGCGATCGGTTGATAGGTATCACTCCTCGACAAGCTTCAGGCAAATTTAGAAGGCACTCATTAATTACTTGAGAAGTTTCAGCAGCTCGCACTTTTATCTTTGTTATAACTATGCGTGTGTTCATTAATTTGTTTTATCACTTCACGATTTTTAACGTGTATCCGAGCTTTGCCGAACTTTCTTTTCTCACAAAATGTTCTTATCTTATCAACAGCATAACCATCAAACACGTATATATAGACGTCGTGTGAATACTTTTCTCTTCCTCGTGTAGACAATATCGAAGACTTTATTTCTATGGGCTATGGGTTTTTTCTATTTATATGTTGCTCCTTGGAAACTCAAGATAGAGCTGTAAATTACCTTATAACTTCAGAATACTAAACCAGAAAAAAATGTAAATAACTTAAAACTACCAAACTACCAGACCAGTCACGCCATATATATACATATATTGCAAAAACTAGAATTGTTGCATGAGTTGTTTCAACTAATTTGGTATTTATAATAATAAGGGTAAAATTGTATTTTATGGTACTTCGGTATTTTGAAGTTGATTACACACATACACATACACACAGGTGGGAGGAAATCCAGCTCTACTAACTAGCTGGTTAATAACCCAGGATCACAGTGTTCAATCTGGATAAGTGATTTGAGCAAAGGATTCTTGCATACTGTGACCCATGGATGAATGATCTAATACTACACAACCAAGGAGATTTATATCTTCACCAGCAACAAAATTTCTTTTAAGGCTTATATAAATATTTGGTTTGCCTTGTTCCACACTCCCACTCAGAAGAAGTGTGGGAATTATACACTTTTATTCATATCAAAATGACTATCCATCACTAGTGTGCTTACCTGCATTAATATCCATTTCAGCTCCATAACGTTTCACCTGCTGATCCCATAGAAGGTAAAGAAAGAAAAAGGAAAGAAGGCCAGTCATTCTCATTCTTACACCTATAAACAACGAGGGGAACATTATCTTAGACATAATGCTTCCCTGTCCTGAAAAAGGAGCAAGGCTCGCTACACCATTTGCTGGGCAGTTACCACAGCACATATAGAGAATGTGTGCAATTCTGAAGATAGTGTGCTGTGATGGTGGTCTGTATCTTCCAAACACCAGACTTTAAGACTTGGGCAAGTGAATGGTTCTTTCGGAAGGATAACATAGCACCAGTATCTCTGACTTCATGAGCTCTAGCAGGATGGTGCGCAACAGTTTCACCTCCTTGTTCTTTATAGGCTCTAGTGATGACATCACAAAGCAAGAAGGAAATGGTGACTAGAAATTTTCTTTCTTGTCCTCCATGTGCTAACAATGATTTTGGAAGTGTAGTCTACAATTATGTAGAGCCTCACTGCCCTTACAGGACACAGAAGCAGGCCGTCAGGGTTATCGGTTGTTTCTTTTAGTGATGACTGCAAGAAGAAATCAAACCGAGAGTCACTGATCAAAGGATTTTGTTTTAGTTAGTAATTCAGGAACAAATGAGAACAAAATCTGTATCCACCGCTGGGAATGTGACTCTAAGCATGACAGGCCATACAATTATCCCACTCTTTTGAACGAGGCTAAGGCTAACTGGAACGCTGTCTTAAGAGTGAGTTTCCAGTCCGTTGCTTTCATCAAGGGTTCATAGGGAGCCAGCCATTCAAAGTGATTGAATGACTTTGGTCACATTGCCACATTCTAAGCTGGGGAGTTGATTTCCCGCAGGGAACAAAATTGTTTGAAACTTCTAGTCAAAGCCGATATTCCCACGAGATAGAGAGATCTAGCCCTATGTCGGAAGATCTGGCTTACGGCAGAATGATAGTCTTTAACTGCTGAGACTGAAAGGAGTTTCTCATTCCATAGGTCATAGGTAGACCACAAAGTCTTCAACTAATAGAACAGAGGCTTTGAGTGGAGAAGTGTTCCCCCTTCATCATCAATCAGTGAGGACCTCCCACTTTGCTTGGTAGACTGCTGTCAAAGACTTCTGGAGGCATCCAGAGAGTTGCTTTAAAGTAGGGGGTGAAAAGTCTCTCTCAGAGGATATAGTGGATAACCTCCAACCGCGAAGAGAGCCATCCTACTGCAGTGTAGTATTTCTTCATATTTTGACTCATGTAGGAGGTTGTAGTATGTAGGAATCTCTCTTGGAACTTCCGTCAGTATATGTATAAGGTCTGGTTCCACTCAGCATGCAGCCATTTCGGTGCTACCAGAATGATCAGGAGATTGGACATGATGATGGCTTTTATAACTTTCCTAACAAGACAAAACAGTGGGAAGGATAGGTCAAGACCGACCTATGGTTGTTGAAATATATATTCCAGTGCTGCTGCTTGGCCAAGCACTGGTGACCAATAAACCTGAGTTGTTTAGGTGAATGGCAAACATGGCTATTATCAGGGAGCACCACAAAGTCAGGAGTTCTCTTGATATTTCAGGATTCAAAGACCATTCTGAGTTGGCAACTTATTTTTGATGACATTCTGTTTCTCTGGTATAAACTGTGCTGACAGGTTACGCTGTTGTTTGCTGACCATGAATATAAGCACACCGTTAGTTGGAAAAGGGGGGAAAGACTAGCCTCTGCTTGTTGACATAAGCCACCACCATATTGTTGTCAATCAATAACAATACTGAGTGGCCTTTTACTATGTCTTGAAAGTGGACCAGTGCCAGATATGCAGCTTTCAACTCTGGTAAGTTGATGTGAGATTTCTTGTCTACACATCTTCCGTTCATAGACCCGACATGGAGTAATTGAGGATGAGCTCCCCACCTTACCTTTGACGTGACTGAGAATACGATGAGTTCCAGAGAGATACTACCAGTTGAGGTACTACTGCTAGAGATTTATTGGGTCCTTTGACTGGCCAGAGAGTACTACATTGAATACCTCTCTCTGGTTACAGCTCATTTTTCATTTGTTTACACATACTCTGAAAAGTCTGGCCTATTCTTAACACATTCTACTCTGAGATTACAAAACAATTCTTCTCCGCTCAAGGGGTTAACTACAGTGCTGTAATCTTTCAGTGGCTACTTTCCTCTTGGTAAGGGTAGAAGAGACTCTTCAGCTATGGTAAGAAGCTCTTCTAGGAAAAGGACACTCCAAAATCAATCCATTGTTCTCTAGTCTTGTAGTGCCATAGCATCTGTACCATGGTCTTCCACTGTCTTGGGGTAGAGTTCTCTTGCTTGAGGGCACACTGGACACACTGGCACACTGGACACACTATTTTTTTTTCTCTTCCTCTTGTTTTTTTATGTTCTTATAGTTTAAACTGTATATAAAAGATCTAGTTCAATACTGTCACTAGTATTCAAATATTTGATTTTAATTGTTCATTACTTCTCGTGTAATTTATTTATTTCTTTATTTCCTTTCCTCACTGGGCTATTTTTCCCTGTTGGAATCCTTATAGTATCCTGTTTTTACAACTCAGGTTGTAACTTAGCTAGTAATATTACAAAAATAATGGGGCTCCTTCCACCAAGACAGATCTTCTTGGACTTCCTGTGTCACATTGACTAGTGTAGTCCGTTACGACAAGTGTACCTTCGGCGCCAACGAAGTGTCGTTCTTGGGGCACCGCATCATTCCTGAAGGATTACATCCCCTCCCTGAGAAGGTAGCAGCCGTTCAGAACTTCCATATATGCCCTCGACCGTCAAAGCACTGCAGGAACTCTTGGGCATGATCAACTATTATCACCGTTTTCTGCCAGTGGGGTTCCCTTCAAGAAGCGTCCATCTGCAACGCAAAGAATGCCCTATCAACCGCTGCTGCTCTCATTTTTCCCGTCCCACATGCCCGTTTCCTTATCTCCACCGATGCCAGCAACGTCATTATTGGTGCAGTACTCGAATAGGTGGTCAACGGCTCACCCCGCCCATTGGCCTTCTTCAGCAGAAAACTGTGCAAGGCAGAATCGGGTTATTCTACCTTTGATCGCGAATTGCTGGCGGTGCACTTGGCTGTCCGTCACTTTCGCCATTTCTTAGAAGGTACGCCCTTCGTCATTCGCACAGATCACATGTCTCTGGTGCACGCCTTCACTCGACAGTCTGACGCCTGGTCCACCCGTCAACGCCGACATCTCTCTGCCGTGGCTGAATACAATTGCACCCTTCAACAGGTCCCTGGGAAAATGAATCCCGTTGCCGATGCTCTGTCAAGAAACACGTTGGCTGTCGTTCAACTGGGATTGGATTACATGGCTTTGCTGAAGCCCAACGACAGGATCCAGAGTATCAAGCATGTAGGACAGATCATCAGGCGGCATCATCCATCTCCTTCTCGAAGGCAGCGGCGTTGGATACGGAGGCCACGGCTACAGCAACAATGTAATTAGCTTCATGGATTGACCATTGGTTAGGAACTGTCAGCCACAAACGATATGTCCGACCCAGATAAGAGGGATATGCTGAAAGACATTGTTCTCACAGGGCTAGGGTGGTAGAGTTCATGACACACCAGGCAGCTAACCAATGGGCTAATTGGGTCCTCAATTGACATGATGCCAAGATGTCCAAATCAGCCGACAAGAAGGATTAAATCTCTGTAACTCCTCCCTTAAGGGTACTATGTTTTTTCCAGCAGTGGAGATAAAAATTATGACAGAGAGGTGGCGGAAAGACAGCCAGGCCTCCTTGCTGCATCGAGCTGTTTCCTTCCAGAGATCGCAGTCTGACTCCACCTCAGGTCATGCTATACCTGCAACTCAACCAGCATAGCCCCGTAATCCACCTTGGAGGGGCAATCCTCAACCTCAGACATCAATTCTAAATCAGGAACTGAACCACCTATTTTCTGTCAACCAAGGCTAAGGACGACTTTGAGGTAGAGCAGAAGGTCAAGTACCACGACCCCAACCCTGTTAGTGGGGCAGTCTTTCCACTATACCACCAGTGGGAAGATACCTAGAGATTAGTTGGAGGAGCTGGTAGTATCACGGGGCGGAAAGATGGACGGTGGACGTCCTTCAATTAGGGTTCCACCTCCCATTCATCAGCTCTCCCTCATCCCTGATTCCACCAACAGCGGTGTCATTACCCACTTGCCCGGGAACAGAGAAGAATCTAGCCCTTCAGACAGAAGTCCAGGCTATGGCGGAGAAGGGTGCTCTCCAAAAGGTTGCTGACAGCTCCCCTGGATTCACCAGTCAACTCTTTCTCAATGAGAAGGCTTCTGGAGTTTGAAGACCAGTCATTGACCTCTCAGCCCTGAACAAGTTTGTTTTGCAGACTCTAATCAAGATGGAGACCACAGCCACGGTCAGGCAAGAGATCTAGCCTTTGGACAGTATTTAGAGTAAAATAATATTAAAAAATCTGAAAATTTATTCTATAAAGTAACCACTTCATTTTTGGTTGTTTAGAGTGAAATGCAACAGAAAATAAGGAAAACTTTTGAAAATTTTATTTTGTAATCAGCAGAAAAACAAATAGTTATGGAAATGTAGGTTATCATAGAGTAAGTGGGCATGTATATAAGATGATGATTAATTTCATATGCAGCTACTGAGGGCGGATTCACTGCCTTATAGTGAAGGGGTTGAAAAAGAAAGAAACATCTAATGATGAATATTGTAAGCTTTGCATTTTAAAGGTTCAAATGGTTCTGTGTCTATAAACTAAATATATTCAAAGCATTTAAGAAGGGCCCAGAAACACATCTGGACTGTAATCATGTACCTTTTTAAATGTAAATATTCCTTTCTACGTTTCTGTTCACAAGGAGTGGCTTCATATCAGATCTTGGTGTAAATAAACTATTTAATCCCAGCCAGCAATTCTGCCCAAACCATGACCAGCAAAATTTAACTGGAACAATCTCCAATTCATAAGTTGATAAATGAATAAAATAGAATTCTATTCAATTCTTAATTCCATACAGATTGTCTATAATGGCAGTGTTGCTTATGTTAACTAATTTAATGATGGCAGTGTTGCTTATGTTAACTAATTTAATTATATAAATTTAATAAACATTCAATAAACATTGCCCAACTCTGGACTTAACTGCATAAGATGGTCTGTTAGCCCATTCCCACAAACATCCTAAAATCTACGACAGGAAAAGCACAGACTTATTGTCTACTGTCCACTTCTATTATTTCATATACTGTATGTCGATGGCCTATTATTGTATTATTTTTTTACAAATATTCATATAAAATCCTCTCTAACTCTCTCTGTCCAGCCATATCTAGCCAGGATGGCTAAGTTATGGAACCTCTTATTATAAGCTAGCCCAAAATCTTTAAACACTGTTGAAAATGAATATGGTCAACGGAGCAATGGAGAGAGAAGGTACAGTATTATATAGTGATTATATTTTTATTTTACAAACATATATGAGCTGCTTAGCACTTCTAAAAAAAACTATCAATAAGTAAAAAACTTACCTGGTACAAGGAAAGACATTCCTAAAGATGGCACTTCCAATTTTGACGTAGGCCCAGTTATCTTCATCATAAGCTTTACTGACACCTTCAATAAGAATATTAGGTCTAAAATTTTCAGCCGGTGCCGGACAACTAACTCTACTTTGGAGATCAATAACTGACTCTTTTGTCATCAATAAGTAAGGGAAACAGTCTGCATACAAACTCTGAAATGAAAAATAAAAAAGGGAATTTACAAAGAAATTTTAATCTCAAACATTTTTTTTTTTTTTTTCAAACACACAGGTAATGTTTTTAAAGAAGATTTTCCTTATACAGGCCAATTATTTATATAAAATGTGCGACACGTCAAACATGACGGTTGCAAATTTATATAGATATGTACACATGTAAACACACAGATTCAGTCCTTCCCATCCCCCTCCCCCTTTCCTAACTACAATACAGCAGTTGTGGTTTCTCAGTGTACCTCTCGGGGTACTCTCTTCACCAAGGTATGATTACTCCCTCTCCCTCTACCCGAGGGACGGGGAGAGACCGAATAGTTATACGTCTGGAAATGCAGCTTAGCCTGACTGGATATATACATATATATATATATATATATATATATATATATATATATATATATATATATATATATATATATATATACATATATATATATATATATATATATATATATATATATATATATATATATATATATGTGTGTGTGTGTGTGTGTGTGTGTGCGTGTGTGTATATATTTCTACAGCCGTTACTAGTCCACTACAAAACAAAGGCCTCATACATGTCCTTCCACTGCCGTCCATTTATGGCCTTTCGTTGCCAGTCCACACCCAAAAACTTTCTTAGTTCATCAATCCATCGTCTCCTCTTCCTTCCCCTGATTCTTTTGCAATCCCTAGGCACCCATTCTGTTATTCTTAATGTCCATCTATTATCTGTCATTCTCATTTTATGTTCTGCCTATGTCCATTTCTTTTTCTTATGTACAGTTTTGTTAGAATATCCTCTACTTTAGTTTGCTCCCGTATCCATGTTGATCTTTTTCCGTCTCTTAGTGTTATTCCCATCATTATTCTTTCCATAGCTCTTTGGGTTGCAACTAGTTTATGTTCTAAGACTTTAGTAAGGCTTCAAGTTTCTGATGCACAAGTTAAAATTGGTAGGACCATCTCATTGAATACTTTTATTTTTAGATAAAGTGATACTTTACTTTTCATAATCTTATTTTGTTTACCAAAAGCTCTCCATCCCATGCTTATCCTCCTTTTAATTTTGGTCTCGTGTCCTGGGGAAACACTTACTGTCTGTCATTAACAATTTCTAGAAGTTCGTCCATAACTCTTATTTGTTGTCTCTGTATTTTCATTGAACATTATCTTAGTTTCACTCATACTCTTTTTCAGTCCTATGGTTCTGTTTTCTCTATTCAAATCTTCTATCATCATTTGCAATTCCTCCCATGATTTACTAAACACAAATAAGTCATCTGAAAATCTTAAGTTGTTAAGGTATTGTCCATTATCAATTCCTACATTTTCTCAACCTAAATTTTTAAAAACGTCTTCTTGGCATGCTGTGAATAATTTAGATGGGGTCTTCCAGTCTAACTCTTTCGCAATCAGAATTTTCTCATTTACTTTGCGTAGTTTTAGGATTGCTGTACTTATTGTATAGATAACTTTGACTGTTCTAACTTAAAATTCAAATATTCCTTGTCTTTGAAGGGCTTTCATTACTGCTGAGATTTTGACAAAATCAAAAGCTTTCTCATAATCTATAAATGCCCTATATAGCGGTTTGTCATACTCTTGTTGATTTTCCCATTTGCTGGTTCATTACATGGATTCGGTCAGTTGAATACCCACTTTTAAAGCGCTGTCTTTCTATTCAGGCTAATATGACCTTTGTAAATATTTTATATATTAAAGAGAGTATGTATGTATTATAGCCACGGAAGGAAAAATGAAAAGACTTGATCTGAATTAGTACTTTCATACATTAGGGACATCAACAGACTTAACAATAAGAATAAATATACAAAGACATCGTATTTGTACAGAAAGGGGATCCCACAGCTGTCAGTTTCTTGATAATTCTAGAAAAGTCAGATTTTAGATTGAAGAATAATACCGGATTAATGGAAAACCGACCAGGGCTTGGGTTTAAATTTTGACCTTCGGTACAGAAGATTAAAAAGGATTCAACAATTTTCCATAGGGAATAATCAGGACCCACTAACAGAAACTCGGCCAGACCAGATTAACGATGACTCGCCGACCTGGCTTGTAAACTGCGCCAGGCCTCACTCACTTTAACCTGACTTAGGTTCTGTTATTTACTTATACCTTTCAATGACAATAACATTTTACTGTAGTGAACGATCGATTTTATGGAAAATACCGAGTAACTACTCGGTTTTCGGCTATTCAAACACTAAACCCAAAACAAAAGTTAGTGGAGTGAAATATTTTTTATTTCTAAAGGTCGATGAGTTAATTGGCAAGTAGAAGAATGCATGCCGTCGTCCAGACACAATAAACCATAAAATTGCTGTCCTCTGTTCAGAACACTTTGCCACCAACGATTATGCAGACGACATGAAGTCACACCTTCTAAATTGTAAACCAAATATGAACAAGAGATCATTAAAAAAGTGTGCTCTGCTCTCCCTTCATCTCCCAAATCGTTATTTTTTTTTCAATAATAATAATAATCTTATTGGTATTTCTAAATAAATTTGTTCACATGCGCATACGCACACACACAGAGAGACAGAAAATGAATGTGTCTTGAGATGAAGTGTCTCAGGAGTATGGCTGGTGTATCTTGAGAAGATAGGGTTAGAAATGAAGTAGTGAGGGTTAGAACGGGTGTAAAAAATGAATTAGCATCCAGAGTGGGTATGAATGTGTTGAGGTGGTTTGGCCATGTTGAGAGAATGGATAATGGCTGTCTGCTAAAGAAGGTGATGAATGCAAGAGTTGATGGGAAGAAGTACAAGAGGAAGGCCAAGGCTTGGGTGGATGGATGGAGTGAAGAAAGCTCTGGGTGATAGGAGGATAGATGTGAGAGAGACAAGAGAGCATGCTAGAAATAGGAATGAATGGCGAGCGATTGTGACGCAGTTTCTGTAGGCCCTGCTGCTTCCTCCAGTTCAATAACAGTATGGGTTGGTAAAAGTAACTCATAAGTATCTAAAATATCCGACAGGGAATCCAATAAGTCATCAACTGATACCTTGGTAAACAACGAAGTAACATCAAAACTTTCTAATCTATGGTTGGACGTTATTAACTTGTTTTAAAAAATTTCGCAAAGATCAACTGAATTTTTATATGAGAGGTTGAAATGAATCCTAAAATTAGAGAACATAATTTTACTAGATATTTTGATAATTTACAATTAGTAGATCCTGGTGCACTAATAACTGGTCTGATTGGATTTCCTGTTTTATGGGCATTAATTAAGCCATATAAATATGGTAAAGACGGTCCAGTAGAAGAAAAAGAATCAATTAAGGATTTTTCTTACTTTAAAATAGGTTTTAAGTTTTTATTAAAATCTTTGATGACGGCACTGAGTGGATTAACCCTTAATTTTATGTAAGTGGAAACATCTGATAAAAGTACATACATCTTTCTTAAATAAATGGTTTTGTTCATCATCACTAATACAGTAGCTTTATCTGCTTTTGTTATAAGGATTTCATGGTCATTTTTTAATGATTTTAACGTTTAGGAGAATAAGGCCCACTTGTAGGTGGACTAGAAGAGTAATTTTGATGGGGATAATTTATATATTGACCCTGTGGACATCAAAGCAAGTGCAAAGACCAAGAATCTCCACTAACTGCTTCTGTATGAATTAATACCACAAACCCCATCACAACTTATGTCTAGCACAAACATCTCCATTGACACTGATCAATATGATCTTACCATTACTGACACTGGGGATCTGATTAACTCTGATGAGACATCAAAACACAAACTCCTTTTCTAGCTGTGCTTCTAGACCACAAATTCCATGGCACAGTGGCTTCTATAAACCAGAGAAAGCTGAAGACCTCACAGATTCTGATTTTATCACTGACTTGAACAGATGTGGATTGACTGTACCCAAAATTTTCACTGTTCATTTTGTACACGATGCTCATAAATTATTCATTGACCACAATGTTTGCTGCTGCCGTGTTCACTTTAGCCAAGATATATCTTGTATTAAGCATGTGTGACAGCATTTAATATTTTCTTGAGAGCATTTGTACTTGGTAAAAGTAAAAAAGAGAAGCAACTTGGCAGTTTGAGGAGAGGAGAAAAGTTGTCAAATTAAGTACTTTTGTTATTCATATAACCTTTTTTATAAGATTTTGCATATAAGTTGATAAAATATTCATGATGGTAGTAATATTAATTTCATTGATGTTTTTTATTTGATCTAAAAATCATTTTAGTCCATAAATAGGCACAAATCATTCTTTTAACCAACCTACAAGTGATATTTATTCTAATTTTCAGCAAATTCATGCTACTTGACCTGTGAAACGTTCTCCTTTTGACCTTAAATATTACCTTTATAATCCCATGTGATAAAGCTACTGAACGTAACAAATCCCATAACCTCTAAATAGATGACGAAATCATTCATTTAGTCAAAGCTAAGGCTATTTTATGGTATTTTTCAGCAAATTTATGCAATCTGACCTATTGACCGTGAAAATGACCTAGTACATTTAAGTTAGCATAACTGAATCTGCTGTCCTTAAAAGCCTCCATTTTGACACCGGAATCAGTATTCTAGGCCATCCAATACTGATTTTAGAGATGCACCAAAGTTCCAACCAACGAGCATGGCAGTGGGTAGTCCTTCCTTTAAATATATCTATGGTACAGTGGTACCTTGGTTTACGAGTTTAATTCGAGCTGGGGGCAAGCTCGCACACCAAAATACTCATAAACTGAAAGATTTTTTTTCCCATAACAAATGAACGAACTACGTTTAATGCATTCCACACATCCATAAATACATACACAGCTACATTCATTTTCATAGGTTTTGCAATAGAAGATAGTGAAAAAATTAAAACCTCTAACATCAAAAATTAATAAAATTGATAATTACAATAAAAACTAGAAATCTTGATTTAACTAGCCCTTAACCTTTGAGAAGAGTTGAGGCAGAAGGGAGGGAGACAAGAAAGGAGGAGGAGGAGGAGGAGGAGGAGGGAGTTGCTGCTTGAAGGGAAAAAACAAGACCCATAGACAGAGTACGTCAGTTTACCCTTGAACCAAAATCCGACACAGTCTATGCATGACGTAGCTCAGTTGAAAGGCAGGTAGCCACTTAGCCGACAGTAGCAGCTGAGGGTATCAACTCGTTTGTGTGATCAAGAACGATAATCAAGTCTTACAGTTTTAATACAGAATTTCGTGAACTCTTATTTTTTATATACTTATACATAAACTTCAGGTAGTCATACAGATGCCAAAAAATTGTGTAAATTACGGGTGTAACTCACATCGTAAAAGGAATGGAGATTTTATGTGTCATTCCTTCCCTACGCATGAAGAAACAAAGAGTAAATGGGTTAACGCCAGAAAGAGAGCAAATAACATAAATACAGATCAGGCCAGGATATGCAGCTTATATATATATATATATATATATATATATATATATATATATATATATATATATATATATATATATATATATATATATATATATATATATATATATATATATATATATATATATATATATATATATATATATATATATATATATATATATATATATATATATATATATATATATATATATATATATATATATATATATATATATATATATATATATATATATATATATGATATATTAATGTCTGGATTCTCTTAACAACCTCGGGATCACAGACCCAGGCGAAATCTCACAAAGACAAGAGCTTGGCTCCGGCCGGGAATCGAACCCTGGTCGGCAAGCTTATATAGACAGTGACTAACCCACTTGGCCAAGTGGGTTAGTCACTGTCTATATAAGCTTGCCGACCAGGGTTCGATTCCCGGCCGGAGCCAAGCTCTTGTCTTTGTGAGATTTCGCCTGGGTCTGTGATCCCGAGGTTGTTAAGAGAATCCAGACATTAATATATCAAAAATATATATGGCTTATTTGAATATGAAAAACACGTAAAAATGTGCAAAATTTATCATATATATATATATATATATATATATATATATATATATATATATATATATATACATATATGTATGTGTGTATGTATGTATATATATATATATATATATATATATATATATATATATATATATATATATATATATATATATATATATATATATATATATATATATATATACACACAGTGATACCTCGGTACTCGAACATAATCCGTTCGGGATCAGTGTTTGACCACCGATTTGTTCGAGTACCGAAACCTTTCTTCCCATAAGAAATAATGGTATTTATATTTATACATTCCTACACATTACAAAATGCCCAAAATATTAATAAAACATGACCTAAACAACAATAATTATTCAAATGTGTACAAAATTGGTCGGAAAACTATATAAAACAATTTTAAACCGTACCTTTGAGCAGCGGTTCGATGGCATACAGGAATGGATGTGGAGAGGGTGGAAGGGGCAGGTTACTGCTTGGAAGGAGAGTCCCCTTCCATGAAGTGGCTAGGTAGTTCTCCTTCAGGGGTTTTTTTCTCTCACCAGTAATAGGTTGGGCAAATCTCCTTCAGGGGCTCTTTCTCTTCTGTCTCTTCTCTGGAGGGGAATCAGGCTGGGATGTAGCAGCTCTCTTTTCTTTTATAAAAAACATGTCAATTGTCAGCTGCTTCTTTCTCTTCTGCATTATTCTTCTAAAGTGAGACCTAACATTATCATTAAAGATGTTCACTGCCCGGTCCGAACTGGCTGCCTATCAGTTCTGTTCCGGAATTTCCCGAACCAACCCCTGCTTGCTTTAAAAGTAAATGACGAATCATTTTCACTAGTTCTGGCACTTTCCTTCACCAATTCTTCATAAATATGAAGAGCTTTCTCGTAAATGAAAGCTTCAGTTATACTTTCCCCGGCCAACTGCTTTACTTTGATAAATATGAGCAACTTTTCCGTTTCCTCAATTACTTGTGGCCTTTGATTACTAATGGCTGTCACTCCCTGTGCAACAGTAGCTTTCTTTATCACTTCCTTATTTTTCAAAAAGGTAGAAATGGTCGACTTCGCCATGCCATACTGTAAGGCTAGATCAGACACTCGTACACCATTCTCGTATTTCGCAGTAATTTTCTTCTTTACTTTTTTCCTCTTATCCTTCCCCTTATCACTAACTTCTTGGGGCCCATTATTATCGTCAAAAAAAAGGGAATAAAACGCACTAAATCACAATAAATTCTCAACACGTGTTGTCGGACTGACGATCTCTCTTGAAATGATGCTACCCGACCAGGCGAGAGTAGCTGAGATGGCTGCTCATCTCACTCGGCCACGCGTTCGGCTGTGTTCGAGTTCTGATTTTTTGTTTGAACACCGCAGCAAAAATTACTCTAATTTTTTGGTCGAACACTGATTTGTTCGAATTTAGTCATTCGACTACCGAGGTATCACTGTAAATATATATATATATACACACACACACACACACATACACACATATATATATATATATATATATATATATATATATATATATATATATATATATATATATATATATATATATATATATATATATATATATATATATATATATATATATATATATATATATATATATATATATATATATATATCTGGGTCGACCTGTGGCGGCCGGTGAAAAGGGGTCCTTCTAATACACTTTTCTGATAAAATCTTCCAATTATACCAGAGAAAGATAAAAGCATGGAATGCAGAGGTTACTACCCTCGCGCGAGCACCTTGTGGGTGTCGTGTATAAAGCAAAGGCGCGTGAAAGCCATTATTCACAGGCTGTCTTCCATTTAGTTAATTCCTTCGTCAAAGGGATGGGCCGATACAGAGGCACCAGCCAATCTACCAGAGCCACGCCACCCACGCCCCGACGCGAGCGCCATCTGAACAACATCCTTCTATTTGGACTTGCTCGACTGTGTGTATTTTGTTGTGCTCTCGGCGTTTTTTCACGCTTGTGGATTTATTTCGTCATGACCGAAGCTCCATCTTCACCCAGTCCAATGTTAAGTACCATAGTTTGTTTTGACAGCTTTTTGTAGTACCGGGCTTTTGTCATCTAACCAGTATAGTCTGTTTTATCTTTACCGTCTGGGCCCGTCCGTCGGCGGCCGTTGTTTGTTCCCTTGCTGGGAGTTCATCTTAGTCTTGTCCGTTTGGTACTCTGTCACTTAGGTTCCTGGTTAAGTCCCTGGCCTTATGCCTTTTTGAACCATCATTATTATTATCGTTATTATTCCCATGGTACTTTTTGCAAGCAAGTCCAGTCTGCAAACAAGAATAGCGTTCTAGCTTTATTATAGTTTAGTACCCGCCCCACCGAGGCGTTCGTCAGTCGACTATTTCCCTTTAATTTAGGTTTTAGCAGGCGTTATTCTTCGTTCGTAGTCTTATTTTGATGTTACAATTTTATTATTATACGCTTATAATAGTGTTGTGTGCTTATTAAGTCCTGATTTTGTGACCACGGGAGCGAGAGATTGGGGTTCACGTTTTCTGTTCTCAGTCACGAGTTACCCCTTTCTCTCGTTTTCTTTCTTAACTCAGGTGAGTGAGCGGATTTCCCATTTTCTGTTTTGTGCGTTCAACGAGTTCTCCCTCCCTCTCCTCTCCCTCTACAGGTGTATGATAGCTTACGAGTTATTTAGTTTTGGTTACTTTTCAATAGTTAGCGTTATATATTAGGTCCCAGGTTCCGTCCTCTCCCCGTTACGGCTTGGGAGTAGTTCTGAACATTTTTCCACTTCGCCTTGAGTTCTACTCCGCCATGAGGGATTCTCAATGACTTTGGAACTATTGTTATATATATATACTGTTTAATTACAACCCTCTGGGACGGCCTTCATATTGTTTAGATACGACCCTCCGGTGGCCCTTACTCCGGTCTCAGGCCACGGCCATATCTACACAAATATCCATTGTTATTACAATTGAGTTATTATTCACAATAGAATTATTCAGGACCTTTCATCGACCTCCGGCTTCACCGGAGATCGTCAATACGCTTTACTATTATATTAGCCTTAGCCTTTAGCTACGGCTTGTGTTTTATAAATTTCACAATTGAATTATTATTCACAATTGAGTTATTCAGGACCTTTCATCGACCTCCGGCTTCACCGAAGATCGCCAATACACTTCACACTTATATTAGCCTTGCCTTTAGCTACGGCTTGTGTTTTATATTTATTTTACGGGCCTGTCACTGCTTCCCCGACCCTCAGAGGTCGCCAGATTGCTTTAGATTATTTATTCTTTTTTCATTATTATCACTTTTAGAATGATACAGCCCCATTGCCACTGCTGGTGCTTTTATATTTAGTGTATTTCAATATGGGGCTCCGGCTCTCACTCACTGAATTCCCTTAAGCACCAATATTGCATTAAACTAAGCTCTGTTAGTAGGGTTTTTAATCCCTTACCAGAGTTTCAAGGAACATCAAGACTTATGTCTCCTTTCTTTTACAGAAGGTCCGTTGTACTGCCCAAGGATGCCCTGCCTCGTTCAACGACCCCGTTGGGCATGACCTCTGTCGGTCCAACGCACACTGCGCCATCTCCTTTATCCGGGAACCGGGACAAGCCTCGTATATGGTTTGGTTCCCGGATTTGTGCTTGCTCTGTTACGAGTTGTCCTCAATACTACTGAACGATGATGTAAGTGGGTTTTCCTTTTGTTCCTTATTTATCTTTGGCAGACAGTAATTTGACCATTAATATGACATACACGGTATATTTTGGAGAGCAATCCCCCTCCTGCATCACTAATCACTACAAATCTTTCAGGCCGATGATGACTCTCTTCGGTCAGCAAGGGCTGCTCTTCGTCCTTGGGTGTCGGGCTTCGGCAGGAATGCCCCGTCTGGCGCACCCTATCTCCTCGATGGAGACATGGCCTCCCGTCTCTTCCCAGGCTCGACTACTGCAGCAGTCTCTCCTGAAGTTGCTGCCCCCTTAATTGAAGAAGTCAGAGCAACCATTTCCGCGGAAGACGAACCCCTTGTACCGCTGGACGTGGCAGATCTAGATATAGACGTAGAACCCATGGACGAGCAGGTAAGTGGTGCCGAGTTGGTGGAAACCCTTTTCTCTCCTACTCCTTCTACCTCTTCCTTTCTCGGTTTTGATAAGCCTAAGGCTTCTCCTCGGGATCCCTCTGTCCCCGTACGACCCAAGGTGAAGCCACTATGCACTTATAAGTCTTCAGCTTTGCCAGTATCAACGTCACCGGTCCCCGGACCCTCGGCGGCTCCTGATATTCATATTGCTCCCCGTAAAACCACGACTCCTAAGAAGTCCAAGTCTACCAAATCCAAGACACCACCAACGGGTGGCTTTCAGGTACCCTGGGGCGATGTCTTCCCCATCGAACTTGTCAGGGATATCGTCAGGGAACTAATTCAACATCAGTCTGGGGCGATGACAGAGATTAAGGATATGGTGGCTACTCTGATCCGCTCCGGAACTCAGCTTCCTCCTCCTTCCGCCCCAGACGCATCGAAGCTACCTCCCTTCGATAAATACAATCCTTGGCGGTTTGCCTTGCATGCCTCATTCTTAGATGGTTCCCTAACTCTGGAGGGCATAGGCACCCGCCCTATAGGGGACCTGGAGTTCTACCCCCCGGAGCTAGAATTCCCATTCAATGGCTTCGTACGTTTAAAGGAACATGCATTGGTCCGTATGGACAAGGTACCGAAAGAAACAGTGATATTTCCGAAAGAGCAGGCCCTGGCTATCTGGGCCAGAACTCTCTCAGAGTGGGGGTGTATTAACTCCAAGCTCACCCCACACAAAGGTGCCTACACTATTTTTACGACAGCGGCCTCCATCTCTTTGCCGCTCATAGACAAAATCACAGACCTGACAATACAGGCCATCAAGGAAGGCTCTTCCATGCCGGCTCTCAAGGAGACGGACCCCACCTCATTGCTTATTCCGGGTACCTCTGCAACCTGGGATGACGCGTCTTCTACCTTCACAGTGGGGAAGCTAGACCCGGACTGTGCCTCTACTCTTTTCTCTGAGAAGCTCCCCAGATTACTAGAGAGTCTTCTCAAAATTGAGTTCGAGACCCGTAATAGACTAGCTAGGTCCCTCCACTCCATCACCTCCATAGAGTCCCTAGCATCTGTTTACCCAGAGGAAACGCTGTTCAGAGTCGTCACAAAGAACCTGCTGCTGTCCTACCAAATAGACCTCCATGACTTCTGGTCGGCTCGAGTTAGTTGCAGGAAGTTCGTTCTGTCTGAGGCCTCCATCAGACATGAACTGAACAGGCTGATAGCGTCCTCCTGCTGGGGTAAGAACCTCTTCCCTCAGAATGAAGTTGATAAGGTTCTTCAGGATGCGGCGAGGGCAAACCAAAATTTGCAAGTAAGGTGGGGTCTCTCAGCCAAAAGGAGGATCGAATCCCAGAAACAGACGTTCTTCAAGAAGAAGCAGAGGTTTCTTCCTTACAAGACAGTCCGGGGTAACTCGTCGACACAGTCTTCCTCTGCTTCGACTTCTCAACAACCGGATCCCCCTCAGCAAGTAGTCTACCTCACTGCTCCCCCTGGTACACAGCCCAACCCCTCTTGGATGTCCTCTCCTGCATACAACCCTACCTACGAATCCTCTGGTTCCTTTCGTGGACACCAGAGAGGAAGCTTCAGAGGTAGAGGACAGTTCGAGGCGGACCTAAAGCAAGGGGTGCCCGTGGAGGGAGGGGACCTAGGTTCACTCCCTACCAATGATGTGATGCCGGTAGGAGGGAGACTTTATCACTTCCGAGACCATTGGACCTTCAGTCCATGGGCTCACAGCATAATATCCAAGGGTTTGGGTTGGAAATGGTCACAGAGATCTCCTCCTCCACCAGTGAACTTCTTCCAGAGACCCACTCCCATCCTGGAAGAGTACACCACAGAGTTACTCAAGAAGAAAGCGATCAAACGGGTTCAATCCCTGAAATTCCAAGGCCACCTGTTTACAGTCCCGAAGAAAGACTCGTCGGCGTTGAGGGTTGTTCTGGGCTTGTCGAAACTAAACTCTTACATCCTTTGCGACAAGTTCCGTATGCTGACTATCTCTCAGGTACGGACCTTACTTCCCCGTGGGGCCGTCACCACCTCTATCGATCTTACCGACTCCTATTACCATGTCCCAGTAGCTCAAAACTTCTCTCCTTACCTAGGCTTCCATCTCGGCAAGAAAGCCTTTGCATTCAAAGTCATGCCCTTCGGTCTCAGCATTGCCCCCAGGATATTCATGAAACTGGGGGAGACGGTGCTCGAACAACTCAGAAACCAAGGGATACAGATCATCGCCTATCTGGACGATTGGCTCATTTGGGCCCAGTTGAACCAGGAATGCAACAGAGCTACGTCGAAGGTAATTCACTTTCCCGCCAAACTGGGCTTCCAAGTCAATCTCCGAAAGTCTCGCCTACAACCATCAAGCCACTTCGAATGGTTAGGCATCCGGTGGGACCTTTCAAAGCACAGGCTCTCCCTTCCTCCCAAGAAGGTAAGGGAGATAGCTTCCAAGGTCAGGCACTTTCTCAAACACAAACAGGTGTCCAGAAGAGCTTTAGAACGAATCCTCGGCCTTCTCCAATTTGCCTCACTGACCGATCTCCTATTAAAAGCCAAACTCAAAGACATCAATCGAGTTTGGATAAGAGAGCAACAATACCTTTAAGAGACAAGATCTCGAAGATCCCCTCTGTCTTAAAAATGAGACTACGACCATGGTCCGAACGGATTAACCTCACCAAATCGATTCCTCTACAGTTCCCCTCTCCACAAGTGACAATTCATACCGACGCGTCTCTGAGTGGATGGGGGGTTACTCCCAACATCAGATGTTTCAGGGCTCTTAGTCACCCGCCATGAAGCAGTTCCATATCAATGTTCTCGAAGCCATGGCAGTGTTCTTGACCCTGAAGAGAATCTCTCCTCCGAGGTCGACCCACATCAGAGTAGTCTCAGACAGCACAGCAGTAGTCCACTGCCTCAACAGAGGGGGATCCAAGTCACCCAACCTGAATCAGATCCTGGTCACTATCTTCGCCTTGGCAGCCGACAAAGACTGGTTCCTGTCAGCAACTCGCCTAGCAGGAGTCCAGAATGTGATAGCAGACTCATTATCCAGGACAAAACCACTGGAATCAGAATGGTCCTTGGACATACACTCCTTCCGGTGGATACTCAGGCTGGTTCCAGGTCTCCAGGTAGATCTATTCGCGACCCAACTCAATCACAAACTCCCATGTTATGTGACCCCGAACCTGGACCCTCAGGCTTATGCCGTGGACGCATTAACCCTGGATTGGAACCATTGGCAGAAGATCTACTTATTCCCTCCAGTGAATCTTCTACTGAAAGTCTTACACAAACTCCGCTCCTTCCACGGGGCAGTGGCTTTAGTGGCACCTCACTGGCCAAAGAGCAGTTGGTTTCCTCTCCTCCTCGAGTTGAAACTCCGTCCCTTCCGGATCCCATTCCCCAAACTGACCCAAGTGGTCCAAACTCGGACTGTGTCAGATTCCTCAAGGATAGTCAAAACCCTAACTTTGTGGATTTCATGAAGTTTGCAGCTCGTAAGGATGCAAACATCGACCCGGATAATGTCCTCTTCATAGAATCAGACAAAACGGACTCTACGATTCGCCAATATGATTCGGCAGTTAAGAAACTAGCAGATTTCTTAAAGAATTCAGACCATTCCGTTATGACTCCTAATTTAGCCATCTCCTTCTTCAGGTCCATATTTGACAAAGTCCTAGCAGCTAGCACTATAACCACCATAAGTCAGCTTTGAAGAAAGTCTTCCTGGTTGGGTTTAACATTATTTCTTATTTCTCGTCTATTCCAAAAGCATGTGCTAGGCTTCGCCCTTCGGTTCGCCCACAAAAGGTCTCTTGGTCTCTAAATGATGTCCTCAAACTGGCCTCCGACACGGACAACGAATCCTGCTTCTATATCACTCTTCTTAGGAAGACTTTATTTCTAACAGCTTTGGCCTCGGGTGCTAGAATCTCAGAACTAGCAGCTCTCTCACGAAACTCAGAAAACATAGATTTCCTCCCTTCAGGTGAAGTACTTCTTTCTCCAGACAGGGCGTTCCTAGCTAAAAATGAAGACCCCCAAAATAGGTGGTCCCCTTGGAAGATTATTCCTCTTCTCCAAGATACTTCTCTATGTCCAGTCACTACTCTCAGGGCCTTTTTAGCCAGGACTGCTACCCGATCGTCTGGCCCCTTGTTTATCAGAGAACAAGGAGGTACCATTTCCATACAGGGTATTAGGCAACAGATCCTATACTTCATTAAACAAGCCAATCCGGGATCATTTCCCAATGCTCATGATATCCGGTCAGTAGCTACCTCCATCAATTATTTCCAAAATATGGACTTTGATGACCTTAAAGAGTACACGGGTTGGAAATCTCCTATGGTCTTCAAACGCCACTATCTAAAGAACTTACAGGCCCTTAAATACCCAACGGTTGCAGCTGGGAGCCGTATCTCTCCCCAGTGATCTCTTGTTCTTCCTTTCATCCATCTCTTTTCTTCTCCCTCCCACCCGCCACTCACACCACGACGCCGCTTCCTTGGTGGTTCGTTAGTCCTAGTTTATTACATATTAGGTTAAGATGATTTTAACTTTTAATGTGTTTACCGTAATTTACTGTTGGGATATTCTTAGCCATGTCAGTTTTGTTGCTTGTTGTGCTCTGATACTCGGAGGTTTCCTTGTTATCATGTTTGTTTAGCCTTACGTTCACTATGTCCTGTGACTAGTTTATGATTCATGCTTACTCACCTTAATATAATATATGGTTCTCCTTACATGGTGTTTTTTCTCTCCCCTCATTACTAATTATTATTGGGCTTGGAAGGCATTCTCTGGTATATTTTCACTGGCTGCCACAGGTCGACCCAGAAAAGGGATTTTGACGAAGGAAAAATTTATTTCTGGGGAGAGACCTGTGGCGCCCGGTGAAACCCTTCCCTATTCTTTTGCACGATCCCAACCCTTTCCTTTCCAAGCCATCATGTCCAATACAGAAGGATGTTGTTCAGATGGCGCTCGCGTCGGGACGTGGGTGGCATGGCTCTGGTAGATTGGCTGGTGCCTCTGTATCGGCCCATCCCATTGACGAAGGAATTAACTAAATGGAAGACAGCCTGTGAATAGTGGCTTTCACGCGCCTTTGCTTTATACACGTCACCCACAAGGTGTTCGCGCGAGGGTAGTAACCTCTGCATTCCATGCTTTTATCTTTCTCTGGTATAATTAGAAGATTTTATCAGAAAAGTGTATTAGAAGGACCCCTTTTCACTGGGCGCCACAGGTCTCTCCCCAGAAATAGATTTTTCCTTCGTCAAAATCCCTCATATATATATATATATATATATATATATATATATATATATATATATATATATATATATATATATATATATAAATATATATATATATATATATATATATATATATATATATATATATATATATATATATATATATATATATATATATATATATATATATATATATATATATATATATATATATATATATATATATATATATATATATATATATATATATATATATATATATATATATATATATATATATATATATATATATATATATATATATATATATATATATATATATATATATATATATATATATATATATATATATATATATATATATATATATATGTATATATATATATATATATATATATATATATATATATATATATAGAGTGGAACCTCGACACCAACATGTAAATTTCTAACATGTAATGACGTCAAAGTTTCTCGAAGCGTTGCAGTTTCATGGTTAGTCTGCTACACGTCAGCACGTCTTTAGGGACGCCAGTTAGCCTTGAGTTGGTCAATTCATAGTTCTCCTACACATCATGTTGTTCTCCCATGTTCGGTTTGTAATTAACAGTGCTCAATGCCCTCCTTTTTCACATCTCCTTCTTAATTTTATAATCATGGGTCCCAAGAAGGCTAGTGTGACTGATAGTAGTGGGGAAAAAGGAATAAGGTAATGCTTTCATTAGAATTAAAACAAGAAATAATAGAAAAAGATGAGCGCAGTGTGCGTGTGAGTGATCTGGCTTAAAAATATGGCCGTAACATGTCTACGATCTCGACGCTCATCAAGCAAAGGCAGCTATCAAAGCGGTCAAACATCCAAGGAATTACCATCATCACTAAACGTCACAGCCCTACCCTGGAAGAGATGGAATGCCTGTTGTTTAAATGGATAAAGTACAAGGAGATTGCAGACGAAATGATCACTGAAACAATCATATGTGAGATGGCTCTCGCATCCATTACGACTTGAAGGCGGCGTGCTCTGGGGGTGATGCGAGGGAAGAGTTCAACTGATCCTACAACAGCGGAAGTCAAGGTGTCTCGCGGTTGGTTTGAGAATTTCAAGAAACAGACCGGGAGTCATTCAGTTCAGACACCAAGGCTGCCGACGAATTTGTTACGCAATTCAAAAAGATTTTGAAGGAAGAAGACTACGTAGTACAACAAGTGTTCAACTGTGATGGAGCCGATCTTTTTTTTTTAAAAATGCTTAGTCGAACATACATCCCCTCCGAAGAGAAGAAAATGCCTGGACATGAGCCTATGAGGGATTGGTTGACTCTTTCCCTATGTGCCAACGTCAGCGGAGACAGCAAAATCCTGAGATTATATGTTTATCACTCCGAAAACCCTAGGGTATTTAAGGAGCTAAGGACTTGCTGCAAGTTTTCTGGCATGCTAATGCTAAGGCTTGGGTTACTAGGCTCTTCTTTGTTGAATGGGTTAACCAAGTTTTCAGCCCTGCTGTCAAGAAGTACCTCCAAGAGATTAATTTGCCTTTGTAGTGCTTGATTTGCCTGGATAATGCTCCCGCTCACCCCCCAGGACTCGAAGATGATATCCTCGATGAGTTCAAGTTTATCAAAGTGCTGGATCTCCCACTGAACACCACCCATATCTTCCAGCCCATAGACTAGCAAGACCTCTCTAATTTTAAGAAACTTTACACCAAGAACTTGTTCAAGGAGTGCTTTAACATCACACAAAGTACCAACTTAACATTGCATGAATTTTAGAGGAGCCATTTTAATATCATACACCACTTGATGATCATAATCAGGCTTGGGAGCGAATGACCAGACGCACCCTTAATTCTGCTTGGAATAACCTTTGGCCTGATGCTGTTGCTCCTACAGATTTTGAAGGCTTTGGCCCCAAACCTACATCTGTGCCTGGTCCAGAGGCTGACGTGGATGAGATTACATCTACTGGCAAGTCCATGGTTCAGGAGGTTGATGATTGATTGATTTATTTGGAGTTCTCTGGCATCCTGACATCGAAGGTCATTGACGCCAATATGGTTTATTATAAATAAAGATTAAAATATTCAATTAAAACCAGAAAAGTAAATATGTTATAAAAGTTATATAGCATTAGGAAGACCTGCTTCTGATATAGATTTAAAAATGCCACTATCATTGTACGACACAATATGTCCAAGGATCTTGGCAAGGATGAACCTGCCATCTTCACCCCGAGCCTCTTACAGATATCTATCAAACAGTTGTCACAATATGGTTGGTGTTGGCCAGCCAGCAGAAATCATGTGTCATCCGAGTGTGACCAATGTGGAGACGACAAAGAGTAGTCTCCCATTTTCGGGGCATCCCATTATATCTTCAAGGGGATATAACATTCGCAATTTCTCTAATCTTATTTTTGCTTAGATTATCCCAATGCTGTTGCCAATTGTTACGAATAAAATTCTTAATTGCTGGTAAAAATTCATTACAAAGAATGGGATACCTTCTTGGTAGCAACTCTGCTGCAGCACTCTTTGCCAGTGAATCTGCCTCTTCATTTCCAGACACACCTATGTGGGCCGGAACCAAGCAAAATCGAACTGTTATACCTTTCAAGCCAATGATTAAAAGCCACTCTAAAATATTTAAAACTAAAGGGTTACTAGAATTAAAACCTTCTAAAGCTTGAAGGACACTTCTTGAATCACTAAAAATGGTAAAATTGCCCTCCTCTTTTAACGCTATTTTCTCAATAGCGGTTAGTATGCCATATAATTCCGCAGTAAATATGGAAGATATTGGAGGAAGTGCACCTCTACAGTTAAAAGAACTACTACATATACTCCAAATCCAATGCCACCATCACATTTGGAACCATCAGCATATATAAAAGTGGATTCCTTATGTTCCTCAAAATGTTCCATAAAAAGAGACCTAGCTTCTAAGTCAGTCATATTTTTCTTAACACCAACAAAATATTTACAAAAAGATATCTCAGGTAATTTCCACGGAGGGGTTGATGATATCTTGAATGGAAGTACCTTACCTCTAATCATATCAACCCTGGTAACTCTCCGGCATCAACAAGGAGACTTAGGATAGGTGAGGTTCTAAAACCAGCATGATGTATTAAATCTGATATTTTTAATCGGCTTGGGGTGGCTAAGGAGAATATTTCACACCCATAACTAATTTTGGAAGAAAATTAAGGCCTTGTATAATTTCAAAGTAGTTTTACGGTCTGCCTCATGTTGTATGGGACAATACTTTTAAAAGATTCAGAGCCTCAAGACATTTAGCTTTTAACACCTTTAAGTGTTGAACCCAAGTCAACCTACAATCGAAAATTAATCCTAAAAATTTAGCTTCCCCTACACATGGGATCCGTTGTCCTTTCATATATATATATATAATGTATATATCCGGTTCTGGATGTAATCCCCGGATAAAACAGAAATGGACAATAGTAATTTTGCTTGTTGAAAACTTGATCCCATTCATATCGGCCCACTGAATGATTTTATCAATTGTGAGTTGTAGTTTTCTCTCAAACACTGCCATTCTACCTCCAGCAAATGATATAGAGAGATCATTCACAAATAGTGTAGAGAGGATATCTTGGGGGAATGACTGAGGATATCCCATTAATTGCTAGTACGAATAGAGTTACACGCAGCACACAACCCTGGGGAACTCCTTCCTGACATTTACTCTCTGATAGAGTTTGCCCCACACTCACTTGGGAAACTATGTGAAAGAAATGACTAAATAAATAGTGGTAGCTCTCCTCTTAATCCAAACTCATGGATTCTTTTAAGTATACCATATATCCATGTGGTATCATATGCCTTTTCAAGATAAAAAAAAGACTGTCACATGGTGCTGTTTGGAAGCAAAGGCTTCACAAATGGAGGACTCAAGTGGTATCAACACATCAGTCATTGAGTGCATTTTTCTGAATCCACATTGAATGGGTGATAAAATACCCTTCTTTTCAAGGTACCACATCAGTCTTACATTGACCATCTTCTTCACGATTTTACATAAACAAGATGTCAATGCAACTGGCCTATAATTTTCTGCTAAAAACTTGTCCTTACCGGGTTTTAAAAAGGCTAAAATAATGGCTAGTTCCCAAACACTTGAATAACTCTGATCATGCCATATTCTATTAAAAATGCTTAAAATACATAACTTTGTATTAAAAGGTACGTGTTTAATCATTGCATATGGAATTCCATCGGGTCCAGGGGCTGTATCATTACACGTAGCAAGTGCAGAATCAAATTCTCTTTCCGTAAAAGGAGAATTGTGTGAATCTTCCTTTCTTGTTGCAAAATTCAAAACTTTCTTTTCTTCAATGCTCCTATACTGGTGACCAGGAGCTGCTTCACACTTGCAAGATACATTTGAAAAACGGTCAGCCAGGGCATTGCTAACTTCGATTGCTCCAGTCATATACTGACCATTTACCCTTAACACTGGTGGTGGGTTTGGAGTGAATTTGCCTTCTATCTTTTTGACTTTCCTCCACACAGATGATATTGGTGTTCTACTGTTAATGGAGGAAACAAATGACATCCAAGACTGGAGCCTAGCTTCTTTCATGACACAACGGAACTGTGCTTTACATTTCTTGTATATGACTAAATTCTCCTCAGTACGGCGCATGTGCAGGACAGTTAGTTCTGATGACCATCAGGGGACTGGTCGTCGTCTGAATATCCCTGTTGTTTTGGGAATGGAATTGACTCCTGCTGTGTGAAGTGTTCCATTAAGTAAGTCTATGGCATCATCAACACTTTCAAACTCTGCATTTCCTTCAATTTCACTTACCTCACGATATCTATCCCAGTCTGCCTTATCAAGATTCCATCGAGGCGATCTCTGTAAAGGTGGACCATTGTTGGTGTTTATAATGATTGGTGCATGATCACTAGTATGCCAATCATCTAATGTTCTCCAATTAAAATCGAGAAGACAGTTAAAGCTTACAACTGGTAGGTCAATGCAGGACAAGGTAGCTGTCTGAACATGAAAGTGAGTCCTACATCTTCATTCTCCAAAATTGATGATATAATATTACCCCTTGCGTTTGCCAAAACATCACCCTATAAAGGATGTCTACTATTAAGATCTCCAAGTAAGAGAAAAGGTTGTGGCAGTTGTTTAATTACCTCTACTATATTATCATATGAGATGTTATCATTTGGAAGCAAGTAAAGAGAACACATTGTGTATTTTCTCCCTATATCAATATGTACAGCCACTGCCTGCAGAGGGGTACAGATAGACAAAGATATTTGGGGAACATCTCGACGAACGTACATAAGACTTCCCCCATGGCTCCCTGCTCGTTGATCATATGGAGTCCTATAGCTAACATACTCTAGAGGACTAGGAGTATTAGCATCGAGCTTGCTTTCTTGCAGACATACAGTTATAGGAGAGTGCTTACGTATGAGGAGCTTAAGTTGTTCATATTTCGCCCTTAAACCCTGGCAATTCCACTGCAGAATGGAGGAAAAAACTATGGTTTATTTTTTGGAAGACACCTTAGATGAAGTCTTCCCATTGGCAATATTTGATCTAACAATATTTACTGGTGGTATCTCTAGAGAGGATCTTGATATAGTGGGTTTTGTGTTTGTCTTTTTTTTTTTGTGTCCTTTTGATCTAATTGTTGAGGAGGATGGTGGACCTCAACTTGAATTTCTGATTTGTTCAGTTTACCTTCCAGTTGATCAGAAACATCAGCAGACAAAATATCATATTTATTTGAAGTCATGACTTTAATGTTTCTTATGGTAGGAGGCAAGAGAGATGGAGGTCTCTCTCTTTTTCAATTAAAAGGTTGTGATCTGTCAGGTTTTTGCACCTTCCCCACTACAGGTTCACCAGGTAAATTAGTTTCAAGTGGAACCTCCATCAGATCAGGCAAGGACACGGCCTGAGAGAGGTTTGTACTATTGGTTAGAATCAGAGTAGTTGGCTTTTGAATAACTTTCAGATCTTTAAGTATCTGTTTTGATTTTTCTTCAATTTCTGGATATAGATTTTCGATGGGACTTTCAACCTCTTTAACCACTTTCATGTGTTTATTCATCTTAGAAGTGGAGATATAATTTTCGTCCGTGTGCTTTGGCATGTTTTTCTTCAGAACCATTGAAAAAGGTTGCCCTGGTCTTATCTGCTTTTCAAGAGCTCTTTTACAAGCCTCTTTAAAAGTAACCCTTTCTATCGTCCTAATGGCCTGAATTTCTTTTTCAAAAATAAACTTAACACAGCTTTTAGATGTAGCTGGGTGTGCTTCCCCACAATATATGCAATTTGGGTTTTCTATGCATACTCCATGGCTATTTTTTTCCACAGTTGGCACAAACAGCTGGCTTATTATTTAGTTTTTCTGGTAATGATAACATCGCAATGGTGAAGGAATATATGGTTTCACCTTCAATGATAGCCAACCAGCTTTTATAACCTTTGGTAATCTGCATTGATCAAATGATATAATCAAAGTAGCAAGAGGAATACGTTGTTCTCCAACTCTCTTTCTCATTCTGACTACTTTTACGACTCCTTGATTTTTCATTCATCCTCAATTTCTTTTTCCTCTATGTCTAGCAATTCTGGAGCATATATCACAACTCTACTCTGGTTGAAAGTAGGGTGCGAAACGCATTTTACACTATGACCATCCAATGTTGTAAGTGTTTTTAATCTTTCACCTTGTAATGGGGATAGTGTCTCTATCAAGTGACTTCCATTTCGCTGTGGTAGAATTTTTGGCTGTCCTCCACATAAAGTAACTATTTCCCTGTTAGCTTTAAAAACATTTAAATGCTCATTTCCTCCATTTTCAAACTCTAAGATAAAAAAAATTTCATAATTCACTACTTCATAGTGACCAGGTAATACTTCTATTTTTCTATATCTTTCTTTACTGTCATCATTTCTCACTCTCTCTCTCTCTCTCTCTCTCTCTCTCTCTCTCTCTCTCTCTCTCTCTCTCTCTCTCTCTCTCTCTCTCTGGTGTTTTCTTATCATTCTTTACATAACACGAATAAGGTTCCATGTTTTCTTATCATTCTTTGCATAACACGAATAAGGTTCCAATGTTACAATATTAGAACCCGAGTTGGAGCTGCCTGTACTGAGGTCCATGTTTGTATTTTCCAGGTTGTCAACAGAGGGGTTGGTTTTTTAAAAAGAGCATGCAGGGTTATCCACCTCTTATCGGAGGATATCAGTCCTCCTATCCCATGTGGCCCCACACGAGAAGAGGTTTCAGCGGGGACCAGTCCTCTATTAGAGAGGGGCTGCCTCTCTTAGGGTGGCCGTACACTGGTTAGTGGGGGTGGTTAGCCCCTCCCACTGGTGACTACAAGGCCTGGCGTCACCCATTACCCGCAAATATGGGTGACTTAAAACCGGATCACTGGAGCCCGACTCTTAACAGACTTGGTCTTCACCCAATGGGGTCTGCCAGAGGGTGATGGCGTCTAAATTGGTACAGGTTGAGATGGAATGTCGTCAATTCCATACTGTGCCAAATCCAAAGAAGCAGCCAAAGCATAATCAAACAAGCCAAAGTCGTTAACAAGTTCAAGTCCAAAAGGAAGAGATGTGAGAGTAAAAGAAATAACCAAAAGGAAAAGAGAAAGTGCTGACGGATTTACTTGGATCAACAGTTGGGCACCGAGGTCCAGTGGGAAAGTAGTTCCCACTGTTCATTAGAGCCCAGCTGCTAATCCCTAGGCTCGCATCCTCATCAAGGCTTCAGCATCTGGGGGGTGGAGGTTGATGAAGATGATATCATTGAACTAGTCGAGGAGCATCATGAAGAGCTCACCACCAATGAACTCAATAGCTGGAGGTGATGCAGAATGCC
>NC_090732.1:86000041-86010041 GCF_036898095.1 Palaemon carinicauda | reverse complement strand
CCTAGCGCAAGCTTTCGGAATCTTGTTGAAAAGGTCCGAGTTGAAATCTATGTCAAAGGCATACAAGATGGGTCAAGCTAGGGCCGATTTGCACAACGCAATCGTGGAGGATGCTAAACCTTTCGCATGTAAATCGATCAGAAAGCGTAAACAAATTTCCATAGAGATAGAAGATGGATTTTTATCTTTCACACATCGAACCCATTTCTTCTATGAAGTTTCATACTGATTCAAAGTAGTGGAAGCTTTATAATTTTCCGCAAATGCCAATTAATCCCGTTGAATTTTTAATCTTTTTTCCAGGGCTAATGCGAAAAATTCATGAGATGAAGGGTTTTCATTTTCCAGGATGAAGCGAAGACAGTCTTCCTCTGTATTTCTTGAGACAGGCTCGGGCTGGGTAGAGGAACCAGCCTGGGGTTCATCTCTGTCACCAAGGGAAACCAGTTGCTCTTTGGCCATAGAGAAGCAACCAGGGCTGCTGTCCCCCTGAATGATCGAAGCTTGTCCAACACCTTCAAGAGAAGATTGAAGGGTGGAAATACATAAATCTTCTCCCATTGATTCCAATCCATGTGCAATGTGTCCATGCCTATTGCCCCTAGATCCACATTTGGTGCCACATAGTTTGGAAGTTTCTTGTTGAGACTCGTTGCAAACAGGTCCACTTGAAGATCTGGGATTACCTCCTGCACGAAAGAGAATTATTTTTCGTCTAGAGACCATTCTGTCTCTAGCGGATGTGTTCGAGATAGAGAGTCGGCCATCACATTCCGAATTATGTGAAGGTGAGAGGCAGACATATGCCACCTCTTCCTCTGAGCCAATGAAAAGATGGTGATCATTACATGATTTATTTAAGGAGATCTGGACCCTTGCCTGTTGATGCAATGAACTATTACTTTGTTGTCTAACAAGAAACGGATGTGAATGTTGTTCTTTAATTGTAGCCTTTTCAGGGATAAGAAGACTGCCATGGCCTCCAGAATATTGATGTGGAATTGATGGAATCCCTGGGACCAACGACCTTGCACTTTCTTAAGAGGAGTATGACCCCCCCCCCCCCCACCAACCATCCAGTGAGGCGTCCGTATGTAGAATCACTGCAGGAGGAGGAAAGTGCAGCGGAACCGTCTTGTAAAGACTTCTGGCATCTGACCACTGATGGAGTTGCTGTCGAAGCAACTCCGGGGTCGTCTTCTGATGATCGTGGAGAGCTGTGGAAGATCTCTTCATCCAAACTCTGCTTGCATCCTTGAGTCTGATCTTGAGGAGAGGGTTCGTTATAGAAACATACTGAAGTGAACCCAGATGGTCTTTCTCGACTTGATGAAAGACCGAACTGACTGGGCTATTTCCTTCCTCTTGGCTGAAGGAATAGAGAGGGTATGAATCTTTAGATTCCAATGAATCCCTAACCACTGGAACACCTGAGCCGGAGTCAGTCTGGACTTCTTGAAGTTTATTTGGAACCCTAGATATTTGAGGAACCTCACCACCTGATATGTTGCTTCCGTGCATTCTCTTGCTGAGGGAGCCCACACGAGCCAATCGTCCAGGTAAGGTCCGTATCTGCGAAATAGTCAGCATCCGGAACTTGTCGCACTGAACAAACAGGTTTAGATGGAACAAGTCGAGAATAGTTCGAGGAATACTTGAATCTTTCTTTGGCACGCAGAATAGATGCCCTTGAAACTTCATAGGTTTTGTGCAATGGATAACTCTCTTCTTTAAGAGGTCCTGCACAAATTGTTCCAGATGTGGTGCTGATTTCTGGAAAAATCTCCTGACTCTCGGGGGTTGTCTCTTCCATTTCCAGCCCAGACCACTGGAGATCACGCTCTGTGCCCAAGGACTGAACTCCCACCTGTCCTTGAACAATTTCAGTCTTCCCCCTACCAGAGTATTCTCATTGTTTTAGTTGAGGATATGTGCCCCTAGATCCCCTGTTACCCCGGAGACCCCGACTCCTAGGCCTACGACCTCTGTCGGACTGGCTTCTACCTCCTCTTTCAGTCTTGAGGGGACGAAACGACGAGGTCCCTTGTTCAAATCTAGGATTGAATGCCGGGGACTGTGAAGTCACCTGGTGAAGAACAGTGAAAGAATTCTGTGAAGCACTACCTGAAACGGAAATGAAGGGCCTTTTAAAGAATGTGGGTTTACGAAACCTCTTAGGTTGAAGGCCAACCCCAGGAATAAATTTCCTTTTGAGAGAAATTCTCCATCTCTGGTTAAGATTCTTATTTTCTGCTGCCGTTTTATCCAAGATCTCCTTTACCAATTTCTGTGGGAAAAGATCTTTACCCCAAATACAAGCGTAAAGAAGACGCTTCGGTTCATGACGAATGGTCGCTGATGCTGAAACATACTTCCCGCAGGCTCTACGAGCCTAGAAAAAGTCAAAAAGATCTTTCATAAGAGTAGCCATGTGTATCTTGGCCAAAAGCGAAAAGACAGGGGCATCAATGAAATTACCAATCATCATCTCTATAAAGCATTGAAGAGACATTGAAGCTGATAATCTCTCCCTGGCCTCCAATTCCACCTTAAGTAGGTGGTCCGGAATCCTCAGCCAGCTAGCTATATCCTTGTCTAATTTCCCTTCAGCAAAAGTAAACTGGATATCCAACCAATGTTCAACGTCATGCGGCAGAACGAGGGACACAGGTTTACATTCTTCCCAGACCGGGAGAGACTTATCCTCCTTGACAGCCTTTTCTACCGCTGAAAAGGCTTTCAAAGCAAAAGGAAAAACTATTGTGTGTGTGCTACAAAATTAGCCAACCTTTTACCAAATGCTCCTAATTGTGTATTAATACACCATACTATCTTCATCTCCTTTACTGCCCGGTGCTGCACTCTTGTGTGATCTAGAAGGATCTAATCTTTAGGGATAGTGTCATCTCTTAACGGAACACCTTCAGCTAACCTAACGTAGTAAAAGGGGTAGGCCTCTATATCTGGATAAAACTCTGAAAGGGCCGCATGACCCGCATACCTCCACGGATTCTGTTGCGTGCAAGAGGGAAGCTGAGAAGGTAAATTTTCAGCCTTCTTCTTGAGGTTTCAAAGCCTGAATCTCCTCCCGTAAGGCTTCAAACATTTGTCGTTGATAATTTTGGCTGCCTTCCAAGAAAACCTTCAAGCTTGCTAACAGGGACCTGTCTTCCAAATTAGATGGGAATTTAGGAAGTGTTGGTTTTTCCCGGCTCGACCGAGGATGGAGGAGGGACAGGGATGGGAGGCGTACCTGAAAAAGAAGGCGTTGACGTAACAGTTGAATCAACGGAACACACTGAGTCTCTCACGGAAGCCGCACTAACCTCGTCCAATTCTGGCAGGTGAAAATTATCCACATGAAGGAGGGGTTCCTCCGAATCTACTGCCGACAGGAGAGCCGATTCCCCACCAGGAGATAATGAAGAATCCAAGGAGAAATTGTCCACATTAAGGCTCACAGAACTTAAAGTTTCATCTACGTGAATCTGAGCAGTAGGTATAGGTCTAGGTGGGGTGTACCCCAATACCGAGTCCGGGGCTGCCTTCGGAAAAAGAATATCCTTCCAAGCTACGGAAGGGAGATAAGGAGCCTTTGGCTCAGCATTCTTTTTAAAACTGCTAACCCAGGAATGAAGAGATCTCTGGAAAAATACATGGTCGTCATCAGAAACATCCTCCGATACCCATCCAGAATGATGTAAATCCTTACACACACTGCAATCCTGAGGGTCCCAATAAGAGATTGGATCCTTCATCCTCCTGCATCTAGCATGTCCTGCAGGTATCATGACCACAGGGATACCTCACGGTCCTGGAACAGATCGGGACTCGACAATGCATCTCCTTCGAAGAACCCACCTGTAAAGAGGGATCACAATATCCAGATCTCTTTAATGTCGTTAGACTGGAAGAAAAGCCAACTAAATTTGTCCCCTTTTATCATTTAAATCAATATTTACATGATAAATATCAGTTAAAAGAGGGAACAAAATGCTCATCAAAATAAATAGCCTACCCTCTCTGCAGGGAAAAGGCTAAAAGGAAGGGAACTGAGTTACCTACTCTGCAAAAATTATCGACGCATTGATAAATGGAGCAACCAAAGTAGAATTAGGCTATTCTTTAAATCATAAACTGACAAGGAGGATCATAACAGAATCCCCCTGTAAGATGAATATCCAACCCACGTTTCAAAAGATCTGAATAAAGTGATGAAAATAATTAACAAATTATAATAGTTAAATCTAGAGTCTAGTTAAGAACCTTTCGCATAAGAGAACTCCAAAGCTGACAAGCATAAGGATACCTCACAAGTTGTTGAAGTAAGGTCTATCAAAATACCTTGATATGTTGTATACGGCACTTACGTTAGCTAACTTGGAAACACAACCAGTTTACGTTTTCAGCTTTTCCCTCATAATTCCTTGATTGATTTCTCAAACCACACCCTTATTATCATTATCCTATTATAAAGAGAAACCTTGAATTATAAAACAGTTGTTTTCTTTATAAAGAAAACAACTGTTAGAGGTTATTTTCATATTGTTAGCAAGCTTAGTCACTAACACGGGAAATGCGTGCCGAGAAAAAAATGACTCGAGACTTATTCAAAATATTGATTTTTCCTTTATTTTGAATGAAGAACCAGAAACTCATGAGGACCCTATTCATCTGTCACAGGAGATTTGCAACATGAGTTATTAGATATAAAGTGAGATATAGATTCGCTTCCTGTTGATGAAGCCAACCAGTGAATTTGTTGAAAATTTAAAAATGAAAGAATATCTTTTTAAGACCTTTCTTTGAGAGAAATGTTTGATGCCCGGCAAAACATCAGTTATGATATTAGCAGCCGATATTAAAAATGTTAATTTCCTAAAAAAAAAAGTTATAACTTTGTTTTGTAATATGTCGAACGTTTTTTCAGAATTTGTACATAAAATCAAAATCTGGCAAAGGAGAGAGAGGTAAAACGCAAAATGAATAATATGACAATGAGTCAGATGACAAACTGACTGATGTATTAAACAGGTGTAGCTTTGTGCAATGTTTGTTTTTCTTTTGACCATTCCTTTTGTATGCATGTCAGTAGCTATTTACTGTAAATTGAATTAGATTGAATATTGTATAAGCCTATCGTTTTCCTATACATGAGTATATTTATTTAAAATATTTTTAATCATCCTTGATGTGTATACAATAACCCTCAATTAAAGAGAGTATTAATAATGCACTTAGATCTTCTTAAGACCCTTGAAAGGAACGGATATAGGAAAACTCAGGTAAGAAAATAAAGGGGACAGCTGGTTAGAATCACCTGCGTGACGTAAGCTAAGCTCTCCTAAGCTGGGTGCGAACAGACCTACTCTTCTGCAGGTCTTGGGAAAAACTCCCTCCACGAGAACTTATGGTAAAATATTGGGAGATCTCTCTTGACCTGCATTCACTATCACTAGCACGAATCATTTAATTAACGCTTTTTTTGACACATGGTCATCTTTTATTATACTCTTACATTTAGTTTACAAGGAACCTATCTTGAGACGACTGCTTTTGTCCTTCCTTTGAAATTGTGTGAAAATTCGACATTGCATTATCGATAAATAGATTTACTGCTTGCCCTTGCAAAGCATTATCAGGGTGGTGTGTTCTACAAAATTTTACATGGTTTTCCACATTCTTAATATCTACATAATTTCACTTGAAGTCAGAGGTTTGTCAGTCTGCCCATTCTCCTCCCCACATGAAATACCTGCAATCTCTTGTCACTCTTTGTACAACGCCACCAGTTTCTTAGTGGTTAACTGCTTGCTATGCTTGTCTAGAAGATTGTTAATGTCACCTTTCTCCTCCTCCATCCCATTATCTTGCCTAAAGGCCCAATTTCATTATCGAATGCTTCCTGGATCAGTTTGAATCCCTTGAAATTGTTTTCAAAAATGATTTCAGGTCACAGGTTCCTTCATGCAAAATTGGGGGTTCTGTTGGCAACCCCTTTCCGGGCCCTTTAAATCATTTTGATGCAGTTAACGATGTAGAAATGTTCTTTCTAAAACTCTCAGAGGGTGAGGTTGGTCCCTCTGGTAACATCGAAGCATCTGTGGTACATCGCCTGCTGTTTCATGGGGTACAGTGATGGAGTGGAGTTGGGTGGTAACTACCTTATCCTGATGAATTCAAATTCCTCCATTAGGTTGTCGTCAATGGATGGAGGATGGACAGGAGCACTGTCTATAAGCAAATAAAAGTTCAAAGTTGCAGCAAATGTTTTCATGTTGAGCAGGATGACATCAGTCTTTTTATAGTTTATATATGACATATCTGTTTTGACGTTGTTTCTGTTTTTAGAATGATTTATTGTTAATTTGTTCTCACCATTTATCTATTTTCTTATTTCCTTTCCTCACTGGGCTATTTTCCCTATTGGAGCCCTAGGGCTTATAGCATCTTGCTTTTCCAACTAGGGTTGTAGCTTGCCTACTAATCATAATTATAATAATAAAAAGGTTTGGAGTGGGAGGTATTTCTACATGATGTACATTTTTACCCAAGGACCAATCCCATTGACACATTTCACAAATAAAATACAGGTCACCCAAGCCTTGTTGTTTGACCTCCGCATAATGTTCAGTTGTTTCTTCTGCACTTTGTACTTTTTAAAAGGGTCGTGGATTCTCCAAGTAATACATAGGGAGATGTTTGATGTTGTAATCACCGCTGGAATTAGCACAGAACAGCAGGATTAGATGGTCTTCCATGGGCTTGTGACCAGGAATGGTCTTGTCGCAGTTGAACTCTTGTTGCAGCATTTAAGACTTAATTTATAGTAAAATTTAGAAACGAATGCCCCTGCTGCATTGACACCAGAGCTCACAGCCTCACCACATCACAAAACACTATTGATGCCAGTTTTTCTTTTATAATTTTCGAATCAGCATTGGTTGTTTCTTTGACTGTTTCTTTTTGTTTACTGATGTACGATCACATTCATACGTGACAACACTGTGTACTTTAATTATTGTTCATGGGTAAAGAGCGTTATATCCATTTTCATAAGCTCTTTTTGAATTCTAAGAGCAAATCGGTACATATACCAAGAATATATCCAATATAAAATGTAAAAAAAATCTTCATTGGTAAAAACCTCACCATCTTTTATATTATGCCATGAAATAACATGAAACATTCTGAAATGTGAACGATAAAATCAGGACTGCCAATCACACTATCTTTCTAAACAATAACAACACAAGAAAATTAATCTCCCTGACTCCGAAAGGTTGACATGCCTAAGAAGCCGTGAAAAAAATGCTGCAACTTGTCAGTTGACATATGGTGACATTCAGTATTTAGTCTAGTGCTCGCTTAGCTGATGTTGGGATGATGGAGCATAATGGGCAACATCAAATAAATTCTAGAGCTGAAAGACAGGAAGCTTCAGTAGCTATACAGAGTTGTGATATAAATGCATATAAATAATATCCTCCTCATCGAAATTAGCCATAAATCAATTATAAGTCAGACTAGAAGTATTCAGGTGGATCAAATGTTTCAAAGAAGATGAGAACCTCAAGATTTGGCCTAGAAAAGAACGATCCCAATGCACTACTTTGAAGCAGGATAACCAGATCATTGCTAAAGTGAAATATCGTGTGTTTATTCCGTTTATCCATTATGATTCCGTTAAATAAAAATATAATTTCATCAATAATTATCAGATGCAAGTAAAGTAGGCTCCTGCCTAAAATAAAATTTTCAGACCAATAAACCTTGTATTGAGATCTGATTCTTAGTGAGAGCTTGAAAATTTAAACCATATATAATCAACAAAGCATTTTCATCTTTTTAGTTCATCTTTTTTAACTTGTTCCCAATAAAAAACACAGTCTTAAGTTACAAATACCACAGGCCACTATGATAATTTGAGATATAACATGTCCATTTAAATCAGCCACATCATATAAACTTGCTGCCCAAGCTGCTATAGTTGCTAGATGTTGCTTTTTAGGCTGACAATTTATCCAAAAATAAAAGTACACCTTCACTAAGAGAAGGGAAGGAAAATTACTAGCTTGGAGATTTGCTATACATGTTACCACATCTTCACTTGGATCAGTTCACTGACACCCTTCATCAATCTTATTAAATGGGTGGATATTAGCTTCCGTATTCATTATCTCACACAGTAGGCGTTCTTAAACACCATGGAGTGTTCCAAAGAATGAGAAATGGCATACATTTTCTACCAGTTTTTAAATGGGAAAATGAAAATGAAACATAATTACCAGTAATTTTGAAATCGATCAAGCACAGAGGTACAACGAAAACACAATAAATATAAAAAAATACTTTGCATCAGATTTGTAAGGAAACTGAAGAATTTAGAGACCTGTTTTCAAGAAAAAGAAAAGGAAAAAACCATAAATGAATTGTAGAACAACATAATCAGTAATGTATGTTATATTAAGCTCAGTTAATATTTTTTTTTATAGATTCCTATCATTTTATCATCAAAAATTATGTTCCAATATAATTCATATCATTAAAGATTATTTTATTCTTCGTTATAGATACGGGTTCCAACTTTATGATCACCACGTGGATAAAAATAAAATTAATAAAAGAAGCAATTCAAAGGGAGAGTATCAGATTAAAAGACTATATACTTTGACCATTCAAATCTGGGTTAATGACTTATTAGCCGACTCCTTTCTCCTTTTCTTGGCCTGCCCATAGATTCAAGACATTAAGCCAGGTGTGCTTTAAAATGGTCAGAAATAACTGGGAATGCCGTAAATGGACTTCGAGTCCGCTCATGAATTGGTTTAACTATACAGTCAGCTCCCGCTTTATGAGAGCTAGATTCGCGATTTCAAATAATCACGGGAAATACTCTCACAGCGGGACAATTTCAAACAGCTATTCGAATCGTCTGAACGAAAATACCAAATACTTACAGTAAGTACAAAGCTGTACTGTATTAATATTAATGTACATATATTACAGTAATATACATCACAGTATCAGTGAGTATTAGATTACATTACAGTATCACTAGATAGGATTATTATACAAAACAATAAGGGGATGATGACGACTCAGTAAATATTTTTTTTAGCACAATACTGTTCTATAGCCTTACATTGTCCAGTACGTAGTGTACATTTGTGCAAATGTACTGTACACTGTACATATGATTATAAACTGTTGTAGAAACAAAATTAAAACAATATTAGGCAGTATTTACAGTGTTAATCATCAGCTCTATCACCTGCTCCTGACAAGGGGCAGTAACATTTTAGGCAAGGAGTTAGCCCACCCTAGTGCAGCATTTATTCGCGAAAATCCCCTTTTCGTAGCTGTGTATGTAACCTAATTACTGCAAAGAACGAAGGCCAACTGTAATTTCTTATACTGATCATATACAGTATCAATTTTAAAATAAATGGAACTACACACAGTAATTTACATATGGTAAACAATAACGCACCCTTAGTTTGTGTTGTATACAAGAATTACGCCCCCTTTAGTTTGGGTTGTAAACAAGAATTATGCAACCTTTAGTTTGGTATGTAAACAAGATCCGCCATCTCGGAACAAACACGTTGAATGAGATGGACTTGGTGAAATTAAGTTTCAATGTTACTTGTAAGAAGACTTAAAATTATGTTGCACCAATTCGCTCTATAGGACAAGGACACATGCTAAGTATACGGGGAACGTTAGTTAGAAAAGTTAAGGTTAGTTTGGGGAAGGTAAACGACACAAAGGAAGGTAGACCAAGGTACAAAATGTTACAAAACAGATGTTAAACTAGCAAAATTAGTTGACAGAATGAGTACACCGATGCTCTCGTTGAGCAGTAAGCACGGGTGTCTGAACAACAAAAACCTTTGTTCAAGCAGTTTAGAACTTTCTAGTTATAAGTGGAACCCGCCACAACACGTGGGTGAACGGATTCGAAACAAAGCGAAGTTCTTGCGACAAATTCTAGTCT
>NC_090732.1:85860041-85995041 GCF_036898095.1 Palaemon carinicauda | reverse complement strand
ATTTATAAATTTCTGGTATCTGATACCTACAAAACAATAGTGATCTTACATTATCATTCTTCTTCGTTAGGGGAAACTTGCCAACAAAACTATCTGTTGTCCTAGGAGATGGAATATCTGAATGGTACAATAAATGAGCTTTCTTTCCCAAAACTTTCTCAAGCCATCCTGAAGCAGATTCTCCACAATCTAAGCCAGGTGCAATATCTCCAAAAATGCTGAAAATTTTCAAAAGTTATATAGATTGCTAAGTAACAGGTTTTAGAATGGAAAGAAACCAAACTGATGGATTGAATAACACTTACAAAAATTAGATATAATTCCTTCTGCATATTCTAATTAAGTGAAAAATTATTTTTTAAAAAGTAATTTAAGTTTTTCATAGCCATACAACCCTGATTCCTTGAATTGGGGAGATTACTTCGAGCAAGCTGGAATCAGTCATTGAAATGGGTAATAAGCTGCTATCTGACTGAAGAGGGTGCGGGGTGAGAATCCCCTGCCCCTCCCAGTTAGCTCATCACTCACTTTTGGTACTTTGGCGCAGAACTTAGAATGGTGGTTTGAGAAGGAAAGTTATGTTAAAGGCCTCAGGTTTGTATGGCTAGGAAAAATACAAATTACTTTTAAAATGTGTTAGTTGACCCTACACAGCATACAAACCATCATACTTTAATTAGGGAGACTCATTGTTTGGAGGGTTGGAAGTTCCTTGGAACCAAACCTGGAAGATCATGCAATTTCTCTGAAAGTCTTCCAGGCTTGTTCTGTGGAAAAGTGAGGCACGGACACTAACAAACCCTATCTGTTTACCATAAGGATGATAAACTGAAAGGCCCTGGGCCATACAATAAATTGTACTGTACCATACAAAAAGAAATCCTACACCCGAAGGGGATGTCAGTAAGACTCAAAGACCAGGTACTGTATATGCATAATGGGTTGGTATTACATTCACTATACCCTGACTTGCATGGGGGATCTGGAGATATACTTCTTTGGTTATAAGGAATGGTGCTTTGAAGTGTAATTCACCAGCATCTGGTGCGACCAGCTTGTAACACCTCGACTGCTGACCGCCAAGAAAGCAACAGAAGAATGAAGAAGAACCAGTTTTACAACCTTTCATACCCAACTTAAGTCAAAACGTTACAAAGCAAGAATGGGGGGCAATACCCCGAACTTCGTGAGTCTTGGTCCTGGCTGGTGTCTCGACTCTCTCATTAGCCGAGACCTAAGCTCTACAGATCATCTCACGAAGCCAGAAAGAAACCATGTTCCTTGACACCTATTTCTTGGACCTGCGAGTGCTAACAAAAAGTCTCCTACACTTAGGCCTGAGGTGTCAAGTCCTTTTCAGATAGCTCTACAGAGCCCTCATGGGATACAAAAGCATCTCGTCTTCATTACCACCTAATGTCTCACAGAGAAGGGGGATGGCAGATTCAAACCTGGGGTCATGCGCCGCCAGATTCTGAGTCTTGGCCACAAAGTCTGGCACAAAACTGAAGAAGACCTTCCATCCATGAGCGTGGGTGACTACATAAGATAGACCATGGAACTCGTTCACTGTTTTCGCCGATGCTAAGGCTAGCATAAGAACAATCTTGAGGGTCAGATCCTATCTGACAACCTCCTCAAAGGTTTGAACGGGGTACGCATCAGAGCACTGAGGACCAAGGTCACATCCCACACTGGGGGTCTGAAATCTTGGGGTGGCCAAGACTGCTCAAGTTTCCTCAATAGTACAGACAACTGCGAGAGGGCAGATAAACCATACCCAAGGCTGAGCGGTAGCCTATGATGGCCATGACTGAGAAATGCTTGGCATAAAAAGACAAGGAAATTTGCAAGCTTTGTTAAAGACACTACGACCGTAGAGATACCTCTCCTATAAACCAATCTCAGAAGATGGCCCACTTAGCCTGGTAAACATCTGTAGAGGACCTCCAGAGATCTCCATACATCTCCTGTGCAGTGTCTCACAAAAAGCCTTTCGCTTGGAGGAGATGCTGGATAATCTCCACCTATGAAGGGCTAACAACTCCACAGACTAGTGGTACTTCTGCATGTGCAACTGACAGAAAAGTTCGCCCAGGGTAGCTCTCTCGGGATCTCGACCAGATGACCAAGTAGATCGGGATACCACTTTGTGTGTGGCCACCTGATCACGTTAATTACTGGCTGTATCAGGCTAAATGAGGTAAAGGCGTACAGGTCCAAGTAATCTCATGTGTGTTGGAAGACATCTTCGAACACTGTCAATGTGTCCGGAACAGGAAAGCAGAAGACAGGGAGTTTCCTGTTCAACCATGTGGCAAACAGGCTGATCTCCTGAGAGCTCCACTGGGCATGAAGCCTTTCTACCACTTAAGGATGTAGGGACCACTCCATTCCTACAACCTGTCCTTGATGGCTGAATGTGTCCAATAGTACATTCCTCTTTCCTTGGATGTACCCTGCTGACAACTCTGACGTGAAATGCCACCCAGATGTGCATCCGCTTTGTCAACCATGATGTAAACCACTACGGTGGCACTGTCGCTCATCAGCACTACTGAGTGCCTCCTCAAAAATTCTTGGAATGTTTGCAAGCCTCCAAAGGTTGCTTGTATTTCAAGGACATTAATGGGCAGATGCCTCTCCTCCTTCGACTGTACCCCAGAGGAAACCAGGTTGTCAAGGTGTACTCCCCACCCCTCCTTTGATGCATTCAAGAATAGATGCAAATCTGGAAGTGAGAAGTTGAGTAGGAGTCCTTTGGTGAGGTTGTTTTCATCAAGCCACCAGGTCAGACAACACAAAAGCGATCTCTGGTGGAGTTGCCCATAGGGAACAAGCTTCTCCAAGAAGGACAGATGGCTGAGAAGACGCTGCCATTGCCAATCTGGAACAACTGTCTTGGAAAGAAAGGGTCATGCAACCTCCCTGAGCTTGATAATGCGACTGTCCGTGGGGAAGACACTTGCAGCTGTCAAGTCTATGAGCATGCCCAGGTATTTCAACTTCTCCTTGGGCATGAGACTCAATTTCTCCCAGTTTACCACAATCTCCAGATCATGGCTAAATGCAAGAATCCAATCTTGATCCAGAAACAACTGCCAGAAGCAACTGCCAGGAACAACCAACCATCGAGATACATCAGCAGACGTATACCTTGCGAGTGCCCAAGCGGCGGCTACCATGATGAAGAACCGAGTGAACCCATGAGGAGTTGTACCAGTCTTGAACTGGTACACTATATTGTACCGTAAAGTAAATGTCCATCAGATCTAGCTAAAGCATGAAGTCTCACTCTCTCATGGAAGACAGCGCAGACCGCACTGTTTCCATCCTGAACTTTGAGATGTAAAAACTTGTTCAGTGTAGAGAGGTTGATGCCGGTCTCGAGTCCCCTGTCACCTTTTCCACAAGGAAGAGTCGATTACTGTATAGAAGCCCAGAGATCTGTCTTGAACGACTTTGAGTGTCTTGTTCCCCAACATCGCTTCCACCTCTAACCACAAAGCAAGGGCTCTCATCGATGTTGGGTGCTTCATTTGGAACTCAATCGGATCAGGAGAGAGGGAAGGGCAGTGGTCCAGAAAGAGTAGCAAGCAGCTTCCTCGAAGGAAATTCACTACCCAAGACTCAGCCCCATGTCTCTGCCACGTTGCCCAGTGGAGACACACATTCTACTACTCTCAGTAGTGGGAGAGGGGGAACACCAATGTCAGCATTTACTTCTACCTCCCTTCTTCCCACCTCCACCCTTCCTGAAAGGAGCAGGCTGAGGTGGTCAAAAAGGCTAAGAATACCCAGGCTCTTTTCAAGAAGAGGTCATGGACATTGGGGAACAGGCAGGCACATAGTCTTTTCTTGATCTCGAACCTGCAAGTCGATCCATGGCCACTGGTCCCTTCGAAGAGCCAGTATCCCTGGAGGCAACAGCTCAGTGGATCAGTTAGTCCTGCAAAGCAGTCCTCCATGACTTCACCGGCGCCTGCGCACAACACTCCGGCACGAGAGACGTGGCACTCGGCACAGACGAGATCCTCAACGTTGACACCACTTCAGAGCTAATCTGTTTTGAGAAGCAGGAGACTGCAGGGCCCCGCCTCTTTAAAACCTAGTTAGCCCAAAGATATGCTGTCTGGTGGGTCAGAAAGGTGAATACCTTCCTCCAAGGACACACAAAATTCTTGTGCTTCTCCAAAGCCTCCAGTGTTGATAACCTCTATTACTTTGCAAAGAACATCACTGTATCCGACCACTGGTCAAGCCAGTAGACAGCACAGAAAGGGGCCAAGGACGAAGCCTCAATAGCTGCCAACTCAGAAGCTGAGAAAGATGTACCTTCTGCTTTGATTCTCTCCAGCAGGAGGATGCCCTAATCAGAGAGATAACTGAGGAGTCTACCTGCAGAGGCGCAAACACAGTATTCTCCGGCTTATAGAACCTCCGCTGCCTAGAGACTCGGGGAGGTAGGATCTTGTTTGACCTACCGGAACCGAGAGAATTCTCAGATCTACAATTCTGATTATTTACCCGCTTCAATGCCAGGGCAACTCCAATGAGGTCTTTTACCCTTGAAGGGCTTCAAAGTGTCAATTAATTACTGAAATTCTTCCCAAAGGTGGAGTCACGGCCACCTCCCCAAGTCCATTGCACTCATGAATGTGAGCAAGGACCTTCACAAAGAAACTCTCCGACTCACGGTAGTCAGGCTTCATGGGTTTCTGACCACAATCCGAATCCCAGAGACATCCTGCCCCTGTGCACCCTTGTCCTCTGTCACAGGCGACAAAGAGGCAGCATGCTCCAGAAAATCTAATCCGCCCCGTATTACGACCACTTCGTCCCAAGGACAGAACCGTGTATATACTGTAGTCAGGGCCCGACAAAAGCACAGGGAACCTACGGCAACGTGAGGAGATCTTCTGGTACACAACTCGCTGGCACATGGCGAGGTACACTGTGCCTCTGGCAGCATGGGTCGGGGTAGAGAGTCAACCACAGACCAATACATGGACTGCCACCCCTCATTTTTTGTCTACTAAGGCAGACATGCAGTTTAATATAAGAGTAAAAAGTTCAGTGGGGACCCCCTGCCCAGCCCTGGTTATCAGGCTAACTGATGTGGCCAGGATCCACACAATGGCTCTGGGGAGCGCGACATCAGGTCCGGAAGACCATGGCTCGGGGCCGTGGCCCCCGCCCCTATAAGTATCATTCACCATGTTGTGGATAACCCTGTCCCTGCACCTAGGGTTGGCCTTCTTGGATTTCTTCAACATTTTCCTCCTTTTTTTTTCTCTTCTTCAGCTGTAAAAAAGTCAGAGTCAGAGTCAGAGGAGGAGCAAAACACTGGTGCAAAGCCATACTGAATATTGAAGTTGGAAAGTGGGTAAAGGAGTTGAACAGCCATTCACTTGAAGCTTCCCTAGAAGTTACTTTAATGAAACTGATAAGAACTGTTGCCAACCAATATTTTGACAGTCATACTATTTATATATTTTAGAATTTTACTTTTAATTGATGATTAACTTACTTTGTGTTGAATTTCTCTTGACTCATTTGATTTACACAAAATTCTTAACACTGTAATCCTAAATGTTGAATCTTGTCTAAATTTCTTCTACTGTGCCATATATTATGCTCAGTAATACATCTGACAACAATTTTTCTTACAATTTACATACAAATAAATATTGAAAAAATATAAACTACTGATATTGGGGGGGGGGGGGTATGCTGTGGATAAGACATCTTACACGTGGCTAAATGACTGGCACCAGTGATCCCAGCGCAATATTGACTAGTGCTAAAACAGCTATGCCAGATTGGCAGTGCCAAAGCAGCTTGTTATATTCAACTATTATATACAACGTAGATTATGCAAATTTACTAAAAAAGACTACCAAATAATATCAAAACAATAACAGAAAATGAAAATGATAGCCAGCAAACAGGAAATATAACTTTAAGATTTAACGTAAGTATTTACAGCATTATAATTATTATCATTATCATTAATAGCCAAGCTACAACCCTAGTTGGAAAAGCAAGATGCTATAAGCCCACGGGCTCCAATAGGGAAAATAGCCCCGTGAGGAAAGGAAATTAACGGATTTTGAGCGAAGCGAAAAATCTATTTTTGGGTGAGATAGCCATCTCGTCCTGATGGAAGGTTCCTATAGGTAGCTTTCTAAGGGATATTTGGCTACAGTGATATCCCCAGAGAATTAACCTTTAGGTCTCCATAATTCTAACTCCTGGCACGAATATCCTTAAAATTTCTCTTAAGGATATTGCATATATCAGGGGACATATATCTTGATACGACACATAGCAATCTTCACCCCAAATAGCGTTTTCGCTTCGAGGGGGAAGAGTGGCAAAAATAGAAGGGGAACAGTTATCAAGGTTACCCTTCCTCCTATACTACTATTGAGTATCTAGATGGCGCTGTATCCAAGATGGCGCTCATTCCTTGTAGCATTGAGCATGGTGCTACAGATATAGTAATTTCGGGAGGGATCCTGCCAAGGCCTTTCCTATAGAAGTGGAGGACGGATCAATCAGGACGACATGGCTATCTCACCCAAAAATAGATTTTTCGCTTCGCTCAAAATTCGTTTTTTGGGCTCAAGCCATGTCGTCCAGATGGAAGTTTACCAGAGAATTACTAGAAAGTACTGTATCTGTGGATTTTCATAGGTGCCTTAACCTTGGGACATTTTTTTCTATGGTCATCCGGACCATTGAGACAAATGACGTTACCATTATCCGTCATTACCACTAATCATAGACAATGTTAATGCTTCCTGCCCCCTGCAGGGAAGAGTCATACTAGACAGTAGAAAAGGGGTCTCAAGGTTTGCATATATTGTATGAACAAACATAAGTATCCACTAGATATACAAAAGGTCTCACGGTTTGTATATATTGTCGGAACAACTAAGTGTCAACTATATCCATTGTTTGTAAGCATACAATAATATGAGGTTTACTTAAATAAATAAGTAAGAGAACTCTGGCATATTAATGTGCTAATTGCAGGGCGAAATAAGACGCAATTACACTCTTAATAGACATTTATTTAGAATAAATGACCAAATGGAATAACAAGTACAACGAGTGTAACATATTACGGGAATTATACGTACAACATATACAGAAAATATTTTTCTCCCTGAAAGGAAAGAAATGATGAGTGGCACTCTAAAGATGAAAATTTTAATAAATTTTCCCAATATAATTTCTGTAAATGTTGTATACTATGAACACTGTGTACTATGTACACACGGCACAAGTGTTATCTGTATAATTCCCCACCTGAGATTTCGAAGTCTTAGTGTCACCATGGTGACACTCACTTAAAAGGTATCGCACTGGAAGTGTCAACATCTTTTCACCCTAATTGATAGTCCCAATCAATTAACTGTTCATCGCAGCACTAGACGACAGGTTTTAGTACACTACCCGCCGCCACCACATAATGCTTCAGTTCGTGGACTTTGCGTAGCGTTTGTAAAACACTCTGGATGACTTCCATCCAGTATATGAGTGAAGACACTAAAACTCCATATACTGAAAAAATTTCAGTGATGAAGCAATTTTTCTCGTATCATGACCTGCGGGTGTACTGCCAGGATCCGCTCTGTGAATGAAGTAGGTGAGTTTCGCCCTCAGTTTTTTAGCCTTAAGTTTGATCCTAAAGTTTGTCCTTTGAAGAGCTTTCCTCCCCTGAATTCTGAAGTTCTACAAAGATAGACGTTTAGACACTCTACTGGACACAGAGAGACATCTTCCTTCAGAGGGCAGATTCTCCAGGGACCCCATCTCTTAGTGGGTAGCTTGTTCTTGGCGAGAAAGGGTGGATCAGGAAAGAGATTCACTTCTCCCACTTCTGTAAACTGAATGTGGCCCTCATTTCTTAATAGGGCTACTATTTCACTAACTCTACCCCCTGAAGCTATAGCGAACAGGAAAATAACCTTCTGGGTTAGATCCTTGAGAGAACAATCTTCATTGTTCACATTATTATTATTATTATTATTATTATTATTATTATTATTATTATTATTATTATTATTAGCCAAGCTACAACCCTAGTTGGAAAAGCAAGATGCTATAAGCCCAAGGGCTCCAACAGGGAAAAATAGCCCAGTGAGGAAAGGAAATAAGGAAATAAATAAATGATGAGAATAAATTAACAATATATCATTCTAATAAACAGTAACAGCGTCAAAAAAGATATGTCCTATATAAACTATAAACGTCAAAAACAGATATGTCATATATAAACTATAAAAAGACAAGTCAGCCTGGTCAACATAAAAACATTTGCAACTTTGAACTTTTGAAGCTCCATCAATTCAACTATCCGATTAGGAAGATCATTCCATAACTTGGTAACAGCTGGAATAAAATCCTAGAATACTGTGTAGTATTGAGCCTCATGATGGAAAAGGCCTGACTATCAGAATTAACTGCCTGCCTAGTATTACGAACAGGATGGAATTGTCCAGGAAGATCTGAATGTAAAGGATGGTCAGAGTTATGAAAAATCTTATGCAACATGCATTATGAACTAATTGAACGACGGTGCCAGAGATTAATATCTAGATCAGGAATAAGAAATTTAATAGACCGTAAGTTTCTGTCCAGCAAATTAAGATGAGAATCAGCAGCTGAAGACCAGAACAAGGTAGAATGAAAGAATTAAAACACTTCTTCAGAACAGATTAATCACCGAAAATCTTGTAAGACTTTCTCAATAAGCCAATTTTTTGTGCAACTGAAAAAGACAGACCAAATGTGTTTCTCAAAAGTAAATTTGCTGTCGAGAATCACACCTAAAATTTTAAAAGAGTCATACAATGTTAAAGAAACATTATTAATACTGAGAACCGGATGTTGAGGAGCCACCGTCCTTGACCTACTTACAATCATACTCTGAGTTTTCTTAGGATTCAACTTCATACCCCATAATTTGCACCATGCACTAATTTTAGCTAAATCTCTATTTAGGGATTCACCAACCCCAGATCTACATTCAGGGGATGGAATTGATGCAAAGAGAGTAGCATCATCTGCATATGCAACAAGCTTGATTTCTAGGCCAAACCACATGTCATGTGTATATAGTATGAAAAGTAATGGGCCAAGAACACTACCCTGTGGAACACCGGATATCACATTCCTATACTCACTATGGTGCCCATGAACAACAACTCTTTGAGATCTATTACTTAAAAAATCAATAATAATGCTAAGAAACGACCCACTCACTCCCAACTGTTTAAGTTTAAAAACAAGGGCCTCATGATTAACACGGTCAAAGGCAGCACTAAAATCAAGGCCAATCATACGAACTTCCTGACCACAATCAAGGGATTTCTGTACAGCATTGGAGATTGTAAGAAGGGCATCACATGCTCCAAGGCCTTTACGAAAACCAAATTGCAAACTAAGGAATGGATGATTACCTTCAGCAAACCTATTAAGACGTTTTGCCCGAAGACGTTCAAAAACTTTAAATAATATGGGAGTTATGGAAATTGGGCGGTAATCAGTGGGACTTGAGCTACCACAAACACATTTAAATAGAGGAGCAACATTACCAATTCTCTAACAAGTGCTAAAAGCTCCTCTTCTTGCTAACTTGCGCAAAATAACAGATAAAGTTGGAGCTAAAAAATCTGCTGTCTTTATAAAAAACAAAGGAAAAATACCATTTGGGTCTACACCTCCGTAAGCATCAAGGTCCATCAACAGAGCTGTAATTTCACGAGATTGAAAAGCTAAACTAGTTAGTTTATCCTCAGGAAAACAAGAATGAGGAAGTTCAAGTTTTTCATTACTCTGTTTACTGTCAAAAACATCAGCCAAAAGGGTTACCTTTTCCTTTGGACAGTGAGTGACTGAGCCATATGGTTTAAGTAAAGGAGGAACTGTTGCATCTACACCAAAGAGTGCAGATTTAAGGGTAGATCACCATTTATGTTCCTAAGTTGTACCAGAAAGGGTTTCTTTTATGGTTAAATTGTACTCCTTCTCAGTTGAGGCATAAACTCTCTGAGCAAAAGCTCGAAGCTGAGTATAGTTGTTCCAGGTCAAATCTGATCTGTTACCCTTCCAAAGATGATAGGCCTCCTGCTTCTCCAAATAAGCACGTCTACAATCATCATTGAACCACGGTTTGTCCTTCATTCGGTACCTTATCACACGAGAAGGGATACGCCTATCAATTATGTTGACTAGATTCCCATTCAAAGGGACAACAGGATCTACACTACAGTACTATATAATTGTGACCAATTCAAGCACAAAATATCATGCAAAATCCCATTCCAGTCTGCTTGGGATTTCATATAAATTTTACAAGAGTATGATATATCAGGGACAGGCTGCTCAGTCTTCACTACTAATGAAATCAAGGCATGAACAGATGTCCCGACTGGAGAACCAACCTTACTAGTTATAACGCCAGGGTAGTCAGTGTATACGAGGTCCAAGCAATTACCAGACCTGTGAGTAGCTTCATTTATGATTTGCTCACAGCCTGATTCAGAGGCAAAGTCTAAAGCTCTTAAGCCATGGCGATCGGTAGGACATTGTCCAAAGACCATGAAGTGGGCTTCGGAGGAGCTGCAGGCCTAAGTCTAGCGCATGCCTTTGGGATCTTGTTAAAGATTTCGTTCGTCAGGTCCACTTGAAAGGTGTATAGAAGAGGTCTAGTCAGGGCTGACTTGCACGTAGTTATTGTGTTGGCTACCAGACCTTGTTTATGAAGGTGGATAAAGAAGGACAGACAGAAGTCTATCGAAATTTTTTTGGTCCTTTTGCTTTAACAAAAGCAACCCACTTTTTCCAAGACGATTCATATTGTCTTCTAGTTAACTTAGACTTGTATTCTTCTAAGAAGTCTACACTGCCTTTTGAGATCCCAAATCTTTTCTTAACTGCTAGGGCGAGAAAATCATGAGATGAAGGTTTTGGGTTCTCTGTGATGAAGCAAAGACAGTTGACTTCTGAACCCGTTGAGATATTACTGGGTTCGGTACAAAGACCAGCCTCAGCCTCAGTTCCATCATTAGAGGGAACCAGTTGCTCTTGGGCCACTTGGGGGCCACTAGAGCTGCCGTTGTCTGGAAGGATCTCAGCTTGCTGAGGACCTTCAGCAGGAGATTGAATGGAAGGAACAGGAAATTCTGGGTCCATTTGTTCCAAACTAGTGACATGGCGTCAGTTATCTCCTCTATAGGGTCCTCGTATGGGGCTACATATTAAGTTAGTTTCTTGATGTCGCTCATCGCGAAGAGGTCGATCTGCAGTTCCGGGACTTATTCCAAGATGGAAGAGAATGAGTCTGCGTCTGTGGACCATTCTGACTCTATCGGCTTGAGCCTGAACAGAGCATCTGCTGTCACATTGCGGATATTTTGTAAATGAACTGCTGATAGGTGCCATCTCCCAAGACAAAGGATGGATAATATCACATGGATTATATGGGACGATCTCGAGCCTTGTCGGTTCACACATCTCACTATCACTTCGCTGTCCAAGATCAGCCGGATGAGGACTGATCTGTGAGGGGAAAGTTTTCCCAACGTCAAGAAGACTGCCATGGCTTCCAAAACATTGATGAGAAAGGCCTTGAACAGAGATGACCAAGTCCCTTGGACTTTCCTTTGATGGGAGTGAACTCCCCATTCTTCCGTCGAGGTATCCATGTGGATGGTCATCGACGGCAGAGGTGGTTGCAAGGGCACAGTCCTCATTAGGCTCTTGGCCTTCGACCATGGGTTGAGAAATTATCGAAGTAAGGCCGGTATCGGTTATTTTAGATCTCATCGAGCGTTTGATGCATATCTTCTCTAGACTCCTGACGCATCTTTCAGCTGTGCTCTTGGCACTGGGTCTGTTACTGCTGCGAACTGGAAAGAGTACTCTTTCCTGTTGGAGTCTTGAAATCCTGTCGGATTACAGTAGTCTCTTGACAGACCTTGCGATCTCCCTCCTCTTCCCTGAGGGAATGGAGAGACGATGTGCCCTCAGGTTCCAATGGTTTTCCAGCCATTGAAACCCTTGAGCTGGAGACTTCTTGAAGTTGATTTTGCATCCCAGTTGTTCCAGGAACTGGGTTACTTCTTTGGATGCTTGCAGACAAGCCGTTTCGGATGCTGCCCGCACCAGCCAGTCGTCCAGGTACTCTGTTACCTGAACAGCTTCTAAGCGTAGTTGTTGAATGACTGCATCTGTAAGTTTCATGAAGATACTTGGGACTATGATTATTCCGAAGGGTATGGCTCTTAGAAAATACTTTATCTTTTGTAACTTGAATCCTGGGTAGGAGGAGAGGGGGCGACTGACTAGAAGGTGCCAATAGGCATCTGTTAGGTCTATCGAGGCTGTGAACACCCCTTTATGTAACAGGGTCCTTATGTGTTGAAGGATTAACATCCTGAACTTGCCGTTTTTTATAAACTTGTTGAGTGGCGATAAGTCCAGAAGTTTTTCTGAGTCCTTCTTGGGAACACAAACAGCCTTCGCTGGAATTTGATGGACTTTGCTTTCCTTATAACCTGTATGCTCAAGAGCTATGGGTATATTTTTCTAATAAGGGGTTGTAGTGTTGGAAGAATTGAGGAAATGATGGTGGAGACTTGTTCCGTTTACATCCTAGTCCAATCTTGATTAGGCCGTGGGCCCAAGGATTGATGGTCCAACGATCCTGAAATTGTTGGAGCCTCCATCCTACCGGAAGTATCTCCTTACTTCGATTGAACGGAGGATTTACCTCCTAGACCGCCTACTTGGGGCACGGCGGTCATAGTAACTGTGGGATGTTGTTGAGCAGGCCGAGAGGAAAGTCCAGACTTCTTCGTCTTCCTTTTAGGTTGGGGACCCACATCCGGGGAAGACTTCCTCTTTGAAGAGATGCCCCACTTCTGGATAAGGTTCCTATTCTCCGTGATGGCTTTCTCGACTACCTCTTTGACTACTTCGTTCGGAAAGAGGTCTTTACCCCAGATGTTAGAAGAGATCAGCTTCTTGGGTTCCTGTTTCACTGTTGCAGCAGCAAACACGAACTCTCTACAGGCTCTCCTAGCCTTCATAAAATCATACAAGTCCTTTACTAGAGTGGCCATATGCATTTTGGCCAGGACCATGAGCATGTCAGGGGTACTTTGTTGGCTTGCACACATCTCTATGCAGTTTTGTAGGGATAAAGAGGGCGCAAGTCTCTCCTTCGTCTCTTGTTCCTTGCACAAGAGAAACTCAGAAAGTTAAGGGAGATTCTCGCTAAACAGTCGTCGAGCGATGTCCGCGTCCAGTTTCCCTACTGAGAAGGTTAGGTGGACTTCCTTCCATTCCTTCTCCTGCATGGGCAAGGCTAACGACAGAGGCCTGCACTCCTCTAGTGCAAGGCATGGTTTGCCTGCTTCCACTGCCTTGGCAACAGATTTAAATGACTTCAACGTAAAGGGGAAGGCTATTGAAGCAGGAGCAAGAAAGGTAGGGTGTTTCTTGCTCAAGGCGGACACTTTCGCCACCAAATAGCCCACCTTTCTCAGGCTACTTGACAAGAGAGCCTGTGCCTTATCGTGGTCGAAAACCATGACCTCCTTCAGTTCCGTCTCCTCTTTTGACATTGGTTCATGCTTCAGTCGAATGAAGCCATCAGGGTAAGCGTTAAAGCTTGGCCAAAACTGGATTTTGTCTAAAGGGACAGCACCCATCTTCTCTGGGATGTAGAGTTTGCCGTTCAAAATCGGCATAGACTCCGCATACCTCCAGGCATTGGTTTTGGAGCAGGTTGGGAGGTCTTGGCCTCTGGGTCGCTTGTATGACCCTCGGGAGGCGACAAGTGAAGCTTCATGGAGCTCTCTCTTGAATTTCGCTTCCTTTGCTTCGCCTCGTTTGCGTATGTTCTCCATTAAATCCGTAAGATGGGCCATGCCTGGCTCATGTTGTCCAATGGAGGGGTAGAAAGTGAAGACGTCGAGGGTAACATCTCCGGTGCCGGCACAGACAGAAGGAACTCCGACTCGACATCAACATCGGGCAGCGACCTGTCACTGAAACAATTAAGAGCGAAAATCACCTACTTCATTCGCAGAGCGGATCCCGACAGTACACCCGCCGGTCTCGATCCTAGAAAAGTTGCATCGTCTCTGAATTTCTTTCAGAGTATGGACTTCGAAAGCCTTGAAAGCTTCACAGGCTGGAAGTCCTCGCGTGTTCACTTCAAACATTATGCGAAACAAGTGCATGAAGTCAAACATTTTGTGGTAGCCGCAGGTAGTGTTATGAAACCTGCACCTAACTCTGCATAGAACAGTGAGTTACTTGGGACTCTAACTCTTCGGGTGCCTATGTTGACCCTCGAGCGATACATAGTGATGTTGAAAACACTTAGTGCTTTCTTATAACTGTTCTTATCCCAGGTGAAATGTCATAGTTGTCACACAAGTGCCGCATGCCTAGAGCATGATGTGTTTTAATTAAAGACTAACGTTCCTCGAGAACGAGTGCCTACTATTAAATTTGAAATTCCCTTTCAGATTCAAGAGCAAGTCTTTATTACTATGTACATTATAATTACTGTAAATTAACTTTACTTATTGCTGCAATTCATTTAATTTCTGCAACTGTGAAATAAAATTTCTATTTTATTACTTGTGCATCTTAATCCGCTCCTACTTACTATGAAATACATGCCTGTCATAGTTTTATTATCCCCTTTCCTTATGGTTCATGGAGATTTTAAGGTCCTAACCCTTATTTTATATTCACTCTTACAACGTAATATTCCAATACGAATACTTACTCTTCATACCCTGGAGACGAAACCAACCTTCTCAGCACACAGTGTCCAACCACCACTTGTCTGACTTCCAGAATGTTCCGATACGAATGCCAACCATTCAGTCTCGTCTCCAAGTTCTTCAGGTTCTTCTAACAAGGTGAATAGCCCTTCAATAACCACTTTGATGTCGGCATGGCCCGTGGGAACTTCACTGCCAAGGGGGCAGGAAGATTCTTCCCTACGGTTCTTTATTAAGATTACTATGCTATTTTGTTCAAAGCCCTTGGCACTTACCAATAGGGGAAAATCTACCACGATACATTGATTCTCTGGTATTCTTCCATCAGGACGCCATGGCTTGAGCCCAAAAAACGGATTTTGAGCGAAGCGAAAAATCTATTTTTGGGTGAGATAGCCATGGCGTTCTGATGGACCCTCCCTGCTACTTCATCCAGTTTTTAGGTCCCACCCTGCTCTGCTGTATCATGGTGATCGGCAAGCAACTGGCTTCAGGATGAAGACGGACGTGACGTCATTTAAGCAATGGCGCCCGTTTGTTTACGTCTCGAGTACCAAAAGTAGCCACGGATGAGATTAGCTATGGAACGGCTCCCAGCTATTCTCCGCCTTTACACACCGAAGCATTAACTCTGTTCGGGGTGTAGATAGCTATGTGGCGCGTTAATACATGCGTCCCCTGTTGATATACGATGTCTTAAAAGGGAAACCTTTAGGATACTCGCTCCAGAAGTTAGAATTCTGTGATAACCTGTGGTTAAATTCTCTGGGAATATCTTAGTAGTTATTTACCCAAGGAAGCTACCAAAAAGGAACCTTCCATCAGGACGCCATGGCTATCTCACCCAAAAATAGATTTTTCGCTTCGCTCAAAATCCGTTTAGTTTCATGTATGTGTTTTTGGTAGTTTTGGTGTGCCGTGAGTATTTGGTAGATCTTGTGGGTCGTTTCTTAGCATTGTTATTGATTTTTTAAGTAATAGAAACTAAACCCAGTTATAATACTATTAAATTCTACAAATACTATAAACGAGAAGCAAATAAAAATGTATACATATAAATATCAACAGAAAGAATACTCAAAACGAAAGAAATACAGGTGTAGCCATAACAATCAAAATCCCCATCAAACACAAGCTAAATAATTCAGACATGCTAACAGTACAGATACAAAACACAACGGCCCAATAAACATTAGCATACCAATCCTCCCAAACACAGATATTTCTCCGCTCATACACAGCAACATTTCCACATACATAATAGGAGATCTAAATGCAAGACATCCCTTTATAAGTCACCCAGACACAAATACAATAGGAAATGCATTAAATCAACACATACACAATAGTCTTCTAATACACATTGGATAAACAATACGCCAGCAAACCTGACATCATACTTAAAAACAATAGAGCACAGGAGCAAGACATAGACCTAAACAACAATGAAACCACAAAAGAAAACACAATAAACTTAGCAATATACAAATGGATGTCGGACATCTCAGAAACAATAGAAACAGTCTCTCTAAGAAAAAGAATGTATCATATCATAAACACACCCCAGAGAGCGATTGCTTGAAACTACTCACCCAACAATTAAATTACCTACAAACAAACACACATAGATGGATAAGGATAACATACACACTAATAACAATAATCTAACAGATTAAACAGAGAAAACTGGAACAACACCATAATAAAACTAGGGCAAACATACAAATACCCAGAGATATTCTAGGAAAAAATACAAAGATTAGTGGGGAAACCAAAGATAGAAATACCATTCATAATCAACAGTAATGGTGAAAAAGTAGAAGACATGGAAGACAAAATTAAATTACTAACCGGAACATGGGAGAGCATATTCGATATTACTGATCAAGAAAATGCAAATTTCGATAGGAACACAAACAAAAGTCCTACTTCCAAGAAAATAGGGAACGGATAAACTCCTATCAAAATTCAGATCTACAAAGACTGGATGAGAACAACTACTTAACAGCTGACATTAAAATACATCAGACAATGAAAGCAGTGAAAGCCTTTAAACACAGAGCACTAAGTAAAAGTGGCATAAACAAGTTAATGCTATCAAAACTACCAATGGTGGCATGGAGAAGACTCCGAAAAATATAAAACCTAACAATAGAATATTACCCAATACCAAACATAAAAGGAATTCTCATACTTCCCCCAAACCAGGGAAAGACCTAAAACAACCAGAAAACAGAAGACCAATCACACTGCTGGACGTGCCGGGAAAAGTGTTTGAAAAAATCATAAACACAAAAAGAAAGTAACAATAAATTATACAAACACCAACATGGTTTAAGGACCAAGAGAAGCACTGAAACATCTCTCGTGGCAATTTACGAAACAATAGCCATGAACCAACTAAATATTAAACACTAATGCAATATCATCTGCAGAGATATCTCCAAGGCATTTGATAAAGTAAGGTACCACGGCCTCTAATATAAAATACTCCAATTGGAACTACCAATAATAATGGAAAAACTCCTCTCAAGCTACATAAACAACAGAACTGTCAGAATACGTAGGAGAGAAAGGAAACTGGGTGAAACAATAGATATAGCTAGTGGGGTGTCTCAGGGGGCGTACTATCCCCAACTCTCTTTATCATCTACAGTACACAGCAGACATGCCAACCACCCCTGAATATGCCATAAACTATGCCCAATGCAGATGACATCACACAAGTAATAATGCATCCTTCAAATTCCAAAAGATCTTTTAAAATGAAAACCGAAAGAGAGAGCAAAAGAATAAACGATTATGAAATAAAGTGGAAAATAAAAACAAACAGCAATAAATTCCAACTCTTATCAGTATCAAAAAGTAAAACAGCACCTATAAGAGTAAACAATATAAATATTCCTTTTAACAACGAAGTTAAAATCCTTGGTCTCTATCAAAAGAACTGGCATAAACTGCCATACTGAACAAAAACTGCAACTGGCAAAACACAGAAAAGGAGCATTAAAACGTTTCAAACTATTGGATAAAAGCATAAGAATAAATCTTTACAAAAGCCTGAAAAGACCTCTATTCGAGTATCTAACAGCACCAGAAAACCCTAGAAAATTCCAAAATGGAAACAAGAAACATTCATGGGCAAAACTATAATACTAATAGTAATAATAATACATAAATGAGAACAGCGAAACACTCAATAACATATACAATCTTGAACCAGTTAATGTCAGGTACCACAGAAGGGTCACACAAGCCTGGTTAAGATTCAAAATCATTTACACAGAACTTACAACAAAGAGTGAGGAAATAACAGACATAAAACGAGCATTCCGGGTGGAGAAGGATAGCTCCTTTCATTAGTCGGGACGAAGAAAATACAGAGTATTAAAATATAACAAAAAGTAAATAAACACAAACTATATCTAATGAAGCCCAGGAAAAGCAATAATCGTGAAAACACAAGTCTCTTGGAAGCTGGCAAGAGATATCACCTCCTGGTAGTCCACAAGGCATGATGTTGGCAAAAAAAAAAAAAAAAAAAATATGGTCTGCCCTAATCTTCTCGCCTTCCACTGTACTTCATTCTAACACTTTTCCCTCCAATCCCTCCAAAATCATTATTCCCAACCTCCCCTTCCCCACCTATCCTATCCCCTTATACTGTAGCTGTACTATACTGTAATGTAAGTAAATTCTTACGACGAAGTAGGTCTTGAGTTGACTTCACAAACTATGCAGCGAAGGGCAGATGGCGTTGCTTAGTTTCACATATAGTAGGTTGATGTGTAGAAACAGTTTCTGACGTTAACAAGCGAGCTTTTGAACTCCTACACCTTCTTCAAGATTTTATATTGTTGCAAGACCAATAACAAATTGCAGGTCACTGTGGATATAGATGAAATGGCTCCACTCACGAGTAGTGTTTGATCAGGTCTCCCCCCCCCCCCCCCCCTCGACACCTGTACTTTATGTACGGGGAACCAACACTCCCGAATGTTCCTGACAGACGAGAAGCATTACGCAACATGACACCATGTAATGGACCCATTCTCAAATAATCTTGTACCGGATAGCTCACGCGCGTTAGACAGCTGGAGCCAAAGTAGAATCTAAAACTCTTGTAGAAGAACACTGCGATATTTTCGCATTAATGCATAAACATACATGAAAAAAAAAATAAACCCTTTTCACAAGTTTTGTATAACAATATACATAAATTTAACGTACATATAACAAACTGCGCACGATCATTTCCTTGTCTTCTGTGCAATACTGGATATTGAAAGATGTGCATCAGAAGATCATAAGTCATTGAAAAAGCAAAACTAAACACTAGAGAACAAATGTTTATTCTCAGCATAGGCATTCAATCATTTTGCCTGCAGACAATCAAAAACTTTAGGCAGTAGGCCTATAGGAAATAATTTTAAAAATAAAATTAATTATTTAGGTTTTATAGATTTATATACACTGCAAAACAGATTTCTCACCAATCCTCAACCGCCCAGAGTTTTCAAAGTATAATTTCAAGACTCTACATTTGGTGGACATGCAGAACCCTCACCGGTCACATATCGAAACCTCTTTGAGAGGAGGAATGAAAAAAATAATAAGGTAACTTCACTCTTATATAATATCTAGCTTAGAAACTTGATAAAATTGAAATTAATGTACCTAAACAGTACAGTATAAGCCCACTAGGATAGTAACAGCCTGTCATTCACTGACTCTTGGCTGAAGCTAAAGATAAAATATACAGTATAGTTAAGTCCAACCCCTAAAAGAAATCTTATCTAAATAGTCTTGGCGCCACCTAGAGGGCTACTGCGGCACATGAATTTGGGCGAAGAATATGAAAATAATTGTCCAATGTGCTGTTTGAAAATGTTCAGTCTCCTATCTAAACTGCAGTTAAAACCGTGGAAGGACTCCATGAAAAAACTTATTGAGATGAGAAACACCCAGAACTGACCTTCAATACCCTGAATCTTTTGGAACTAGATACAGGTGACGATAAAAGCCTGGAGAAGGAATTAGAACTTCTATAGCTCCCTTTTGATAGTTATGCAAATATTTCTTTTTTGCAAAATTTTTCTCTTTTGGATTGTCAAGGTATGAAAGATAGGACTTTAATAAGATGGACAATGAAGGTTTGCACATGAAAGGCAACTGGTACCCCTACCTTACCAATACTAGCACCAAAAGGTCTGGCTGAGGCAGACTCCAATCATGATGGAAAGGAAAAAGTCTGCCCATACTTTTAAGAAATCTGTTTTCGTTAATTGTTAAATTTGTCACCCTTCCCCTTGTCGGCTGTAGCACTTTTACTCGGACAAAACATTGATTTTTTTTTCAATGAAAAAATCTATTAGAGCCCTTAGGCCTACCTCTGCCCCTATGCTGCTCATGAGAAGGGGGTTAATACCAAGTAGAGGGAAGATTGGACTGGTACGAGGTAGATGTTTAATATTTCACACAATCGACATGTTCAATAAATTTTGATAAACTAACTTTATTGAAAAGATGCTCATGATAAATGCCAATATCCTCATTGATTTTTAAGGTAATTTATATTTTTCTTTAGCTACACAAATCTAGGTAAAAGAGGACAACGGCTTTAGCGGAAATGGAACAATCATTGAATCATTAACAAGGTAGGTGCAGTAGTTAACATGAGAAAGGTGGGGGGGGGGAGCCACCAGCCTGCCCAATTGCCCCTTTTGACCTTTGGCCTAAGGACTGAGAGGGATGGTTAAAGAGGATGTACAACTTTAAGGGGCACAGCTCAGCCCCATTAAAACAATGTTATTTTGAGGTTACAGTATTTCAAACTCCTATTACTGCTTGTCTTTAGATCAAATTATTTCGTTTTAAACCATTTGAAAGAGAATTCTTTGCTCTGAAAGTTATACATTGGAAATTTTCTTACCTTTCTTAATTTCTTTAAATATACTATTTTATCAATGTACAGTATATAAGTCATTATTAAAGCTGACCATTTTTTTCATATGGATATTTTTGTGATTTGCGAGTTAGAAAAATTACAAATTACTTTAAATATTTTGGATTTGTTCCTATACGGGTAAAAATCTTTGATCCTTTAATTAGAAGACTTACTCTTGATGAGAGGAAGTCTTCTAACCCCTGATAGGGAGGTTCTTTTCTTTCCTGGACATGTCATCCTTTCTGGTTTTACGAATAATATCTTGAAAGGAGGATTATTAAGAATGTTTTTCTAAGAGCTTAAAATTATCAATTTATTATGATTTGTAATAGCATTCAGTTTTATTATTATTTTTACCATTACTATATGATCTTATAATAAGAACATTCAGTCTTTTAAATATAAGTAACTAAAACAAATTGTGAATGACAATGAATTTAGTGTACCGAATGCCAAAAACTAATGAATTCAAGGTACATCAAACGCGTTTTGTGTTTTAGTGTGACGTCATGAAATTGAATGATTCTAGTTAAATTTGAAAGACTAGAAGAAAGGCGTGGCGTTATAGGGGAATTGACGCCCTTATATATGAGTTTCACTTCCGAAATTATATTGTGACTAAGTTAGAGAATTCTTTAAGAAAATGTTTTATTGAATGAATAGGAATAAATTTAGCCACTTCCTATAATATCATGAAAATGTAAATTTCTAGCCTGAATTATTGATAATTGCTATTACTGAATAATTTGTGTAATCGATGATTTAGTCACTCAGTCCACCATTAAACCTATCCTTTTACGTAACCTTCTGTTAACGTCATCTGAAGTATTAATCTGTAGACCGAAACTACTTTTATAATAAAGACCAGTGCTCTTAACTGAAAGCAGCACCTAAATGGGTTTTGTGTGTTTGTCGAGATTTCTCTGGATTTAGTAGAGAAATGTAGTAATCTGACAGATTGAAACCAATATTATACAGGACTTGTGCTCTTAGCTGAAAGCGGCACGTGTGTCTTTTATGTATTATTTTACAGTATTGAAATTTCTATGGATTTATTACTGGCAAGTGCAGATTGAGATGTAAAGATTTAGACTATGACGTAAGTTTTTTTGTAAAATCTGCTTGATACAAAATTATTGCAATTTAGATTTTAAAAATGTATAAAGTAAAACTTGCTTGATACCGATTTATTGCATTAAGTAATATTTTGGAAAACTGTAAATTATTTAGATATGCAATAAAGTATATTTTGTAAACTATCTGTATTATTTAAATCTTTGATTTTGTTTTGTATAACTCAGTTACCAGCTCAAGTCTACTTATTATTTTTCTTAAACTATTTAAGTCTTGGACCTGAAGAACTCTATGTTAGAGCATTTCAGAAATTTATTTTCTGATACGTAAAACCACCCGGAATTATATAACACGGGTACCATTCAGTGGAGAAGGAAACTCCAACAACCCCACATGGGGATAAACAAGCTTGTCATTTAATACATAGCCTGTATCTACATATAATACGGTATTTGTACAGATACATTACTGTGCAGTACTGTAAATACACTGTTAGTAGTTATTATTCAATGAATGTATGAATACTGTATTCATCCAAAGGCAGTTACTGTAACAATGAAAATAAGATAAAAAAAAAAAGACTACAGTTCAAGTAGACCACCACTTACAGTTTACAAAGTTTTATGCAGCGAAATATTGTGATGCATGATGTAATCCTTCATGTGCAGTAGTAGCGTCCAGCATTGAACATGAGGTGTATGATAATCCCTTGGCTATCGTGGGTGTTATATGCCTAAGCCCTTGAGATAGCTGAAAAACTGCGTAGTAGATACAGATGCTCATAATAAATATTTTCTTTGTTTTGATAATTTTTCATCTTTTTTTATCCTCTATAAATTTAAGCTTTTGTAATCCCGAAAAATTACTATTTTAAGCTTTTATAAACCTAAATATAACTACTTTTTAACAAAAAATAATTAGAATATGAAAGATATAAAACCTATCTGCCATTATAAACCTGCGATATAAAAAGGAGTCCACAGATAGATTCACATACAATATATTTAGAAATCTGCGATATACTGAGAGAACGATAGGTGAACCGCAATAGGGCGGGGGATTACTGTAAACAAATACATTCTCCTATAAACACAGTACATAACAAATCCTTATGTAATTTAATACTAATGGTTTAACAAACACTAGTGGGAGATGCTTTCTGATGAAGGACGCTAGGAGAATGAAAAGGTCAACCAGAGAAGTGACATTGTGCAAGAGGGAAAAAGCGCAAAGGCCGGATGGAAAGAAGCATGGGTGGCTTGAAAATGTCAGGCTGTGCGCAGCAGTCCTAGCGGCGAGGTTTCACGAAGGATCAAAATTATATTCAAAATAATATGCGTATCTCAGTACATTAGAATATCGAAACTGCGATGTTTAAATTTGCGATGATGGAGGGCTGACTGTACTGTCAGTCCTTCCTGAAGGAAGAAAGCGATCACTATATATCCACTGGAACATTTAGGTAAAGGCCTTCCCATGAGGCTACTGTATTCGTCTTTGTCTCCTTTTCAAGGAGTAAGTGTCCAACAAAGAGATTGGATGAAGGGAGAGAGGGTAGGTGGAGAAAGAAAGAGAGAGAGATCACACTCTCTATACTCCCCTTGTCACCCATTCTCCCTTGCTGCCACAGAGGGGCCATAGTCTGATGACCGATTATGAATAAGTTCCCTTGGAGGAGAAAGCTCTTCCTATGTAGTAACACAAATCACAACACTGGGAGTTTTGTCACAATAAAAGCACTGTGAAGACTCATTGACACTTCACTACACTGCAACACACAGGAGCCACCACATGGGAGTACACTGGCAACACCAGGTGTGCCCATAAGTAAGAAAGGATTTTCACTATCAGAAACACACGTAAGGGTGATACTCAATCTGAACCGTGTAGCTCCTTCCCAACGACTTTAAAGACACTACCACTGCAAAATCAAAGTGATGTTCTTAGCAGAGTTCGTAGTTTACCTCATAGGAGAAGCGTAAAAGACAATCTAATGGGGGGAAAGGTAAGGGCTATATATAGTTTACTCTTCAAAAAAGTCCCACAAATAATGAGGACTCGCAATAAATCATTACCATTTGTCTTATCTTGAGTAAAATGAAGAAAGGTAAAGCACCAGGCCCATCAGTTTCAAATTAAAAGGGTCAAGATATTAGCTATGTAAGAGGTGGGCGGAAGAATGGATGCTGGATTTATTGAGAGCATTATGGGAAGAGGAAATGATGACTAAAGACTAGGAGGAGAGTCTAATGGTATTTATGTCTAAGCAAAAAGGTGACATCATGGAATGCAGCAACTACACGGGAATTAAACTAATAGAGCATGGTTTGAAAGTTTTAGAGAGGGTACTAGATGAGAGAATGAAAGAGATTGTAAAGATTGGAAAACAAAAGAAGGATTTACTAGGTGGATGCCATCTTTATAGTAAGGCAGTTATAGGAAAAGAGACTAGAGAGAAACCAGAAACTCTTCTGTGCTTTTGTAGATTTAGAAACGGCTTATGATAGAATACCAAGAAAAGTTATGTTTTGTTGCTTGTGGAAGAGGAAAGTCCCAAAGTTGGTTAGAATGGTAAAGATGATATACAAAAACATAAGGAAAAAAGAAATAACAGCTGTTGGAGAAACAAAAACCTTTAAAGTAGTTTTGGATTACACCAGGGGTCAGCATTAACGAATTTTTATGTGTTGGTCCTGGGTGTGTTAAGTGAAGGAATAAAAAAGGAAGAGTTGTGGGAGTTGCTATGTGCAGATAATTTGGTGATTACTGCTGAAAATGAGGAAGAATTACAGAAAAGGGTGGTAGAATGGCAATATCCTTTGGAAAGGGGTGGCCTGAGGGTATATGTGGATAAGACTGAAGCTATGATGATCAGTAAGGAAGATAGGGACAGAATAGCCATATATGAAAGTAGAGGAGAAGTTACGAAACATGTAGAAAAATTTAGAGACTTGGGATATATTATAAATCAGGAGGGAGGATGTGAGGCTGAAGTTAAGAATAGAATAAAAACAGCAAGGGGAAAGTGGAGGGAGGCAGCAGCAGTGGTAAAAGTCGAGACCTATAGCACAGTAATAAGACCACTGTTAATGTATGTATCAGAAAGTTGGGCTTTCAGATAAAAAGATGAAGAAAAGCTTAAGGGAACAGAGATGAGAGTGTTGGGTTAGATTATGGGAATATCACTGCTTGACAGATTGTAAAATGACGAAATAAGAAGAATGGCAGGTATAGTAAAGATTACAAAGATGATAAAGAGCGTCATTTGGGCATGTGTTGAGGATGGATGGTTGGGAAGGAAGTGAGGAGGGCTTGGGAAGAAACCTGTTAGGGGGAAGGAAGAGAGAGGAAGAGAATTAGATGGCGAGATGAAATGAGGATGATATGTAGATAGGAGGTTTGGTGGAATAGGATGCCTTTGATGGAAGGCATTGGAGAGGGCGCATAAGGCAATTGACCCCTTAATGTAGGGATAACAGTGGGGAAGAAGACATGTCTTACCTTTTAGTGTGCTTCCTTTAGCAAATAAGAGTGCTCACAAAAATAAACTTTATAACAAAATAATAACAGAAAAAGTTCCGCCAGTAAATGAGCACTTCAGCAGTACATAATTTTTTATATTGCCCTTTAAGTCAAAAGGGCAAAGTCTGTGACAGCTGCGTCACCGGAGCTTATCCCTCGCACTACTTGCAGTTAAACTACTACCCTGTTAATAATTTAATTGCCATTATAGCTCACATTGAAGTAATCTTTTATTCTAAAGGATAAAAGGTTTGTTTACCATGTAGGAACAAAGTATACAACAAAATCGCCTAAATAAAAACCAAGGATCATAAAATACTAAGAACCACTTGATCACTCTCTTAATACAATAGAATGGAAATATTGAGGGTCATTTAAATATTAAAAAGACTTCTGTTCATTTATTAGACCACTGCTTTAGAGTAAATGAATAACTTTGTAGTGCATGGGTAATGGGTACTGATGACTATGAGATACTTCATAGTAAGTCACAAATCAATTTGATTTCTAACAATGGCCATATTGATTTTAGATACATTACCTTCTTGCTCAGTAAGGGTAATACGTATGCAGTATATAATTCATAAACTGAGTTTGCATTTATCTAGGTTGACAAAAAAGTCAAGCAAACAAAAATATTTAACACAATACTCACTTTATCGTTGCTTCTTTTTTATTATTTTCTACCTGTTCCAGATCAACGGTCAAGTCTTCAACATCAGGATATTTCAAAGTGAGTGAGTTGCCATTTATAATAGGATTAATCTTGACAGTAGCACCAATCATTGACCCTCGAATTAGGGATCCCTTTTCTGTTGTAAAAGCTAAGGATCTGGAAACAGGTGAATAAATTTAGATAAACAGCTGATATTAAACTTTAAGGAATATAAAGAATTTAAAAAGTAATTTGTATTTTTCTAAGCTACAGTATAAAAACCTAAAACCTGAGTCCTTTAAAATGGGGAATGTCTTCAGCAAAGATGAAACTGCCGTTGAATTTGTTAACAAGCTAGTTCACGACAGCTGATGTACGTCTGTTGAAGGCTCTCCATTTTTTACCTTCGGTTGAGGTAGGAAATTTAACTTTAAAGGACTCAGCTTTGCATAGTTAGTAAGAATTACTTTTAAAATATTCTGTTTATTTCCATGCATACGAAAACATTTTGCTCTTTAAAACAAATCCGAACTGGTTGGGTTTTCTAACAGGAAAATGTCAATTTACTTGTTCCCATATAGGAGCAATGAAGATGATGAATAGGCTCAAAGAGCCTGGCCTATGCTAAGAACATTGGCGCAAGGTCAATGGAGGAATCTATTTCCCGAAAGTTGAGAGCAGTCCGGAATATTATACCTGGCATATGATGATCAATGGTTTGGTAAATATTCCATCATAATCCACCCGGCCCCCCTCAAGGGTGGCAATACTTCTCAAGATATTCTAAAGAATGGAGCTCAGAAGTGTAGCTTACCCGCATCAAATTGGATTCCGCGAGTAACAGTGTGACCGTTCATCCCCCAAGAGAGGGGAAGGAAGGATGAAGAAGAGCCAGTAATTTTACCTTTCATTCCAGACTTACCTCTACACATTACCATATATTGTACAAGATGCGTCCTGTCCCATGTTGAAGCTGCACTGGTTACACAACTACTTGAACAGTTCCCACAGGACCAAGAACAAAAGTGTTGAGGGACTTGTGGGTATACTTTCATAGGTAAAAGGCCGTGAATATCGTTTGGCATCTCTCCAGCCTTCAATACCTGGCCAACTGCAAGATTCCTCTTGAAGGCTAAGGTAAGGCCTATATCCCTGACTTCATAAGCTCAGTTCTAGCTGATACCTCGAACCCCCGAGAAGTCGAGGTGTATGCCCTAAGGATCATTTTGTGAAGCCAGAAAGTGATTGAGTTCTTCAACACCTATTTCTTGGTTTGGCCCATGCTAAAAAAGAGACACTGTCACTCAGGCCTGAGGTGTAAGTCCTCTTTAGATACCACCACAAAACCACCATGAGACACAAAATCATATCTTGATTGCCACCCAAGGCATCACATGGTTTTGGCCACAAATTATAGCACAAACTTCAAAGAGACCTTTCAACCTCCACCATGGGTGACTACAGTACTGTAGATAAGAAAGACCATGCAACTCATCTATTCTCTTCGCCAATGGTAAGGCTGGCAGGAGTGTTTTGAGGGTGAGGTTCCATCTGATAAACTTCTCAAAGGTTCAACCAAGGTATGCCTAAGAGCCTTGAGAATCAGGGTATGCATAAGAGCCTTGAGAATCAGGGTATGCATAAGAGCCTTGAGAATCAGGGTATGCATAAGAGCCTTGAGAATCAGGGTATGCATAAGAGCCTTGAGAATCAGGGTATGCATAAGAGCCTTGAGAACCAGGGTTACATAACATTCTGAGGGCCTAAGGACCAGGGGTGGGTAAGAATGCTCGAAGCTCCTCATGAGCATATATAACTCCCACAAGGAGAGGTCTATAAAGTACCCTTCAACTGATAGACTGTACTCAAGGCTGAGTGGTAGTTTTTGACAGCTGCAACTAAGAGGAGCTTCTTTCGGCGAAGAAGACAAGGAAATCTGTGATCTGAGATATAGATGCTCCGACCAGAGAAGTATCCATTCTATGAAACCAATTGTGGACGATGGTCCACTTTCCCTAGTAGACAGCTGAAGAAGACCTTCATAAATACAGTAGCCAGACATCTGTGCAGTCCCTCATCAAAAACCTTTTGCTCGGGGATTCTGGATAGCCTCCAACCACTAAGTCCAATGACTCCACAAACTGGTGGTACCTCTGAAGATGTGGCTGACAGAATTGTGGTCCATAGTGTAGTTCTGTCAAGACCTTAACCGGAAGTGCCACTCAGCATTTGGCTATCTAAGAACCACCAGGGTCATCGTGAGGGTTATCATAATCAACACTCAGTTGATCAGCCGGCAGATCTGGCTGAATGGACGAAAAGCGTCTTAGAACACTTCCCACAGGTCTGGAACGGGGGGAAAACGCAGGGAGTTTCCTACTTATTAACATACTGAACATGTTGATCCTCAAGTCATCCCCACAGACCAAGAAATCTCCCTACTATGCAAGGATGCAGGGATCATTCCAACCCTACAACCTGCCCCTGGCGACTGAGAGTGTCTGCTAGTAATTTTCTCTTGCTCGGAATGTACCTGGCTGGCAACTGTATGGCATGAAATGCTATCGAGATGTGCTTGCTGACCTAGGCTACTATGGTAGTGTTATCAGTCATCAATAGTACCGAGTGCCTCCTCAAACATTCGTGGAATGCTTGCAAGGCTAGAAACATTGTTTGTATTTCTAGGATGTTGATGTATAGATGCCTCTCTTTTTCTGACCACTCTTCTGAGGCAACCAGGTCACCCATGTATGCACCCCACCCCTCCCAGGTGAGGTTTTTCTTGTTCAGGCACCAAAAAAAAAATCATCCCTAGCCTACTGCCTCACTGGGACAGGAAGGGTTGGGGGATCCCTATAGGCTGACCAGTGATCCTTCAAACACCAATAAAGGGATCTCTAATGAAAGTACCTGGGAGGAACAAGCTTCTCCGGTAGAGAAAGATGGCTGAAAAGACTCTGCCAGCACCAAGCAGGGAGTACTGTCAAGGACTGAAATGGTCACGCTATCTCCTTGAGCTCGGCGATGTAACTGTCTCAAGTACTTCAACCTCTGTTTGGGTATGAGATTAGACTATTCCCAATTTATCATAATCCCCAGATCATAATAAAATGTGAGATTTCGATCTTGATCCTATAGTAATTACCTCAGAGAGGAAGCCAGGATTAGCCAATCATTGACATGCATCAACTGACGTATCTCTTGCAAATAGGCCCAAGCTGCTACCAAGGTGAAAACCCAAGTGAAATTTAAGAAGCAGTACACAGTCCAAAGCACAAAGTCTTGAACTTGTACATCCTACTGTAGAAGGAGGAGCGGAGATACTTGCAAAAGGACAGATGAATAGGTACTTGGAAGTACACATCCAGATCTACCGAAAGCATGAAGTTTCCTTCTTTGATAGAACTCAGCAAAGAACGTATTATTTCCATCCAACTTGTTCAATGGAGAGAGGTCAATGACTGGTCTCTACCCACTAGTTGATTTCTTCACCAGGAAGACTTAAACGTAGAAGCCAGAAGACTCGTCCCAAAAACTTCACGAGTGTTTATCTTCAATAAATCTTCCACCTCTGTTCTTAAGGCCGACGATTTTGGTGATGTTGGAGGATCGGTTGAAAGCACGATTGGTATGTGAGATGGGGGGGGGGGGGCACAGTCCGGAAAAGGTAGTAAGCAACCATCAAGTTAGATACTCATTACATATGCCCCAGACCCGTGTCTCAGTAAGGTTCCTCAATGACCAGACAGGCTTCCCCCTAGTAGTGGCAGCAGGAGATATTGAACGCTGGCATCAGCGTTTTCCTCATCCTCCCCTCCTGAACTGACCAGATTTGATCGCTCAAAAGAACTATGAATGCACAGGATCCTTCAAAGTGGAAGAGGTTGCAGGCAGTCCAGGGTCTAAGGAGGGACCCAGGGGGGCTTCCTTGCAACTTATCTTGCCGGCATGGCTCCCTCAGCAGCAGATCCTGTCGAAGGTCTAGGGCCCTTGATGGAGACTATGCTCTAAATCAGGGAATCCTGCAAAGCAGTTCTCTACTTCACCACTGTTGCCTGCACGTGACTGCTTGGAAGGAAAGGTACGTCCGCCCAAACTGACATGTTATGAAATGCCAGAGCTATCTCTGAATGAACTTGTTTAGGCACCAAGGTATCCCTCTTCAAAGCCCAGTTGAAACACTGGTTCACTGACTGGTATGCATGGAAGGTCACTGCCTTCCCTTAAGACACCATGAGACTCCTATACTTCTCCAAAGACTCCGTGATTCATAACCCAATTGACTTTGCAGAGTACATCACAGAGCCCTACCACTGGTCAAGCCATGAGACAGCTTGGAGGGAGGCCATTGCAGATGATTCCATGGCTGCCAACTCAGCAGCCAAGAAGGACGTACCTCCTAACTTGAGTCTTTCCAAGGAGAATCCCACTGCCAATGTGCACACTGACGGGTAAACCTGAAGAGGAGATGACGCAGTCTTGTCTGGCACATAGAACCTTTTCTGCATTGAGTTTGGGGGCAAGATCTTGTTTAACCAACTGGAAGTGAGAGAGTTCTCAGATCCACAGATCTAATTGTCAACTTGAGCCAGGGCCAAACTAGCCAGATCTGTCAAAGGCAGCTCTAGAAATGACCTCATCTCTTGAGGGGCCCTGAAGTGCTGATCGATGGCCAAAGTTCTTCCTGAAGACGGAGAAAAGGTGACCTCATCCAGTCCACTGCTCTCACAAATGAGTGCAAGACCATCCACAAAGGAACACACTAACTCTGGACTGTCTGCTTCCATCAGTACCGTTTAAGGGCAGATGAATACCAATAACCCTTGTACCCAGCCAAGGTAAAGAGTACAGCAGACTGCTACATAGACTCACTTCCCCCAAAAATAAGATCATTCTAACTCAAGGGCAGATGCAACAATGTAAACAGATGACAGACCCAGACAATCGTCGACAGCTAGGGAAAGATCTCTGGCACTTATCAAGGCTGGTAAGGCTGGTCTTAGCGACCATCGCCAAAAAAACTCACTCTATGAGAGAAACTGCACTGGTTACTCCAACAGTAACAACAGCACTGGGGTACACTGTCACAGAGAACCATTAGGCACACTCACTGGGGTTGGCTACACAGACACTGGGGAATGGGGTCACAGACATAATGCGGGAGGGAGTTACGAGCCCCAGAACCACGGGCACAGGTTCAGGGTGATAGGTACAGAAATTGAGGTAAGAGACAAAAGTGTAACCAGATCAGGGGTGACACCAGACACCGGGGCAACATGCAATGGTAACTTAAGCTCCAGAGCCAATTTATGCCCAAGTTTGGTAGAGGCTCTAACTCATGTCGGAAGCTTATTTTTCAATGGCACTACCCCACTTACAGTGGAGCGATCGTTAAAAGTCCTTTCAGGTATAGAGACCAAAGGGGGGTTCACCAGTAGGGACACCAGCACTGGGGTCGATGACACTAGTTTCACTGACAATGCACTGCACCCACAACTGAAACCATAGGCGTCCCTACAGGATACACTAGCACTAGGGACACTGGGGGTGAGGTACCCTTAGCTATCAGTTTTTTCAAAAATGACAGAGGGCCTACCTACAAGACCTTAGGAAGGCCAAGCCTTCCTTATTATTATTATTATTATTATTACTTGCTAAGCTACAACCCTAGTTGGAAAAGCAGGATGCTATAAGCCCAAGGGTTCCAACAAAGAAAATAGCCCCGTGAGGAAAGGAAACAAAGCAAAATAAAATATTTTAAGAACAGCAACAACATTAAAATAAATATTTCCTATATAAACTATGAAAACTTTAACAACACAAGAGGAAGAGAAATAAGATAGAATAGTGTGCCTGAGTGCACCCTCAAGCAAGAGAACTCTAATCCAAGACAGTGGAAGACCATGGTACAGAAGCTATGGTACTATCCAAGACAAGAGAACAATGGTTTGATTTTGGAGTGTCCTTCTCCTAGAAGAGCTGCTTACCATAGCTAAAGTCTCTTCTAGTCTTACCAAGAGGAAAGTAGCCATAGAATAATTACGGTGCAATAGTTAACCCCTTGAGAGAAGAAAATTTGTTTGGTAATCTCAGTGTTGTCAGATGCATGAGGACAGAGGAGTACATAGAAAGAATAGGCCAGATTATTCCGTGTATATGTAGGCATAGGGAAAATTAACCGTAACCAGAGAGAAGGATCCAATGTAGTACTGCCTGGCCAGTAAAAGGATCCCATAACTCTCTAGCATCAAAATATGCATTGGCAGTCTACATGGTAACAGGAGAAGAGCTTCCAAGCTCTATGGGGACTCCACATACCATCAAAGCCTGAACCATCACCCCCATTTGCTCCAGCAGCACAGAAACCACACTATCATGAGGACTCGATAATGGAAGGAAGGAGGTGTAAGACTTCCTCGATATCATCTCGGGCATTGCCAAGACTGACCTCAGAGAAGGCTTATATCTCTTCCTCCCATTCAAAGCATACACTTGCCACTACACAGGAGGCAACGATCTGCACATGGGGATGATTGTGAAAAATCATGGTCCCTACAAAAGTGCATAGCGTATGTGGATTTACACTGGTTGCAGGGGCCACCCATTCTTGGCAAGTAGGAATCTCTTGCTTATTCACTTCCATGTTAGATAATAACAACAGCCAACATTCATTTCCTAGAAAATAAAAGAAAAAGATCAAAGCATTTGGATAAGTCGCAACAGCAAGTGGATACTCATTATGGCAGAAAACAAAAATTAAGAGTCCTCGACAAGCAGGTAAGTGGGGTACTCACCCATACACTACCCTATCGTAAACTACCTCGTTAAAGAATTCAACGGACATTCCAGCTACACTGAAGACTATCTCTATTTTAAAGGATGAAAGGTTTGTATACGCATAGAAACAAATATTAATTAGCTGGTTAATTACATGGATATGGTCAGTTGTTGAATACCCTCCTCTAAAGCCTGCCAGCTCTCTTTGTTGATTAAAGTGTAGCTCTTTTTCTATTCGGCCTAACATGATCTTCGTGAATATTTTATATATTACCAAGATCAAACTTGTTAGGCAGCAATTTTTCTGGTCTCTTGTGTTTACCTTTTTGTGAATTAGTATGATAAAAATTTTCCAAGCTATAGGTATAAAGCACCCTGGCAGATATTTTGTTTAAAGTTCAATGAGTTTTACTACTATGAAATCTCTTCCATTTATTGTCAAATCAATTGTTAGACCATCTTCTCCTGCAGCTTTGGCTCTTTTCATGCCTTTTAATGCTTTCTTTACTTTTCCTACTGTTATCTTTGGTACTGACTCATATGTTTCATTATTTATATTGGCAAAGTTATTTCTTATATCACTATTGTATAGCATTGCATAGAAATCCTCTGTAATTTTAATCACTTTATCTCTTTTGTTGATAATATTTCTATTTTCATCCTTTAAAGCAAACATCTGCTGGCACCCTGTTCCAAGTCTTTTCTTCTTAAGTGTTTCCTCAATGGTCTGATTGTGTTTATGAATAACATGGATTTTTAGTTTGTTTATTGTTTTCGGTGGTTCTACTAATTCTATTTCATTTCTCTTGGCTTTTACCGCCATTTCCAATCTTTTCTTTATTAAGCTTTTGGTCTTTTCTGACAGTGTTCTTTGATCTTTTTTGGAACTTTTCCACCAATACAAATACTGTTAAATTACTGTTTATTTTTTCTTTACTTCCATTTCCTAACGTAGCTGGGAGTACTTATTTTGTATTGATAAACTAAACTCATCAGATTTTTCTCTTATTACAGGAGTGTTTATTACCGGCTCCAACAAATTTGGGAGGAGATTATGTTTTCGTCATAATTGTACTCATAGAGTAGTGAAACTTACAGGGATTAATTGTTATGTTAAGACGTGGAAGTGATTTTATTTTGAAAGTCCTAGGTCAAACCTCACGGTCAATGTCGAACAAAAGGTCAAACCAATCAACTCTTAACTTTAACCACAAGTTTGCACATGGTTGTGTCAGACTTAAAATATGCATAAGGTCTAAGTTGATTCTGGGAAAGGCAAGCTGGTTTAGAGAAATAAGCTGCAGTGGCAGAGGTCTGCACTCTCAAGGTGCTTTTCTAGTTATAATTCTTAACATTAGTTATTCTCTACCTTTCCTTAGATCTAGACCAATTTTGCTTCTCACCATTCTGTGGTCGCTAGACTTTAACTTGTTTAACACTGTTACAACTTTTAACTATAATCATTTTTTTTTTCACCTAGAATAAAGTCCACTCGTATGTTGTTCCTCCACTTGGGTTTATCTATGTCCATTTTCTATATTTCTTTATCTTAAAAAAATTTTTGAGTTCATGATTTCAAGATTGTTTCTTTCAGTAAATTCTACAAGCATGACTCCACAGTCCTTCTTTTCACCTACTTTAGCACTGAAATCGCTCAAAATTGAGTTGCATGTCTTCATAAAAAGTTTCCATTTCTTCCTCTGTATGTGATGTTGTTAATGTATACGTTTGAATGATCCTCAGTATATACTTTTTTATTTACTTTAATAATTAATACTGTAATTTTATCACTAGTATTACTAAATTCTTCTATGTTACCTGTAAGATTTTTATCAATAAGAAAACCCTCTCCATATTCTTTGCTCCCTTCATGTTCTCTAAAGCAAAACATATGGCCCTCTTTTAATTATATACTGTATAAGATTCCCCAGTTCTAATTTTGATCAATCCTATTACAGTATATCCCAATATATTTCTTCTAACTCTTCTAGTAACATAGCAAAATCTTCTTCCCTAGCCAGAGTCCTGACATTGTAAGTTGCAAGGTTCGGTTTCCAAAGGTAGTCTGTTTTAGTCCAGAGATATTTAACACCCTCTTCAGTGGGACGTAACTGGCCACCCGCTTGGGCATATGTTCCATTGTCACTGGGGACCGGGGGATAAAATGGGGTTGTATTATTCATATCTGGGATTTTGCCCGTTGCCATCACCACGCTGGACACTGTGGATTGCTGATGGTCGGGGATTTTTGTATGATCGCTCACAGCAAATCAACCTAGTATGGGTGGCCCTGACTAGTATAGCTTTGCTGATCACGGGAATGCACAAACCCTTTCACCATGTTAAGGTATCCCCACTCAGAAAGGTAGCTGATTGTCATATACTGTACTCTCCAAATGATGACGCTCAATCTCAACATTTAGTAACAAAATTGTGATTTTCTAATCAGCTAAGACTTAAAGCACACAAAAACTTGAATATTGCAGTCAAACCTCTCTCAATTCTCTGGTCCGTCTTGTAATCATATTTCTAGCATGACCACACATTCTGAGGGAGTAGTCTGAGGATGCAACTTCAACAGTAAATGCATGTCAACTGTTGGAACCACGAATGAAAAACTTTTTGAGCCACCTAATGCATCTGTGCATTTGTCACTGTTACTGAACAGCCATAAACAAATAAACACTTCAAATTTTTTATTTAAATAAATTGTATTTTTCCTAGGTGTATAAAACTGACTTATTTAAAAGGGTTACTTCCGGCAAAGCATATTATGGCCAGTTGAAGAATTATCGAGGGTCTGGCCGTCTAGTATGGCTGCATCAACTTCCCTCGTATTGTATAGCTTGATATGATGTTGCTTGTGGCTGATTTCTCCCTATAATTCTGGTCTGGACTTGCAAGGTGGATGCAGAGGGAAATAAACTTAACATGAATCACATTTGTATAGCTACGAGAAATACAAATTAATTAAAATATTTGTAGTCTGTTTTACACAGATACAAACTGAGCCATTAAAATAAAGAGTCTTCCATACATGGAAGGAAGTCCCCTGAAGAAAAACAAAGATTTCTTACTGTCTCAAAACACGGAATGTCTGTGTCCCGACCTGATAAAGGAGCAAAGAATACGATATTCTTGCATCTCGTGACCCATGGCTATGCAGATGGGTCACTGTCCAATGAGAGGGTTTAATTCTGAAGAACAACCATAGGCCATTATATGATTAAAAGGATTTACTGATTATAAGTGTTTAAAACACTACCCATAAAGGTGTGCTTACTTACATATGTGTCCGATCAGCATTGTCACTCCCAAGGGAGGGAGACGAAGAAGAGAGGAAGGAAGGCCAGGCAGTCTACTCTCATACAAAATAGGATATAATTGATAACTCTGACACAATTCTTAATGTCCTGTAGGAGCTGGTCCTCTACACCAACTGCTGAGTGGTTACCATGCGTCCAATAATGAAAAGGTGTCTACGGACCTATGGGTGCAATCCTTAAGGTAGTGAGCAGTAAAGGTTGTCTTATTTTACTAGAACCCTGCTCTAAGTACCTGAGCTACTGAATGGTTCTAGTGGAAAGCTATTGTCGCAATGCCAAAAATATTATGTGCTTAGGAAGAGGCACTTGTAGACATTTCTCCTGAAGATTTATACTCTCTCATGATCATCTCTAGTAACCAAAACTATATTGTGTTTTTGGTTACTCTCTTTTTCGTACAACCTGTACTCACAAAAAGGATGGGATTCATAGGACGACAGTTACTAGTCCACTTTAAGTAAAGAGGACCCACTCTTACAGGACATACATCAACATATTATTACTTAACATGACATTAATAGCAGGTTATGTAAATGGATAGACTTCGTGATAGACCGAGTGACAAAAACATTGATTATATAGGTTATTCCATAGCAATCATCAATAATTCCAGCTAGATATTATAATAGACCTAACTCTTACAGGTATACACCAAGGGACAACTACATAGATCTTTAGACTTACACTTACAATTTGTACTAGATTTAAACACTTCTAGCACTTATTAAGATTAGAGATAACTGAGAGAGAAGGTAATAGAGATCTTCACTTTTAAGCACCAAGGGAAGCTTATCTTTCATAGACAAGAATTCAGTAGGCTGACCAAAGGCAAGGTTACTTTCTTCGTTTGTTGTCCAACCTAGTCTTTCCCGGCAACACTCTCCTTTGGTTCAAGATGTTATAGCATCATGTGATTCGTACCTCATCCCAAAATGCTTTTCGTTAAGGATCTTTGAAATAAAATTTTATGCTTTCATAATATTATAGGAAGTAGCTACATTTATTCCTATTCACTTGATAAATACAGTTTCTAAAAGAAATCTCTATTAACTAAAATGAAATACAATTTTGGAAGTGACACATTTCAAATGACATCATTATTATTTACTATCATTATCCCTAGCTAAGCTACAACCCTAATTGGAAAAGCATATGCTGTAGCCTAAGCCCAAGGGTTGCTACAAGACAAAATAGCCCAGCGAGGAAAGGAAATAAGGAAATGAATAAACTATATGAGAAGTAATGAACAATTAAAATAAAATATTTTAAGAACAGTAACAACATCAAAACAGATCTTTCATAAATAAACTATAAAAAGAGACATGTCAGCCTGTTCAACATAAAAAAATTGCTGCAAGTTTGAGCTTTTGAAGTTCTACTGATTCAACTACCTGATTATTAAGACCACTCCACAACTTGATCACTGATGGAGAAGGCATGACTATTAGAATTAACTGTATAGGCTACCTAGCGTTACAATCAGGATAGTACTCTCCAGGAAGATTTGATTGTGAGGGATGGTCAAAATTATGAAAAATCTTATGCAACATGCATAACAAACTAAATGAATGGCGGTGCCAGAGATTAATATCTACTGTAAATCAGGAATAAGAAATTTGGTAGACCATAAGTTCCTGTCCAACAAATTAAGAGGAGAATCAGCAGCTAAAAACCAGACAGGAGAACAATACTTGAAACAAGGTAAAATAAACGATTAAAAACACTTCTTCAGAATAAATTGATCACTAAAAATCTTAAAAGACTTTAAGCCAATTTTTGGTGCAATTGAAAAAGAGACAGACCTAATGTGCGTTTCTCAAAAGTAAATTTGCTGTCGAGAATACTCTAACACCTGAAATTTTAAACAGTCATGCAGAGTTAAAGAAACATCAATGCTGAGATAAGGATGTTCAGAAGCCACTTCACTATAAACTTAATATCAACCTTTGAGAACCTGGCATGGGTTCCACATAGAATGATTTTTACCACATTAAATTTCTATGACGTTACAATAGAACACAAAGAATTAGATTTTTATGGTTTGCAATAGCTTTTGTACCGCAACTGTTGCACCAAACTTATCGGGATTCACAAGTCAGTTATGTTACTAACATTTATGACTGAGCATTTACATAGCAAGCGCATAACAATAATAGCAATAAAAATCAATATAAATAAAGCACTACTCATAGCATCATAATGATTTTAAGCTCTTAAAACATCCATAATAATCCTCCCTTCAAGAGATTATTCCTGACACATTTCATCACTTACTCCTAGACTGAGGAAATGAAGGAGTCAAACAAATGATCGTTCACAGCTGGATTCTGGGTCTTTGCTACAAATTTAGGTATAAACAAAAATTATAGTTTTTCCACCCCTTGGTGAGATTCAAGATGAGGGCGGTCACGAAGCTCACTCAGCCTCTTGATGATGCTAAGGCAAGAATGACGACCATCTTCAGCGTGAGGTCCCTATCTGTGGCCTGCCTCACAAGTTCCTAAGGTGCCATTTTTAGGGACTGTCTGGCAGTGTTATTGTTTGGTTTCAGCAGGAGCCAAGACATATTCCAGCCCTAAAAGGACACTTTAGTATTCACGAAGACTTGCTTAGAGTTGCCAACATTGCAGACATGTTTTTGGCGTAAACCAAACAGACCAAGGTTCCAGCTTCATCCCTATCATGAAACGCATACCTTCATACTGAAGTCAACAAATGTAACATTGCATGTGAAAAGATAAACTTCTTTGGTAACTGGCACACTACCAATGGCATCCCCCAGACCTGAACAAGTTACACAACCTGAACAATACAGTATGCCAAAGTCAACATTAAGGGTATCAGTTGCCTAGAAAATAGTAATATTTGGTCATAGATAGCCATTTTCTGATTTCGTCATTTTTACCTGTAAAAGGTCTCTTCCACTACCAGAAAAAAAAAAATATGCCAATTAGAAGTTTCCTCAAAGGGTAAAGAGGCGAATTTGTCTGTGCATATACACCCATAATATCCTGGCCATAGCAACAACTGAAATCATTAATGTAAGAAAATTCTTCAATATTTATGTTTATATCCATATCTTATTGTTTTCTTTACTATACGTTGGGCAACAATAACAATGTGCGTGAAAGCATGTGGTTCGAATAGTAAACAACTATTGTCTTTACTGCGTGAAACATATTGGTAGGACTACTGTTATCATTACGTTGTGTTTTTTTCTAGTAGCCACTGTTGGTCACACTTTTTTTTCTAATTTGTTCCTTATTTCATATTTACTACTTCAATCATGACGAAGAAGAGGGGTTCTATTGTGTGATCATGAGCATATTGATACTCGGGCAATGAATACACTACCAGAACCAAGTAATGCTTTTCTTATGCCAGCAACCTTTTTTTTTTTTTTTTTTTAAATCTTGCCCAAAGACATAGTTTACTAGAGGATATTGACAATGAAGATGATTTTTTTTTTATGTTAATGATGACGAAGATTCACCTCCTGCAATCGAAGATTAGCCTCATGCAATCGATAAGGAGGAAAAAGAAATCCCGCTGCAAGTACTGATCTAAGAAATAATCTCATGGAAAACTATCAGTATGAGAGAACAGTACTGTATTTGAAAGGTGAGAACGATAATGAGGAAATCCTTTTTGTATCAGAAAACCAAATAGAAAAGTTGGTGAGCAAATTTACATGTAATGAATGTGGAGAATTTGCTAAAGTGGATGTAGTGAAAAAAAAATATTTTTAGTGTATCATAAGAGGAGATAGTATATCTTTAGAAAGATAGGAGACCAAGGGTCTTGCAACCATCACCTAAGAGCTTTATCAGTGAAGGTAAGTGAAAAATATATTTCAATGCATATTTCTCAAAACACTATTTATTCCTATGCAGATACAAACTTCCGAGTCATTTATATGGTTACTCTTATTTTCGTTTACTACAACCAGACAATCAAAAGAAAATGGGTTTGATTGCATCATGCTTCATTGCTATACAACTCCTGCGCATAACGCATAGCAAGTGTTCAAAGCGCTACCTCACATCACTCCTAGTCATGAAGTAGGTCGGATGTGCCTACTTCCTCTCTCTGTGATCAGACATCTGCATTGCCCTAACCATACCCTTATAACACTTAGTCTTTGATATTAACAGTCACTTGCGTTCTATCATTATTTGTGAGATTACAAGTGTGTGCCTTACGACTATTATCTCGAATTCGATGCATTCCTGCCCTGGCAAAGGTGGTCACTACTGTGGTACCTTTATGAGCTGGGTAGAAGTAAATCCACGCACATTTTGTCCTTCCTGTAGAGGTATATGATGTTCTGTGGAATCATCACGCAAGTACTGTATGAAAAGGTCGTCCTTCCAGTGGGAGAGATATCGTTCTCTCTGCAAGCAACTCTCTAAGAGAGATTATTCCCCTTCTTCGTCATCTGTCAGTAATGACAAGAACGTTATCCCCTTCCAGGTCCTTTGTGTCAGGAGCCCATTGGGGCTCCAGTCACGGAAGACGACGGCCATAATTTTTTTAATATTCTATCATCCAATGTTGATAATGTACAATATGAACTTGAACCAGTTCTTAAAGAGGATCACCTAGCTACAGCCACTGTACTCCTTGAGCCTGATCCTTTAGATGTTCCATCTGTCCTTGAGTATTCTGTTATGTCTAAATCTCCCTCCACCCTATGTAAATGTTGATTGGAGATCTCTTTATGTCAAATCATAAAGATAAGATGTTTCTCCCTTTGGAGGTGTCTCCAATTAGAGCAGTGAAATTATCTCTGTGTTCCCTGTCGGAACCTTAGAGTAGAGCCTGTCATTTCCCCCCATACTGAGGTAGCCTTATTGAAAGACCATTATCACCAGTCTCCCGCTCGAAATAACAAGTAAAGACTGCCTCGTAAACCTAGGGGTCTTCGGCAGAGATCTCCTCATAAGAGTTCCCAGGATGCTTCAGTAGATTAGTCATCTCTTTATTATGAGGGTAGTCGGACTGCTTCGGCTGTGTCCAACCCCAAGCTTTTTCAATGCCTAGTTGCTCTAAACAAGTTTCTCCTTCCAAGCCTAATAACTCAGTGAAGTTGAATAAAACAAATCCTACTTTACCCAGAATTTCAGCTATTAATAAATTCAGCAAGGCTGAACGTTCAGAATAACAAGAATGAACGCGCCACTGTATCACAACTTGATGATGTCACTATACGCACAGCCATCTCAACGCGTGAGATAACTCCTTCGCAGCTTGAGTAGGCCCATGCAAGTTGTCACCTCTAATATTCATGACGTCAAAAACCACGCCTCTATTTTGATATGTGAGAGTATTCCTCGCAAATCAATGATGTTAAATTTAATGTTAATGTACGTTTAACATATCCCAGAGGGCGTGGTAGATAGTCTCCCCATTACTTTAAGGTTTCCCCAGAGTTTTATAAACTTTCTGTTAGGAAACCAAATGATAAAGCCTTGACTTATGCTAATAACAAACCTGTGTCTTACGCTGATGACACCCTTATTAATCATCAACACACTAGCCCTGGGCCTAATGTTCATGATATTATAAATATGTGTTCTACAGAACAGGGGCGTGGAATGTTTCCCCCCTTTACAAAAGTCACTCCCCCATCTGACACAGATGACGGAACTATCGGCAGACGAAGTAGACGTGGCCGATGGCGTGGGCGTTCTAGGTGGCAGCGTTTTGAGAACCCTCTCACGCCTAGTAATTCGAGCTTTGAGGGAGACTTCAAAACTTCCTTCTCACACTTGGTTCCTAGAGGAGGATGTTCTTATAACAGGAGTGAGCTGGACTCCTCCCAGTCCTTCTCCACCTCCTATTCCCATCATAATAGGAATGACTAAAGGGCAAGGATGTCTGAGGAAGCGCTAAGAACTCGGTAACCGTTAAAATAGAACAAATGAATTATGGCATTAAAACTATTAACAACTCTCCAGAGAGCTTCAATGGATGTGCGAGTACTAGTTCTGCTGATGTACCTGCCTCTGAGACCCAAGTGTCAAGATCAGAAGCCTCATACCTTATCAAACTTATGAGCCTCATCCCTCATCTGGATGGATTGGATGATCCTCCTCTTGCGCAGACCGCTAATAGACGGTGTGCAATTGACTATCTTTCAACACTTTCAAAGTACCATGTTCGATGTGGCGCTTTCTAATCAGATTAAAAGATATGCTAGCCTTTAATATTACATAGGTCTCTGTGTCAGAAAACTCACTTAAAGCCAGTAGATCCTCGAAACTTCCACCCTTACCTCCATCATGCCAGTGACATTTTTACGTACACCCTTGCGTTTTTCCGAGTCTACTTCCCATTCATGCTGATGTGGCTACTCTAGTTCAATTGGTAACAGCAGATAGACTGCCTAATCTCTCCTCCACTATATCAAGGCCCAAACTGGCAAACATGGAGGTTGCAGCTATGTGAGCAATCCAAGCTTGCTTGTGGATACACCACTGGTCTTCAGCAGTCTCTTGCTTTGTGGTATCACAGAACCTAAAGAACTAGCATGCTCATGAACAATTTGAGGAACTAGCCAGATTTGGTGCCAAAGCCAAAGAGTACCTCCTTAATCAGAATGTATTACTTTGTTGAAATTGTATTCTAAAAAGGTGCAATGCTGTCTTACCCAAATGCTCTCTAAACAGATGTTCCCTAGAGGTGCATTACCCCAAGGAATTCAGAGCTAGTAAACTCCCCCTACCTTTTCCCGCCCTCGGATGTAGCGATAGCAACTAGAAAGGTAGAAAGATTAGAACAAAATCCTATGTCAAGTAAAGCAGTGGCACCAAGGTTGTCCACTCTCCAGAAACAACCTATGAACTCACCTTTTAAACTAGTTCCTCAACAAAGACAATTTCTACCTCCAGCAAACGCACAAGAACCCAGGAGGCAGAATTCTGGGCCTACCTTTCATCGGAGGACATTCCTCTGGATGAAGAGAACGAGGACGCTGAAGTTCAGGCTAGGGAAGTCACAACTCCCAGCTTACCACCAGTGGGAGGACACCTACAAAGCTCTTGGCAAAGGTGGCAGGACTTCGGGGCCAACCCTTGGATGGTAGAAGTTCTCCATTCAGGGTATCAAGTCCCTTTCATAGACTGGCCCCCTCCTCTGACCAGCTACCTGACCATCCAACAATATTATTCGAAAGGCTCAGTAAAAGACCTACTCTTGCTAGAGGAAGTCTCCAAATTGTTGGCCAAAGGAGCCGTGAAAGAAGTCTCAAACAACTCTCCAAGCTTCTTCAGCAATCTCCTACTGGTAGAGAAGCTGACGGGGAGCTGGAGACCAGTCATAAATCTCTCCCACTTGAAAATTTCTGTGCTACAAAAGAAGTTCAAAATGGAGACCCTAGCCTCCATTCTCCGGGCCATCAGGAAGAACGGCTTCCTCCTGACCACGGACGTGAAAGACGCCTACTTTCAGATCCCCATCCATCCTGCCTCAAGGAAGAACCTAAGGTATTCCTTTCGAGACAAAATCTTTCAGTTCAAGGTTTTGTGCTTTGGCCTATCAACAGCTCCGCAAATGTTCACCAAAATCTTTGCTCTTGTCTCAGCCTGGCTCATGCCATGGGCATCAAGCTCCGGAGATGCCTGGACGACTGGCTTCTCCTAGCAGAATCTCAAGCTCTCCTGTTAAAACACAGAGACCTACTTCTAGATCTGGGCAAGACATTAGGGATCCAGCTGAACCTGCAGAAGTCCAGCCTCATCCCCCAGCAGTCCATCAGATTTCTGGGCATAGACATAGAATCAGTTCAAGCCAGAGCCTTTCTATCAGCCAACTGAATCTTGAGGTTCAGAATATTGTCAGCAACCTTTCTGAGAGGGAACCCCGTTCCTTCCCACTCTTGACAGAAGCTACTAGCCCATCTCTCCTCATTAGAGAAACTTGTCCCTTTTGGGGAGAATGGATTTGCGCTAGGTGTAGTGAGCTCTGAAGAACCAATGGTCACAGACTTCAGACCACACTGCAACATGGCTCCAGATACCTTAGATAGTAAAAGACCTCCTTTGGCGGCTGAACAAGGAAAACCTGTTCCCCTTCAAGCTCCTATGCCACAATTCTTCCTGTACACAGATGCATCTTGCCAATGGTGGGGTACTTACCTTGGAAAGGAGCAGATCTTGGGGCTATGGTCAAAAGAGGACAAGACGTTTCACATAAATTTCCTGGAAAGAAAGCAGCACAACTAGCATTACTCCACTTCTAAAAGACTCTGAAAGGTCACTCCATGGTGTCGATGAGCGGCAACTCCATAGTGGTGACCTACATCTCCAAAAAAAGGAGGCGCAGCCACTCTCATGCAATACAATCTAACAGAAGAGATAATCAAGTGGGCACACAGACAATCTTTCTCGGCTAGGTTTATCCTCAGGAAATGGAACGTCATTGCAAACCATCTGAGCCGCCGTCGAGGGATGACAGTTGATTTAAAATGGTTTTTGCTTCCTTTAGTGGTGAAGAGACTTGTGACTTTCTGGGGTTCCCTGTCTCTAGACATGTTTGTCGCTGATTTGAATAACAAACTTCTGGTCTACTGCTCTCCAGTCCAAGACCAGGCTACAGTAATAGAAGCCGCATTTTAACATCCAAGGGACGGACTAAACTTACGCATTCCCACCGTTCTGTCTGATTCATCAGACATTGAACAGAGTCTGAACATCCAAGGGAGTCAAGAGTAATGCTAGTGGCCAGTAGGTGAATGGTATTCAGACCTGATGGAACTTCTCACAAAGTGCAAAGAACTTGCAGAATGGCCAAACCTGCTATGCTAACCACACAAAGAAATTCCATGATCCAGTGCATTGCCTATCTCTTCCCGGCTGGAGATTATCCAGTGTCTCCTCCAAGAGAAAGGCCTTTTGAGACCAACTGCGAAACAGCTTTCCGGATGTGTCCGAAAGTCTTCTCCAGCAGTTTACCAGGCAAAAATGAAAATTTGTGATTGGTGTTATAAGGGGAATATTTCTTCACTCAAAGCCACTTTTCCCCTGATTGCAGACTTTTTGGTGTTCCTAGGGAACAAAAAGGTCCTTTCAGTCACTGCTGTGAAAGGCAACCGCTCGGCCTTGAGCCAAGTATTCAAACTGAGAGGGTTTGATTTCTCTGCTTGTTGGGAACTCTCAGCTCTGATTAGGAGTTTTAGGCAGTCTTGCCCTCCTTGAGAACTCAAACCCCCTTCCAGGGATATGACAAAAGTTCTGCAGGCTTTTAAACAAGGCCTGTACAATCCTATGCATTAAGCCTTGGACAGAAACCTTACCTTAAAGACCGGCTTCCTCCTTGCCTTAGTTTTTCCCCAGAGAGTAAGTAAATTACATGGTCTATCTCATCTTATGTCACATTCCAGCGGGTAAAAAGAACTATCTCTGTCTTTTGTTCCAGAATTGGTGGCCAAAACCAAGAATCTGGTTGATAACAATCTCAGATTTGACTTTCAAAATCTTTTCTCTGAAAGCGGTAACTATGTCCCGTAAGAGTAGTGCGTAAATATTGGAAAAGGACGAAGTATCTAAGGCCTAAAATCTCCCATTTGTTTGTGAGTACGGGCTGCTCCAAATTAAAACAAAACAAAAGTATCCAGAAACACCATCTCTTTCTGGTTGAGAGAAACAATCATGAGAGCCTAGATACCATCAGGGGAAGCATCTCCAAGGATCCCCATTTCAGCACATGACATACGTGGACTTGCTGCAATCTTATAGTTAAGCAAAAACCACTCTGTACCCCAAGTTCTAGAAGCTGATGTTTAGAAGAGACAAACCACTTTTACGAACCATTACCTTAAAGAGTGCACACACGGGTCTTTAGACACCTTTTCTATAGCCCCTATTGTTGCTGCAAAACAAATAATCTAACCTTAAGCTCTTATGGGACATGTATCTGCTCTCATCTCTGGGATAATTTAATCTCTGCATTATAAGGGTATGTAATAGGTACTAAGGCAGATGGTGTTCTTGATTAGACCTGATGGCTTCACTTGGAATCCTTCCTAATGCAAGTAAAGGCCAGTCTACACTAACACCGAGCACCTATGGTGCTGCAGCACATAAATCATCAGTTTCGTAAGATGAAGGTGAAGCACAGTAGACTACCGACCAGCAATTTGCCTGTTCACACTATACTGACTACCCTCCGTTCTCTACTGATTCTAACGCGTGGGTAGCTTTACAATGTGTAATGTTCTGCTGTTGATAAAAAATAAAAATTACGATATAAATGTCTATGTGTTATTTTCCATGTACAGTATATTGTACATTTATTTATACATTTTTCTTTTTATCAATCATTTTAAGAGGTCACACCAGAGAATGGGCTATGTGGCCTGTCCTTTATCTCATAACCATTAGTGTATGTATATATGTATATATATATATATATATATATATATATATATATATATATATATATATATATATATATATATATATATATATATATATATATATATATATATATATATATAGTTAATAAACTTTGAAGTGTTATCCTAATTAAAGCAGTAGCATCATTATAGACATAGTAAGGAAAAGCATGTTACAAGTTTAAATACGTTTACAAACTGAATATCTTTAAACTTCTTACCTTTCCTAGGATACCACGAGATAATTATGCTCTCTGAATTTCTCCGTCACAGATATTCAAGGTACTTAAAGCACCATAACTTGGGTTCATATAAGTCATCCCTGCCAGAGCCTGACTTCCAGGATCTCACAACCCTCTTATTGTATTAATTACGCAAGGTGTTCCAAGTTTTTCTTGCCTGTCTCAAGGGGCCATTTAGCTTTAATTTCCTTCACTGACTAGCATAGCTCATTATATGTTCTTGTGTTTTTATTTTATTTTTATAGTTCGCACATTTTACCTGCCATAAGCAGCGACGTTCTCTATATTTCTCAATTAGGTGTAATAAGTTTTTTATCCATTCAAAGGGTACATCGCTAACAGTGGGAACAACTGAAGTAGTAGTCAGGTACTAGCGGCGTGCACTAGGTTGTAACACATGAAAGGTGGCCACGCTCGAATATATACCTCCCTCAGGTAATGCTTCGTTCTTTGATAGTGCTACACTACCATTATCGATGTACTCTCCATTACCATACTCAGAAACCCCAGGTGCCCACTGATAGTGTATACTGGCATTAAGAATGCTTTGAAGTTGAGTACTTGTTGATATATTGAAATTTTGATACTATGCAACACTTGATGTTCATATAATTTCATCCCTGGCAAAGTATTTTATTATCTAGAATTGAACGTAAGGCCTTGCCTCTTTAGGAGCCGTCTACACTGTTCACAAATAATTCATTTTGATCTCTTGCTAATACTGATAGTAATTGTATCTTGAGAGAGGAAAGGCTGACCTCTTAACTTCACGGAGACTTCCTCCCACCTACGAAAGATGCCCATATAAATGACCTGAAGTTTATTTCCACATAAGAATAAACTACAAATTTTACACAATGTGTATTTTTCCTAGCTATACAAACCTGAGTTATTTATCAAAGGTCCTACCTCAACCGCCCTACGAGTCTCTGACCAGGTGAGTGTTATGAGGAAGTGCTTTGAACAAATTATGAGTCATGCGTACCAGTTGTTTTAGCAACGAAGCAAGATGCAATCAAACCAATTTTCTTTTGATTGTCTAGTCATAGAAAAGGAAACTTGGAGTAACCATATAAATGACTCCGGTTTGCATAGCTAGAAATACGAATTGTATAAAATTTTTAGTGTTTTCATTTCAAATTCTATCTACTTTAGTTTTAAAGATGATCTAAAAATTAAAAAAGCTTTATAATGCCTGATTCTGCTGTATTTCAGGAAATGACTTTTGAATTTCATCCTTGTATTGTTTTTTTTTTTTTTTTTTTTTTTTTTAAATCATGTATTACTGATATTTAGATATCTTTTATATTTTCAAAAATTATATAAAGTTTATTTAACTGCTTTGTAAAGTTATTGCTTGTATTCTATATATCCTTATACTCACTAATAGTGATACCTTTTATTTTTCTTTAAATGTGAGAGATGATAGATTTTGAAAAACATGAAAAAACAAGAAAAAATACATAGAAATTCATTAAAAAATTATTCCTTAATTCAAGTAAAATTTGGGGAAATAGTTTCTGTTATGAACACAATCAAAATGGGTGAATCCTAAAACTGTAGCTCAAAAATAATTTCCAAACACGCTGATACCCTTAAAAGAAGACCTGTAAGGGTATCAGGGAAACCTTTAAGGGTACCTGATAGCTCATCTGATCCAATTTGTACCAATCTATTCCAGTACACCCAAATCCCTGCTTGACTTATTGAAGCAGTATGTACCGTTCTTATGGACAGTGAGCACAATCAGTGTTTGTGACACTAAAACAGCACGTCAACAATTCCTAATCGCTTGCCTACTACGATGCAAATTGCTTGCCTACTATGACGTAACTAAGCATTTAGAAGTTGATATATTCCAAAAGGGAATTAGAGCTGCATTCTTCCATGGCTATGTTATTACCTTTGCCAGGAAAACTCTATAACCAACATGCAACTCAACCAGAGCAACACTGACTGAGAAGCCCTAAGATTCATACACGGGATACAGAGACTTCACACCTACCTCTAAGGTCGTGAGATTACTGCCATCAAGAACCACAAACCTCCAGTCAACATTTGGCAAAGACTGCTTAACAACGAACCCCCAGGTTACGGTGCATATTCCTTAAGCTACAAGGATACGTCACACTATAGTGTCAACCAGGCAGCCTGATGGTATAAAATGCCCTTCCTTGCCAGCCAACCTTTTGAACAATGATATAAACCTAAAAACAAAGAATGATTGCAGCATACAAGATGGTACCGATTACAAGCCTATCGAGCTTCTCAATGTCAGGTCAGACAAACTTTCAATACACGATGAGAAACTAACCACGACCCCCACTCTTTGTGTCCTCAAATAAATCGAGGGATGGCCAGAGAACATAAAACAGTGCCATAAGGGCATCAGATCATACTCCAACCGCACAGAGTGTAATGCTGGCTAAGATGGTCTAATCTTCAAGGGCCAACAAGTCTAACTTTCCTGTCATCCTCAAGCAACTTCACACATCCAAGCAAGGAGTCCGGAAAATGCAAGCGACTGTGAATTCTTACTAGGAATCAATAAGCATATCAAAGTTATGGTTAATAAATGTAAGCATTTCCAATAAATACCAAGCCCAGCTGCACAATGAACCGACTTCATCACCATGTGCCACTCGTACCGTAAAACAAATATGGATCTCACCAGTTCCGAGTCAATGATAAGCAGAGCCTACTGATTGCTGACTACACCAAATTCCCTAAGTCACACAACAGAAACACAGCACTTCTGCTAAATGACCAAGCACTTCAAATCACTCTGGGGTATCCAAAGCTGATTGGCAACCATTGTATCTCAGTCCTAATTTCAAGGAGTTTGTTTGTGAATGCGATATTGAACACATCACTTCAAGTACCAAGTAGCCGACGTCAATCAGTTTTGCCAAATGGAACATATTCATCACAGTCAAACATTCCCACAAAGTGCCCTAAACCCAAGTCGACACTGACTTCCCCTTAATGTACCTCCGTGCAATGCCCATTGATTCAAATGCATTATGCCCATGCGAGCAGATGTTCAGGGTATAATTCGTGGCAATATTACCAGGTCACATAAATCTATTGCCAAGCTATGTCAACACAGGTGATCACTTAATCAAAAGACTGGATAAAACTCTAAGTCCAGACTTGAAATTATTGTATGCTGATCAGCTAATCCGTATTTTCAATGAAGCAACAAAATCATGGCAATCTGGATATGTCGTGGAATGCCTCAAAGAACGGCATTCATATTTGGTTTGGATCGTGAATAAATCAGCAGTTGCAGGCTATCTTGCTCAAATCAACTCCCTTCCTACCAACACGCACAGGCCCAAACATCATACCTTTGATATAGGATTGTGCTTCTGTATTCATCACTCCAATAGAGAGAAGAGTCGGTTTTAAGCTGACTAAGGGGCAGTTCTTTCCTAAAGTTAACCAGGCCATGACCCAAGCAGACAGCACGCTAAAGGTTGCTGTGCATGATACCGGTACCACCATGTGTAACTGACCAGGTTGCCAACTGAAGAGCCACTAGCAAGATACCTCAACCAATGATATGCCTATCTTACGGGACAGAATAAATTCCCAAGATCAGGAGGGATGTCTACCCTAACGATTACTTTAAAATCACCTTCTATTCCATCTTATATTTGATCATGCTACTATTTTATCATACAGTATTACCATCATGTGACATTTATCCATATCCATAGACTTTCTATATACAGTATCAATATTTTTTATAACTGATAAGGGAGATGTCATACCAAGCACACTTTGTACCATACCAGGCATACCTTGTGTCGTACCTGATTTAGTCATGCACCCCTGTGATACGTTTTTTTAACCAGCATTTTCACAATACCTAAGGTCTGTGGGAACGGATTTTCCTTTGTTCCCATTCCAAAAAATGTCCCATGTGGATCGTTTAGCCGATTTTGTCCGCCATCTTGGATTTCTTAGGATGCAAAAATTAGGGGTATGGGGCAATATAAAGAACATTTTCACATAGGAAGAAATTGATAACAAGTACGAATTAGGTAATGTTAGACTGGGTAGGACGTCCACTTTCACAAGAAATCATTAGTTATTCAATTGGTGTATTGAGACGTCCTCAGGGCTAAAAGGTCTTGTTAGAAGGATTATAAGTTAAAATTCTAGCCCTTCTTCATTGTTACCCACCCTGTACTTAAGTAAACAGATCTATTGGATCTCTTCTTTGCTTGGTTGAAAGTGTACATGTGTAAGCAGTTTTTTAAAACACGAGGAATCATTTAACTTGAGTACAATGTTGATAGTTCTTCATGGAAATATTCCAAAAATATTCAGAAAAATGTAGTTTTATACTGACTTTACCTTGAGCGTGTGCCTTGTGCATACTGATGATTAATTTGACTGTTTTGAGAATTAGTTCATGCTTTATACATGATTATTAACATTTTTTTTTTCTACCACATGAGAGTAATTGTAGCGACCTTCTTAAAAATTAAGCGGTGGTTTTAACCCTGGAACGGTACGGTGGGTCGTCCGCGACCCCGAGCGTCAAAAAAAAAAAGAGGTTTTTCTCACGTGACTCACCCCCGTGACTGAATTTGTGGGTGATCGACCTGCAGTAGGTGTCTCGCCTACACGCTCTAGTAGTGTCCAGATGTGCATTGCTGTAGCTGTACTCCTTCCCCGATTTCTGAGACGCGTCGGGGTCGAGCGCGACCGAGTTTACCCTTCTAAGGTAATTTGCATAATTATCAAAGTTATTACGTATTATGAAATTGTCGTAGAATGGTGCAACTTGTATAGGTTATCAGTTGTGGAAAGTCTTGGTGGATTGTTTGGCTACCATGTGCATGATTTTTTTTTTAGTTAAAATGTCGTTCATCACCACGAAGACCATTTTACCGCGAGTGCCCCTTTTTTATTTTTTTTCATTTTTTTGCCAAGTCATTTTTCCGTAAGATATTGCCAAATAGTGTCGTAAAACTTTTGCTTTTTTAGTGTTTGAAAGTGTGTCTAGATGATCTGGCTACCCATGCGTGACTTTGTTTTTGTCAGATACGACGTAGTTATTGGTATATTGGGTATTTAACTGCGGTTGCCAATTTCTGTTTTTTTTTCAATATTTGTAAAAATTTACTACGTAGTAAGGAATTGCCGTATATTATTGATTTTTTTTTCATGTTTATGTGTTAGAAAGTGTGCCTTGATGGTTGGGCTAACACGTGCATGTCTTTTTTTTCATCTGAGATGCCGTATATTAGAATGTTGGGCATTTTACCGCGAGTGCCCCTTTTTAATTTTTTTCATTTTTTTGCCAAGTCATTTTTCCGTAAGATATTGCCAAATAGTGTCGTAAAACTTTTGCCTTTTTAGTGTTGGAAAGTGTGTCTAGATGATCTGGCTACCCATGCGTGACTTTGTTTTAGTCAGATACGACGTAGTTATTGGTATATTGGGTATTTAACTGCGGTTGCCAATTTCCGTTTTTTTTTTTTTCAATATTTGTAAAAATTTACTACGTAGTAAGGAATTGCCATATATTATTGATTTTTTTTTCATGTTTATGTGTTAGAAAGTGTGCCTTGATGGTTGGGCTAACACGTGCATGTCTTTTTTTTTATCTGAGATGCCGTATATTAGAATGTTGGGCATTTTTCCGCGAGTGCCCCTTTTTATTTGTTTTGCATTTTTTTGCTTAGTCATGTTACCGTAAGGAATTGGCAAGTAGTGTCGCAAACCTTATATTTTTATAGTGTTGGAAAGTGTTTCTAGATGATCTGGCTACCCATGCCTATTTTTTTTTAGCCAGATATAGCATATATATAGGTATGTGTTCGATTTTCCTGTGATTGTCATTTTTTTGTTTTTTCCCATTTCTTTCAAAATTACTACGTACTAAGGAACTATCACAGAGTAATGATTCATTTAGATGTTTATTTGTCGGAAAATGTGCCTTGATGGTTTGCCTAGCACGTGGCTGAAATTTTTTTTTCTGAAATGCGTATAATAAAATGTTGGCCATTTTTCCGCGAGTGCCCCTTTTTATTTGTTTTTCATTTTTTTACTTAGTCATGTTACCGTAAGGAATTGGCAAGAAGTGTCGCAAAACTTATATTTTTATAGTGTTGGAAAGTGTTTCTAGATGATCTGGCTACCCATGTCTATCTTTTTTTTTAGCCAGATATGGCGTATATATAGGTATGTGTTCGATTTTCCTGTGATTGCCATTTTTTCGTTTTTTCCCATTTCTTTCAAAATTATTATGTACTAAGGAACTATCACAGAGTAATGATTCATTTATATGTTTATTTGTCGGAAAATGTGCCTTGATGGTTTGCCTAGCACGTGGCTGAAATTTTTTTTTTTCTGAAATGCCGTATATTAGAATGGCCATTTTTCCGCGAGTGCGCCTTTTTATTTGTTTTGCATTTTTTTGCTTAGTCATGTTACCGTAAGGAATTGGCAAGTAGTGTCGCAAAACTTATAATTTTATAGTGTTGGAAAGTGTTTCTAGATGATCTGGCTACCCATGCCTATCTTTTTTTTTAGCCAGATATGGCGTATATATAGGTATGTGTTCGATTTTCCGGTGATTGCCATTTTTTCGTTTTTTCCCATTTCTTTCAAAATTACTACGTACTAAGGAACTATCACAGAGTAATGATTCATTTAGATGTTTATTTGTCGGAAAATGTGCCTTGATGGTTTGCCTAGTACGTGGCTGAAATTTTTTTTTTCTGAAATGCCGTATATTAGAACGTTGGCCATTTTTCCGCGAGTGCCCCTTTTTATTTGTTTTGCATTTTTTTGCTTAGTCATGTTACCGTAAGGAATTGGCAAGTAGTGTCGCAAAACTTGTATTTTTATAGTGTTGGAAAGTGTTTCTAGATGATCTGGCTACCCATGCCTATCTTTATTTTTAGCCAGATATGGCGTATATATAGGTATGTGTTCGATTTTCCTGCGATTGCCACTTCTTCGTTTTTTCCCATTTCTTTCAAAATTACTACGTACTAAGGAACTATCACAGAGTAATGATTCATCTAGATGTTTATTTGTCGGAAAATTTTGTTTACTTCTTTTTTGATTGAATATCATCAAATTTTTTTAGCTAAAATATTATATTGTTTTACATTTTTTTTTTCGATTTTATTTCCCTTCAAAATGATTTTTTTGGGTCAGAATTTTAATTTTATAGTCGTAAAATAATCGACAATTATCCAGCAACCCACCATACAATTTTTATGCATATCCAAGAATAATTAGATTAGTAAATAACACCTTGAAATTGACATACCCTTCCTGCATTTCAAGTGGCAGATTAGGGAGTCTGAGTCAGTGTGGTTGGCGGCCATTTTGTGGACATATCCGAAGCGTAAGTTGCCCTATCTATATATATTCTTGTTCCCTATAGAATTTGTGATATTTTGGTATATTTTTACCTGCATAAATATCATATTATATATCAAATATATGTATTTTTTTAAGAAATTTCTAAGTACTCAAAAAATTACCTTTAGATATGGCCCCTGATATAAATGTAATTTACAAAATTATGAAGATTTTTTTACATATTTCTATTTTAGGATAACATATGTTTATTCCCTAAAAAAATTAGCCACTTCCTATTTCATTTGGGTACCCAAAAAAATTCATGAAATTTGGACAATTTTTTTTGGCCAAAAAAAGTTACCCTTTTTTTCTCATTTCAGATCTTCACCTCCATGGGTCTGACTTCATCCAAAATACATCAAGATGTGTCCTAAACATTCAAGAATCAATTCCTAAAAGGATTTGTGTATATATGTATAAACTTTTTTTTATGAATTTTTATGTAAGGTCTTTTTTTCTACTTAATTTTTTAAAATATTTATAATAAATAGTTTTTATGCAGATGAGTAGTATTTATCTTTACAGTTGTTTTAAGCATTCATTGAAGTTTTTTTTGGCAAAAGAAAAAAGGAGGTTACTGCAAAAACTGATTTTTCAAGAATTTTTCTTTGGCGTCGGGGTCGCGCGCATCCGAGTATACCCTTAAAGGGATGTCCGAGGAGTGTACCTATCCAGGGTTAAAGTCCATAAACTGACAGTGTGGTCTTTCTGTGTTACAGAATGTGCAGACCACTGTGATTTTGAATAATGTTTTATTTGTGTTGTATTAGATATCTCTTGGTGTATCGTTTTTAGGTAAAGACTAAATGGACTAACACTTGGGTTGTGGTACTGCATGCTTAATTGTAGTTGTTGGTGGTGGGTTCCTGTCAAAAGCAAAGAAATTGAGCTAAAGCCCCCTGTGTGAATTCTCATTTTTAGTGGCATACAATATGGTGTATTCATAACACTTCACAATATCAGGTATCCTCCCTAGGAAAATCTTGAGATGTTACATGGTATATGTGAGAAACGGCTCCTTCTGCCTTATGATTCGCCCACTCGTATGGAGTTTGTGCATTGGTTAATTACAAACAATCTTGATGGCGTACACTTAGAAATCACAGGCTATCATCGAGTTATGTTATCAAACCTTTACTAAACACCAAGATTGCTTGGTATGTATTGTATCAGACAATGGCCATCAACAATTTGATCCCCTTATAAACTGTTAACCTCTTTCAAGAATGTTTTTCCACAAGAAAAGCTTGAGATAAAAGTTTCCAGAAAGACTGAACACTGTGTCCAGTGCACATCTTTCAAGGGAAAGGCAGCAGCTTGGACTTATAAAATCCCAAACCCTAGAAATAACAGACAATCGTTTACATCGTAAGGTGGCGGGCAAAAATTGTTTGCAAGAGATAGTTTCCAAAAGTTCTGTCATAGATCATTCAAGCTAAGACATGTGAATCATTCATATTTAAAACTAGCAAGATGAAAAGCTTGAAGATAATCAAAGCTCATTTGATGTAGTTCTAGATTTCATATATGAAAGGGTACTTGGATAAAAGTAGGTAGTGCAACTTAGAACTCTTTGCAACCTGTACGTCCCAAGAACTTGAGTGTTATGGATTTCCGAATCAAAATTCCAGTCGTTATAAGCTAAAAACCTGACGTCAAAGACACAAAATTAATAAGTGCATTGCTTTTACACAAGTTATTCCTGGACACAAAGGTATGCATAATATACAATCTGGTGTACACCAAAAGTCTCTCTTTTGCAGAAGCAGTTACTTATGCATAAAGGATTGATTCCGAAGATAAGTTCAAGGAGGTTGCCTTGCACTTGCATAGTGTTGTTCAGGGGAAGTTCAACGATTCACCACCACATCCTTGGTCTTTTACAGTGGATGAGCTGGATACCAGGGCAACAGAAGAATATCTCCAAACAGACCTAGTAAAGTTCCTAAAGACTCTTATCCTGGGTGAAAAAAATGCTCAAAAGTCTGAGCAGAGCCAACATCTGGGGCTTTCAATAGCTCAGATGAGTTTTAACCACCATTGTGTTCTAACGACTTGGGAACAATATCACTAGTCAATCAAATTCTACCTAGTTAACTGCACTCTATCATAAATCCCAAATCTATTCCATCAGTTTCATCTCAAAGACATCTACCATGCTGTGACAAACAGAGTGGAATTTACCTAAACATATCCTCATTTGCAGGAAGAACAGTATAGCAAGGATGGTGATTTTAAAGATCATCCCAGTGATTATGAAGGCTAGATCCAAATATGAACATAGAGACTTTTGGCAGTCATCATAAAGTTTCAATATTAACCAGTTTTGGGTCTGTGCCTTATGTTAACTCGTGTTACTCCGACCCGTATGTAATATGTTTGCACATCAATTAGCTATAGGAATGAGTGGAAGGGAAAGTACCAAGATAATGATACAGGGACTGTATTCAAGGACCCTTTGGACCATGTAAAGCCTTTATACCATTAAAAAGAGGCACAGAAACAAGATTTGTCAATTTGCAATTTTACAATAAATTCATTTCAAAAATGCATTTTTTTAACATTTTCATGCATTTTTACAGAGGTTTAATGATGTACATAGGTTCCATGATTTGTGGTAGTTTAAAAAAAACCGCCAATATATTTACTACTTCTCCCCGGCAAATTTGTAAATAATAGGGTTAGTTAGAGAGGTACCGTGCATATAACAATGAAAAATGGTGTAATATTCTACCTTTGGGTCCTTGACTTGATCTTTTGACCCATGATGATGTCAGCAATGACCTAATTGAATAGTTAATGAGTTATTTGTGATGGCACAGGCTGTAACTTTTCTAGTGATACCTAATTTGTACCTGTTATTAATTTCTTTCTATGTAAAAATGTCCTTTATATTGCCCCTACCCCTAACTTTTACATCCTAAGAAATCCACGATGGCAGACCAAAACGGCTAAACGACCACATGGGACATTTTTGGGAATGGGAACAAAGGAAATTCCATTCCAACAGACCTCAGGGATTGTAAAAATGCAAGTTAGAAAAATGTATCATGGGGGTGCATAGGAACACTATCTTCCTACTAGACTATATCTTCCAATGCATGGATCAAAATAAGAAAGCTCACTGTGCTAAACAAAACTAGCAGGTTCTCTTATCACTGAATTCCTAACCTTCAATTACCTTACCCATACATGGCATTCCACCAAATATCCTATAATTCAATACAGTACTCTATTGAAGAATAAAATTCCTATCTTAATATAAATACAACTGCATAAAAAAATAAAATACCATAAAAAGAATTATGCAAAGCAATAGCCAATGCTTTTTAACATACCTGTCTCTCACTTTACCATCCATTAACCCAAGGGGTCCAGTTTGTCCCTTCTTCAGAGGGACTCCAGCACATGACTTCACCGGATATATCCATATTTTGGACACTTTGCCAACATGCTCCCACTCAACTTTCTGCAATTCCTCTAGAGTTCTGCAACAAAAGGAATAACAGAATTTTAATAAAATTTATTATATACTCAACTGGGGTTCATCTGACTTCATTTCAAAGCTGGCTAAAAAGTTGATACCTATCCTACAAATTTATAATACCCCATTTCGTTTCATTTCAATAGTCTAGGCCACTGGTCCCCAACCTGTGGCTTGTGGCCAGAGACATAATGTGTCACCTGCAAAGGTTCTAATAAAAATTAATTTTGGTATATCTTTATTCATTAATAATTCTAGGAGCAATTCTTACACATAGTCACTCCCCGAATTGTTATAACAACAGAAGATGAAGAGAGGCAACGTTGGTTGGAAAACTTTAGTGAGGTCATGAATAGGAGATATGAAGGGAATAATTTGATTGATGTACCTGAAGCTGAGTAAGACCTTGATGTGCCTATGAATGAATTCAGTGTATTTGAAGTCGAAGCTATCATTAAAAAACTAAAGAGATGGAAAGCCCCAGGATACGTTAGAATAACTGCTGAGATTATATTGACCGAAAATGAAGTGATTCCCAGAATACTTACAAGATTATTTTGTAGAATGTGGCCTGAAGAGGCAGAACCTGATGAATGGGAGCTAGGGGGGGTTGATGAAAAAAAAAAATCTGACTGACTGCAATAATTACAGAGGCATCACACTTACGTCAGATGTCATGAAGATATATAGTATGCTCATTCAAAAGAGACTGGAGAGAAAGATTGATGAAAAGCTGAGAGATGAACAAGAAGGATTTAGAAAAGATAGAGGTTGTACTGACCAAATTTTCATTTTAAGACATGTGATACAGCAATATGTAGAATATAGAAATCCACTTTTGATGGTATCTGTGGACTATGAAAAGCCTTTGATAGTGTGACCCAGCCAATTTTGTGGAGATTCATACGTTATTATGGAGTTCGTCTTAATTATGCAAATTTCATTAAGTCTTTTCTTGAGCATAGCAAGTGCAAAGTTAATGTTAGTGGAGTCCTGTCAAATGAATTCCTAGAGAAGTGGAGTACTCCAAGGGAATGGGTAGTCAGCTATGTTGTTTATCCTCCTCATGAATGTTATAATGCATAGAACATTTAGGGATAGTGGAGAAGGATTGAACTGGATTGATAACAAGAAATTAGCTGACCTACAGTATGCTGCTGATGCTGTTCTTATAACCAGAACACCACAGGCCTTGCAAAACCTGCTTACCAGAATGCATGAAATATTACATGAGGTTGAGCTCAAGATAAGTAGAAAAAAAAAGACAGAGATAATAAGAACGAAATATGCTATGGAAGATGAAATATCATTGGAAGGAAAAAGGATTGATGAGGTGGAATCATTTAAAAGATTAGAAACTATGATCTCTAATGCAGGATCTTTAGAATTTGTGTTTAATGAAAGATCGAGAAAAGCAAATCAAACAATGGCTAGGGTAAGTAGAATTTGGAAATCAAATCGCCTGAAATTACATAATAAAAAAATCAGACTGTATATCAGTTTAATAAGATCAGTGTTACTGTGTGGACATGAGTCATGGTATGACGACAATGAAACAAAGCCCTGAGAAAAATGTTGGGAATTAAATGGCAAGACAGGATTAAAAAAATGAAACTATAAGAGATATTACTCGAGTGCCTTATGGAAATGAGATCATGGTGAGGGGTAGATGGAGATTGTTTAGGCATGCTCTTCACACTCCCCAAGAGAGATTAGTTTACCAAACTTTCAACTGGACTCCACAAGCCACTAGAAGAGTTGGAAGACCCAGGCTTACATGGCTAAGGACTATGAAGCCTAAAGTAAGAGATAATGAATGAATAAATATCAATTTAAAAGGTCAAGATAGAGACGACTGGCAAAATCTGAGGCCCTTTGCGTCAATAGGCATAAGAGAAGATGATTAAAATTACGAGTTAGTGATATATATTCATCATAAATAACCACGAGTTGCAATCTTACGATTCGGCTATCATGTTGGAGATATGTTTATTTCAAGCCTATGAGCAGATTCCTGAATTCAACAGGAATATGTACGGTGACTTGTCATAAACTTATATCTCTCTTGATAGCTAAGTTGGTAGAGTCCTTGCAGGCATGGTTTCTGCTGAATAGGCAGGGGTATAAATCTCTGCCCAGCCAGAAGCTATTAACATAAATTAATTCCAGTGAACATATATTCCCAAGATAGAATTCGGTATTACATGCCATTGTGGTTGATATTTACTCTGATTGAAATCACGAGTGTTAATGATATATATTCGTCATAAATAACCATGTGTTGCGAACTCACAATTCAACGATCATGGTGGAGATGGGTTTATTTCAAGTATAAGAACAGACTCCTGAATTCGACAGGAATATGTACGGTGACTTGTCATAAACTTATATCTCCCTTGATAGCTCAGTTGATAGTCATCACAAGCATGGTTTCAGCTGAGTGGCAGCGGTTCGAATCTCTGTCCAGCCAGAAGCTATTACCATAAATGTACGCCAGTGGATATATATTCCCAAGATAGAATTCGGTATTAAATGCCATTGTGGTTGATATTTATATTGATTGAAATCACGAGTGTTAGTGATATATATTCATCTTGAATAACCACGTGTCGCAAACTCACAATTCAGCTATAATGGTAGAGATGTGTTTATTTCAAGTCTATTACCCGATTCCTGAATTCGACAGGAATACGTATGGTGGCTTGTCATATACTTACATCTTTCATGATAGCTCAGCTGGTAGAGTCATCGCAGGCATAGTTTTGGCTGAATAGGCAGGGGTTCGAATCACTTCCCAGCCCGAAGCTATTACCATAAATTAATTCCAGTGGATGTACATTCCCATGACAGAATTCGGTATTAAATGCCATTATGGCTAATATATATATATATATATATATATATATATATATATATATATATATATATATATATATATATATATATATATGTAATATTATATATATGTAATATTATATATATATATATATATATATATATATATATGTGTGTGTGTGTGTGTGTGTGTGGATTTTGCTTGAGGGCAAACTATTCTATCTAATGAATGCCAGTGGATATATATTCCAAAGATAGAATTTGGTATTAAATGCCATTCTGGTTGATATTTATATTGATTGAAATCACGAGTGTTAGTGATATTATCGTTACTTATTAGGGTCAAACAAGCAACAACATATAATGACTTCAGTCATTCACAAAATTACTAATTACCAGATTCGTTAAGAGAACTCAAGACCCTTTCTCTACATTAGGAATTCATTGCGTTGTGTTACAAAGATAAATGGTCATACTATATTCTATTGAGGTTTTGCCCCAATTATTACTTACTTGGTTTCATATGAAGTTCTTACCGAGTTCGGATTACAAATAGGCACGGGTGAACCACGATACCACATATAAATATTTGATTTTACCCAGTCACGGAATCCCACGCACAGATATGCATATCCCTAGCGAATTATCCCATCCAAGGTAACTAAATATTATATGATACTCATCCAAACTTCGGTTGATTAATTCATCAACTTCATTAAATGCTGGGAAGGAACGGCTTCGTTAATCAAATGAAATTCTCTTCATCCTGATTAAGTCCACTGAAGATTACACTACAAGCGTTGAGAAGTGACAGGCAGCAACTGTCCCGATTTACCTCTGCTGCCTTTGTCGTAAACATAATGCGTTCGCTCTCTCTCCCAAAGTCATGACTTCTGCTTCGTTCGCCCACGACAAAGAAAATAACAAATGAAAGAAACCAACTATTCAACGCAAACCGAACGAAACTATTCAAACAACTTACATCGCATTGTTAACCACTTATACAACTATTCACAAGACAATATTCCTTGGTAACAATGGTTATTACAATTAAATATAAACAAAACCTTCATTTGTACAGAAACCTGCACATTTCCACTTAACGCAATGTAATATAAAAGAACATTTTCCATATACAATATGAACATAGATATTCATTAACAATTGATTTCCCATGTCGTTATTGTAAGTAACGACAGATATATATTCATCTTGAATAACCACGTGTCGCAAACTCACAATTCAGCTATAATGGTAGAGATGTGTTTATTTCAAGTCTATTACCTGTTTCCTGAAATCGACAGGAATACGTACGGTGGCTTATCATATACTTACATCTTTCATGATAGCTCAGCTGGTAGTCATCGCAGGCATAGTTTTGGCTGAATAGGCAGGGGTTCGAATCACTTCCCAGACCGAAGCTATTACCATAAATTAATTCCAGTGGATGTACATTCCCATGACAGAATTTGGTATTAAATGCCATTGTGGCTAATATATATATATATATATATATATATATATATATATATATATATATATATATATGATAAATTTTGCATATTTAGACGTGTTTTTCATATTCAAATAAGCCATATATATTTTTGATACATTAATGTCTGGATTCTCTTAACGACCTCGGGATCAGAGCCCCAGGCGAAATCACACAAAGACAAGAGCTTGTGTCCGGCCGGGAATCGAACCCTGGTCGGCAAGCTTGTATAGACAGTGACTAATCCACTTGGCCATGAAGAAAGATTAAAGTCAATGACAATTCTTCTGTACTTATACCTGTCGAATTCAGGTGTTTTGTACTTAGAATTGAAATCAACACATCTTCACCATCGTAGCTAATTGGTAGTTTGTTACTTGGCATTCGATTAATGATAAATTTTGCACATTTAGACTTGTTTTTCATATTCAAATAAGCCATATATATTTTTGATACATTAATGTCTGGATTCTCTTAACGACCTCGGGATCAGAGCCCCAGGCGAAATCACACAAAGACAAGAGCTTGTGTCCGGCCGGGAATCGAACCCTGGTCGGCAAGCTTGTATAGACAGTGACTAATCCACTTGGCCACGAAGAAAGATAAAAGTCAATGACAATTCTTCTGTACTTATACCTGTCGAATTCAGGTGTTTTGTACTTAAAATTGAAATCAACCCATCTTCACCATCGTAGCTAATTGGTAGTTTGTTACTTGGCATTCGATTAATGATAAATTTTGCACATTTAGACGTTTTTTTTTCATATTCATGGGGTACCTCCCTTTACCAGGGTATAGATACTACCTCTTCTTATGAATTTGATACGTAAGTAATATATATACATCTATATATATAGTCAGTTACTTGTTCATTATTATATATATATATATTATATATACATACATATATATATATATATATATATATATATATATATATATATATATATATATATATATATATATACATAAAATTTTATACATATATACACACACACACACACACACACACACATATATATATATATATATATATATATATATATATATATATATATATATATATATATATATATATATATCCACGATAAATGAAAAATTAAATTCATTGATCTTTCGAAGGGACCATTTACTCTTAAAAACCGCAATCTCCCACAAATTGCAAAACTGCTGGATTGTAGTTAGGAAAGGTGGGGGTGGTGGGGATGGCTGAATCTAGGTGTGTGTGCACATCTAGCTAAATATTTAGCCATCAATTCGATGGCTTGGGTAAACTAGTAGTCTATAAATGCTATACAGGGGTTTGTCATACTCTGTAGACTTTCCCATTAACTGGTTAATTACAAGGATATGGTCAGTTGTTTGATTAAAGTCTAGCTCTCTCTATTCGGCCTAAAATGATCTTTTTAAATATCTTATTTATTACGGAGTAAAATTATTGGGCGGTAATTCTACAGGTTTTCTGTATCTTCCTTTTTGTGTGTGAATTAATATAGTGATAGTTTTTCCAAGCAGCAGGTGTATAGAGTATTCTTGCAGACATTTTAAGTAAAGTTCAGTAAGTTTCAGTGCTATGAAATCACCACTATCTATCATTGTATAAATTTTGAGGTCATCTTCTCCTGCTACTTTGCATTTTTTCATAACTTTTAATGCTTTCTTTACTTCTAATGTTACTTTTGGTATCGGCACAGGTGTTACATTATTTCTATTGGCAAAGTTATTTCTTTTATCACTATTGTATAACATTGTATAGAAATCCTCTGCAGTTTTTATCACTCAATCTCTTTTGTTATATTTCAATTTTTCATCATTTAAAGTCAATATCTGTTGGCACCCTGTTCCAAGCCTTCTTTTCATTAACTTAACGCTTCTTTCTTTCTTTAGTGTTTCCTCGAATTTGGTTTTATTGTGTTTACAAATGTCTTGGCCTTTTAGTTTATTTATTATTTTGGATAGTTCTACTTATTTTATTTCATCTCTCTTGGATTTTATCCTAATTTCCAACCTTTAATTTATTAGGTTTTTGGTGTTCTTTTAATAGTTTTCCATTTCATGTGCTGAATCAAATAAAAAGTTTGTTGACCATGCTGACCACCTTGGATTGGTGATGGTGGGAGATTTTGATCTGATCGCTAACAGCAAACCAATATACAGGCCACTGTGGTGTGGCTTGTACAGATAACATGCAGTGACAATTTTATGTTGTGGTGATCATAGTAGCGTCAATTAGTCTATTTTGCTTTTAGTAGATATATTGAATATATCGTATTTCATAAATTATTAGTTAAAACCCAAGTTCCATTTTAAGAATGTAGATGTCGCATACTTTTGCCCAGTGTTCCCAGATCTGATTGCAAGAGTACTATGGGATTTAAAAGGTCGTGTTCAATGTCATTAAAGGCTAATCACTCTTGATCACCCACAGTGACAACAATGGACAGTCCAAATGACTCACCAAACACCTTCAGCTATTGCCCGAGGCCAAGGAAATAGTCTATAATGTTCGATGAAATATTTCATTTTAGTAAAATTAGGAAATCCTTTAATAGATGTTTTGAAGGCTATCCAAAGAGCAGCTGAAGCAAAATAATCTCAGAATTTACTATAGGAAGACTAACATGGACACAAGAGACAGAAAATATATTGAAATCTCGATTCAAACAAAAAAAAAAAAAAAAAAAAAAAAAAAAAAAAAAAAAAAAAAACTGACTGATGAAAATGTTCTGTGAAGAAATATTCTTGGTTTCTATGATCAGAAAGGAAGTCCTACTCTCAATAAAGTGCTCATAGCAATGAAAGAAAATATTAGTTTTAGTGGAAGTAGAGAATATCTTCAAAAGGTGACCAGAAAATAGGTTTCTGATATGCAAAAGTAAACGGTCGTCCGTTCTTAATAAATAAAGATTACGTTCTATCTTTGCAGTTATTTTTATTCACAAAAAAAAAAAAAAAAAAAAAAATGGCAAAATATAAAGAACATCCAATTATATGATTAAAAGAAACCTTGTCCAACCAAAACTACAGTGTTAGTAGTATTATTATTATCATTATTATTATCATTATTATTATTATTATCATTATTTGCTAAGCTACAACCCTAGTTGGAAAAGCAGGATGCTATAAGCTCCGGGGCTCCAACAGGGAAAATATCTCATTGAAGAAAGGAAACAAGGAAAAATAGAAAATTTTAAGAACAATAACATTAAAATAAAGATTTCCAAAATAAACTATAAAAACTTTAACAAAACAAAAGGAAGAGAAATTAGCTAGAATAGTGCGCCTGAGTGTGCCCTCATGCAAGAGAACTCTAACCCAAGACAGTGGAAGGCCATGGTACAGAGGCTATGGCACTACCCAAGACTAGAGAACAGGGGTTTGATTTTGGAGTGTCTCTCTCCTAGAAGAGCTGCTGAGCATAGCTAAAGAGTCTCTCCTACCCTTACCAAGAGGAATGTGGTCACTGAAGAATTACAATGCAGTCGTTAACCCCTTGAGAGAAGAATCGTTTAGTAATCTCAGTGTTGTCAGGTGTATGAGGGCAGAGGAGAATATGTAAAGACTAGGCCAGATTATTCGGTGTATGTGTAGGTAAAAGGAAAATGAACCGTAACCAGAGAGAAGGCTCCAATGTAGTACTGTCTGGCCAATCAAATACTCCATAACTCTAGTGGTAGTATCTCAACGGGTGGCTGGGGCCCTGGTCAACTTACTACCTACAGTATATGCTAAACAGATACAATATCCTCTGATGACGACAACTTGCATTATTATAAGCATGATTCAAGTAATAAATGGTCTTTAGACTTTACCAGGCAAAAGATGTATCAGAGTTTTGTATATGCATAGCCTTTGAAGAAAGTTGATGAATTATGTATTGATGAAAATTAATATAATAGGTAAAGATCAAATGGGTGATAAAGACCTGGAAAATCACCCCTGCCCAGTCTACTTGGGAGTCATTCTTGACAAAACGCTCTCCTTTAAAGAGCACACAAATAAAAACAAACAGAGTAGCAACTAGGTGCAACCTCCTCAGCAAAGTAATCAACATCAACTGGGGAACATCTTGAGACTCTGAGACAAACAACCCTAGCACTTTGTTACTCTACTGCGGAGTACTGTGCACCAGTGTGAGAAAGATCATGACATGCGCATGAAGTACACCCACTGCTAAGTAAGTGATGTTGCATTATTACTAGTACCCTGAAATCAACAACTATACCATCTTTATATAAAATAGCCGGTATCCGACCACCCCATATCCGTCAAGAAACGCTACCAAAAACTGCTGGAATAAACATTTTAATAACCCTAGCCCTCAACTCCACAACCATCAGGAAGCAAGGTGAAGATTGAAATCCCTGCAAAAGCTTCGCAACAGTGAATAGACTAGAACCAATCCAGGCAGCTAATCAGAGGCTAGAAAAGTGACCAATGGCCATCCAGTGAGGCACTGACCTGCCCAAACGAAGGCTGGGACAACAGGACAGTCCTCGCCTGGAAGGACTGGGTAACTGTAAACAGAGCAAGGGTAAAAGTGGGCAAAACTGAAGATAACCGACACAAATGGGGATTAGCCACCATCCCTGAATGCCCATGTGTGGCAACACCACAAAACAATGGAGCACATCCTACGAGGATGCCCACTGGGCCCTCATTGCTCAGATCAAATCCTCAGAGGCAAATAACAGCACACTTCTGTAAGTTTGACATAGGCGTGATAACATATGATGATGAGTAAATAAAATTCAGGAATTGAGATAAATAGATAAGTAAATAGTGTACTTAAGACGCAAATCTTTTCTGGCGACACCCAAGGTCTTAAGTAAATTTTCCCAATAAGGAATATCTCTGCGGAAAGCATGTAAAGGATTTTACACTTAGATCTGACAATTGTGTACTGTACTTTCTACCTGGCCCCACCACAGAGGACTTTGAAAAATTGACGGATTATAGTATGAATGACCCTGACTAGCAAAGCTTTGCTCATCATGGCGATATGGCGATACACAAACCCTTTCACTAAAGGTATCCCCCACATTATATATATATATATATATATATATATATATATATATATATATATATATATATATATATATATATATATATATATATATATATATATATGAGAGAGAGAGAGAGAGAGAGAGAGAGAGAGAGAGAGAGAGAGAGAGAGAGAGAGAGAGAGAGAGAGAGAGAGAATGTTATTAATTGAAACCAAGTTGTAATTCGTATATACACACAAACTTATAATAGAGCCTTTTCCCTTTCGTTTGCATCGGTTGTAAATAGTGGGGAGCGAAATGAAATGGGAGGTCTTGGTGTAGAAATTTGAATTTTACGACCAGAGGGAAGACTAACTCATGTTTACGAATTGCTAAAGACTTGGAAATCCACCAAAAACCCTAGTCTGAAACATAATTGGCATGAGCTTTTCAGCATATTTCTTCAACTTTTTTCCAGGCATTTTTTTTACATTATTATTGTAAAATGACTTTTGGCAAGAGGCAAAACTTACATATTGACAGAGAAACTTTTTTCTGCGCCTCAGAATGGCCAAACTGCAACAGATGTGAACTACTGGTTTATTTCGAGAGAGGGGTCAACTTGAAAGGGGAGAAAGTATTGTCAGAGCTCATGTTAGCTCTTGCGAGAAAAGAGCACAGGTAGCCAGAGATCACATCCCCCAGCGTGAACAGCTGTACTGCAACCAAAGAAATGTTCCAGGTAAGTGTTCTCTCACCTCGCTTAAAGCACTGGCAAACATAGAATTATCAACTTTCTTGCCTTACAAGAAGGCAATTGTGAGCCCTGAGAAGAGGTGGGTGTAGAGGTGAGGGCGTGAGTGTGGAGGTGAGGGTGCACAGCTGTAGGAGGGCTTGCATAATCAGTTGAAGGCCTGCTATTGTAGGAGTGCTCAATGGCCCACAAACAAGTGAGGGATCACTCCTATAGGAGTGTGCGCGCGCATGAGTAAACTCGTGGCCATGAGTGCGAACCAATGAGGATACGCTCCCATACGAGTGTGCTGGGACAAGCAAACAGCTAAGGACATCCAAGAACTTCTATCCTTCACCCTATAGGAGTGTGCACAGATAAGAACTCTTCGGAAAGCAAAATTACAGGATAGATTTATAAGGCATACAAACAGTTAAGGCCCTGCTCCCTTAGAGGTGTTTTGAAGGAGATTCTCCATCCTTCCTCTTGTAAGAGTACAAGTGCCTTCAGGAGAGAACTTGTGGGTGCAGGCACAAGAAGGCATACTCCCATATGTGGGCACGGGAGCAAAGAAAGGCTTTAGGGTGTACGAACAGGTAACGTTATTCTTCCATAAGAGTACATTGAAGATATTCTTCTATCCTTCCTCCTGTAGGTGAGTGAGCATGCACAGGAGTACCACTGGGTGTGTACATAAGAGCGAGCATATGAGGGCTTGCGAACTGGTGAAGGTGCACAGATCTTCTAACCTTCCTCCTGCAGCAGCATGATCACAGCTTAAAACTAATGGGCGCACATGCATGAGGAAGTTCTCCTGTAAGATTTTGCTGAAGGAGATCTTCTTTTACCGTTCCACCTGTAGGAGGACACAACTACACAGAAGAGAACTGTTTTTGTGGGAGCATAGGTTTCACAATTATCTCCTGTGCATACCAGAGCCCTATTTGTCCTAGAGCCAGGGTAGATTTATTTACCCCAACGATTGCTTAAGGTTTATGAGTAATTTCTGTCTGTACATGGCAAAAGAGTCTTAGAAAAATTAGTCTTACAAAATTCCAGTATGGGTGTGTATGTGATGATGTCATCAACAGGGCCATCAAGCTATGTGTACTTGCCACATTCCATAAATCATAACTTCTCAGGTATTTGTGCTAGAAAGATGAACTTTTTATTTAAATGTTGCTAAAAATGAAGAATATTTTTTACATGGCCATCAAGCAATGTCTACTTGCCACATTCAATGAATCAAAACTTCTCAGGTATTGGTGCTAGAAGGATGAACTTCTTATTAAAATATTGCTAAAAAATGAAGAATATTTTTTATTTGTATACATTTTTACTCAATGGTAAATGGTAAAATGTTTTTTCTGAAAATTTCACTCAAAACATAGACAATCGACATTCCTGTTTGCTAATGTCACTTTTAACGTTGGTTTACTCAAAAACCAAATGTTTATAAATAAAAATACCCTATACAAAAAAAAGTTGCCTTTTTTATTAGGATTCAGAATATGTTTAATTTGATGGGGTTTGGACAGATCTTAAGGATTATATCTATGAAATACCCATTATAGTCAGATTTTGATAACTGGGTCAATTTACAGGAATTAAAGTAGTTCTGAAATGCATACACTACTCATGCTCTGAGATAAAAAAAAAAGTTCTTCAAAACTACTGTTTCGGCACATGCACACATCTATTATATATATATATATATATATATATATATATATATATATATATATATATATATATATATATATATATATATATATATATATATATATATATATATATATATACAGAAATGTATATATATATATATATATATATATATATATATATATATATATATATATATATATATATATATATAATAATACATATGTGCATGTGTGTTTGTCTGTGTAGAAACATGTCATAGCCTTTGATAAAAACCTCTGATAATACCTTGGAAGCCTCGAACCCATGTCACTAGGGGTATGAACTCAAGCAGGTGCCTTTGTCCACTATATACTAATGTAAGGCTCCTGCTTGAGGAGTTCAAACCACAGGTAACATGGGTTCAAGTCTTCCAAGGTTTCATCAGAGATGATTTTATAAATATAAAATATAAATATAAATATATATATATATATATATATATATATATATATATATATATATATATATATATATATATATATATATATATATATATATACACACACACACACACACAATTTATGTTTCAGTTTGCATGACTGTAGCAAGTGTTAAGAAAACACTATACAGTACGTGTCTTCTGCAAGAACAAATTAAAGTTTCATATGAAAATCCACTCTAAAAGAGTATTGTAAAACCAAATATGGGTATCATAGGTGTACTACAGCAAAAATTTTGCTGCAGTCAAGAAAACAATATCAGAGGCTTCTAGAGCACGCACCCCTGTGTACACATTACTGTTGAATATTTCAACAGACACCTTTCTGAAATCCGTAACAAACACAAGTATTTTTGAGAAACCTTGTATCTTTTGTAAACTAGGAAGGAAAAAAGTCAAAGGAAAGGAAGAAGCACTTACGAAGAGTGAATTTTCAGATGGTGAGATGAGTATCATACCAGCAGCAAATCTTCTTAAGACCATTAGCGTTTGTTGAACATAGCAGATGAATATTTGGTTCCAATCAATGTATGATACCATCATTCGTTTAGCAAAACGTACCTCAAGACATCATCGCGAACAAAAGTGACAATCAATAAAATATCCCTAAAAATTAACAGAGAGAAATACAAAAGAGTGTTAAGTAAGCCTTTAGAATCTTATTAAATCCAGATATAGTGTGTACCTCCAGAAGGTAGGGATTGAGGGTACTACATATTCTCTCAAAAGTTACTGGAAAACCTTCACATTATTTTTGTAATGGTTTAAAAACAACCAATTCAATAAACAAACAAGGGGCTATATTATATTCCCACTGTATTTTAGCAGATGATGCTGAAGATTTAGCAAATGATTACTCATCAAAAATTAAATCACAGATTAAAGAGGAGGCACTGCATCTCCCGTAAACAAATTTTTACACACTCAATATGCCCAAAACTTCCTCAGCCTCTAAATTTCTAAGGGAGTATTTCAGGTGAAAACAATAATTTTTAGAACTTTGTATTGTGGTACTTCAAAGCCAACAAGTGAAAAAGTTGAGTGGCGAGTGTCTCCATCTGTACAAGATACAATATTCAATGCAACTAATGCGAGATTAAAAAAAAAAAAAAAAAAGTATTATAAATTCTTAACCATTGGGGCCACGCACCCTCTGTTATGTTTAGGAATGAAATGTATGGCTGGTGGCAAAAAAGTAATATAAATTCTTAACCATTGGGACCAGAGATAAAACTGGAGTCAGAGAACATAAACCTTGTCACTGGGGTAGCCTGAGATAATTCTGACTAAAACCTTGAAACAATGTCAGGAAAAGGGAGTTAAAATGAGGCATTTGGAATTTTCCACCTACATTATGAATGTAGTCAGGAATTCACCCTATATAAACAAAAACTCATATGCAAATTCAGAAGACCAAAAAGAATCGTGGTAACCTGAAAACTTCAGAGAAAGGTAATGTCATTAGAAATTGACTCAAAAGGTTCTTAGGCCTTATCTTAAAACACGAAAACTTGTTTAACCATTGCCTTCTTTGGTGTAAAACTCTTCTGACACATACAGTTTTTGTGCATTCTTTGTTTTGATTATGTATCCAGTGACAATTAACTGTCTTACTAAGTGCTCTGTTGTGTTTCTCTTGGTTCATTTTCCGGGAAGGTTTACTGGTTATCTCTCTTTTGTTCGCGATGATGCTGTCTAGAGGTACACTTTGCTACATGAATGATAGTATCATACATCGATTGGAACAAAATTTTCATCTGCAATGTTCAACAAAAGCTTGTGATCTTTAAGATCTGCGGCTTGTTTGATACTCATATTAACATCTGAAGTTTCACACTCCCAAAATGCTTCTTCCTTTCCTTTTCTTAAAAATGCATGTGTTTGTTAATGATTTCAGGTCTCTTGACTACAGTGAAATTTTGCAGCAGGGGCTGTGATACTCATGTTTTATTTTACCATACTCTTTCAAAAGCAATTTGCAGATGAAACTGTACTTTGAATCTTTAAAGAATGATAATCTTTCAGAAGATACATATAGTATTTTCATGTGTGTTAAATCAGTTACTTTTGGAATGAATGATAAAGATCTTGTCCTCAGCATTCATCCTTTATACTCGATACAGTCATGCAACTGATGCAGAAATTGATTATTAACCGTGGAGTATTCCAAGGGAATGTGTTGTCACCTATGTTGTGTATCCTCCTCATGGATTTTGTAATGCATAGAACAGTCGGGGATGGTGGAGAAGGGTTGGACTGGATTGGTAACAGGAAATTAGGTGCCCTAAAGCATGCTGATGCTTTCCTTATTTGCAGAACATCACTGGATTTGCAAAGCTTGCTTACCAGAATGCATGAAATATCACATAAAGTTGTGCTAAAGATGAAAAAAAAGAAAGAGACCGGAATATGAATTGGAAGATGAAATATCATTGGCAGGAGAAAGGATTAATGAGGTGGAATCATTAAAATATTTAAGAGCTATGATCTCTATTACAGGATCTTTAGAATTTGAGTTTAATGAAAGACTGAAAAAAAAATGAGACAATGGGTAGATTAAGTAAAATTTTGAAATCAAATCACCTGAAATTACATATAAAGATCAAGCTACATATCAGTTAGTGAGATTGGTGTTACTTTATAGAAATAAATCGTGGTATGACAATGAAACAATATCCAACAGACTTTATAGATTTCAGAACAAAGCCCTCAGAAGAATATTGGGAGATAAGTGTCAGGACAGGATTAGAAATGAAACTGCAAGGATTACTCGAGTGCCATATGTGGTAAATATCACGCTGAGGGGTAGATGGAGATGGTTTGGACATGGTCTCTGCACTCCCCAAGAGAGATCAGTTCACCAAACTTTCAACTAAGCTACACATGGAACTAGAAGAGTTGGAAGACCCATGCCTATATGGCTGAGGACTACGAAACGTGAAATGGGAGATGATAAATTGAAAAGTATTGATTTAAAAGCTCAAGACAGAGACAACTAGCCAATTCTGAGGCCCTTTGCGTTAATAGGCATAGGAGGAGATTATGATATATATATATATATATATATATATATATATATACATATATATATATATATATATATATATATATATATATATATATATATATATAGGTATGTGTGTGTGTGTGTGTGTATATATATATATATGTATGTGTGTATATATATGGATATATATATGTGTATATATATGTATTTATGTATATATAACAAAATCTGAGGCTCTTTGCATAATTAGGCATAGGAAGAGATATGATATATATATATATATATATATATATATATATATATATATATATACATATAAATACATAAATAATATATAAATATATATATATATATATATATATATATATATATATATATATATATATATATAAATATATATATGTATATATATAATCATATATAAATATATATGCATATATATGTATATATAGATATACAAATATGTGTGTATGTATAAATATATATATATATATATATATATATATATATATATATACATATATGTATACATATATATATATATATATATATATATATATATACATATATATATATATATATATATATATATATATATATATATATATATATATATATATATGTATGTATATACATATATATGTGTGTGCGTGTATATATATATATATATACACGCATATATATATATATATATATATATATATATATATATATATATATATATATATATATATATATACATGTATATATATATATATATATATATATATATATATATATATATATATATATATAATATAGATAGATAGATAGATAGATAGATAGATAGATATACAGGGTGGTACAAAAGCAGGTGGAGGGTATGTGGAATAGGTTTCTGTTTCCTTTATATTATTACAAGTCTGTTCATTATAAATATATTATTTGTTCTTTATTATTGATAATTTTATAACTACAATTATTCAAATTTAATCTCTTTTCTTTAGAGATAATTCAGAGAGCCCATATTGGGAAATAATTCAAATACTGAAGAATGAAAATGGGTGTTGAAAGAATGTTGGAAATCTCAAAATGCTGAAACCTTTAGAAAAATTGGGTTGAAGCATTTAGTACCCATACCCTAAAGAGACAAACCATTTACCGCATTCGTGGCAAATTCGATGCCACTGGCTCAATCCTTAATGCTCTAAAAACCGGTCGACCCAAATCAGTCTGTACAGAGAATAATAAGCAACTTGTTGCTGAAACTTTTATTTCCGAGTCCAAAAAAAAGTCCACCAGAATAGCCTCTTTGGAATCGAGCATTTCACGAGCTTCTATTATTCGAATACTGAAATCGATTGGGTTGAAAGACTATCGTCCACAGGTAATTCATGGCTTATTGGAGGATGATCCAGACAGGCAGATGCAATTTAGTGTGATGATGCTGAACGAAATTGAAAAAAATCCCATTATTTTAGATAACATTATGTGGAGTGATGAAGCTTCTTTCATATTATGCGGTCATATCAACAGGCATAACTGCATTTACTGGCATAGTGAGAACATACATTTACCGTTAGAACAACAACTAAATCAGTCTGGTGTCAATATTTGGGGTGGTATTTCAAGTTCAGGTGTTTTTGGACCAATAATTTTGTATGGGACGGTCACAGGAGATAAGTAACTTGAAATTCTAATAAATTAAGATGTTCCACAGTTACAGTAACAGCCTAATTCACATGACCCTTATTTCCAGCAATATGGAGCCCCTCCACATTACTCAAGAGCAGTCAATGAGTATCTCGATTAATCATTTCCTGAGAAATGGATTGGCCGAAGAGGTCCATCCAATTGATTGGCCGTGCTGTCCAGTCAATTGGGTGGACCTCTTCCGACAAAGGATTTTCTTTTTTTAATGCGAATTCAAGGACAAATTTTATGGTGAAAAACCAAGTGTCAGTGATTTGAAAAATTACATAAAAGATGCACTTAAGAAAGTAAAACCCAAAGAGACTTGTGGAAAAAAAATTGTCAAAGCATTAAAGGCAGACCTTAAAGCTGTGTAAATTATGATGGAAAACCGTTCGAGCACCTGCGTTATTAAAACTCTAGAGCTTTTGTATTTTGGCTCACAATAAAATTAAAGGGCTTTTATATTATTTGTGACAGTAAAATTTACTTGTCAATGCAATAATTGTGTTATTAAATGTTGTATAATTGTATGCAAATGTAATCTCAAAATAAATATAATCATTTACTCTCCACCTACTTTTGGACCACCCTACATATATCTGCATATATATATATATATATATATATATATATATATATATATATATATATATATATATATATATATCACCTCTGATAAAAGCCGGTAAGACTCGAACCCATGCCACCTGGGATATGAACTCCTTGAGCAGGTGCCTTATATTAGCACATAGTGGACTAAGGCACTAGTTTGAGTTCTTACCCTTCGTGACGTGGGTTCGAGGCTTCCAAAGTATTATCAGAGGTTTTTATTCAAGCTTTGTCACGTTTGTACAGACACACACATACAGTATATATATAATATATATATGCATATATATATATATATATATATATATATATATATATATATATATATATATATATATATATATATATATATATATATATGCCCACACAGTAGATTTAAAGCAATTTTAATACTGCAGAACATGACCAGTGCATGCATTCAAAAGCTACTACTTTGTAATAGCTGGAAATTGATCCGGTTCTCAAAATCTGACTATAATGAATATCTCCTAAATAAGTCTTTTAAAATTTGTCCAAACCCCATTATATACAGTACATATCAAGAATCCTAATAGAAAAAAAGAAACTTTTTTTGTATGGGGTAATTTTTTTCACAAACATTTTGGTTTCTGAGTAAAACAATATTAAACCTTACTTTTAGCAAACAAAAATGTCGATTTTCTATGTTTGAGTGAATTTTCAGAAAAAAACATTAAAGTTGAATAAAAATGTATTTCAATAAAAACTATTCTTCACTTTATTAGCAACATTTTAATAAAAAGTTTATCCTACTAGCGCAAATCCCTGAGAAGTTATGATTCATGGAATGTGGCACATACACATAGCTTGGCAGTTATGTTGACGACATCATCACATACACAACCATCACTGGAATTTTGCAAGCCTCACTTCTCTAAGATTCTTATGCCATGTAGAAACAGAAACTACTCATAAACCTTTTGCACTCTTTAGTTATATAAATCCTGCCCTGGCTCTTGGACCACATTGGGTGCCCACACAGACAGATGATGGTAGGACTGAACAGGTGAGGGCGTGCTCCTATGGAAGAGCAAGCGTACATTATAGGGCGCTAGTGGGCATACTTGAGACTCGATAATAGATTGTTTTCTCTCCCTTTGTGATGAAGGGAGTCATAGGGACACCTGCAACAGCACTGCTTTTCCCACAGGGAGAGAAACGGTATTAGTTTTGCAAGCGACTCCTATCAATCGGTCAACTTTGTTTTCATGGCCCAAAGCGAGAAAAATACTGTAAGAGCGGGGCCCTTCATTCCAACCGGCATAGAGGAGAAATGAAGAGAATGATCCCCTTAGATAAGATCACAGGAAGAGACAGCATAACAAGGTGGACATTCTATCGTGTTACAAGGAATGTTAGGTTACAGAAGGCTTCCCATCTGCTTCACATGCGGCAACATAAACTTCTTCCTCTGACAGATTACATTGATACTAAGGATTTCCAACTTACTTAAGATTACATTGTGGTTGTTATCACAAGGCCACAAAAGCGAGAGGATAGACCCCAAAAGAAATGCTGTTGGGAAAATATACATTCAACTGTCAATCGGCAACAGTTATTGGGAAAATGCAAAACCTTTCTTCTTCCTTAAAACCCTCGCAAGCTACGATCGGCCCTATAATTGTCTAACGATTAAAGCAGTTTTATGAGATCACCATTAGTCCATCAGTACTATCTGGTGGCTGAAAAAAATTAACTCTTCAGTGGCTTGTCGGGTAGGTGAAGGTTCCTGTTCGCCCTGCAGTAACTATTGCTACCTCGTTAAAAATTTTAACAACTGAATCCAGCTTCGCTGAATGCATACTCCTATTAAGGGCAAAGGGTTTGTATTAATGTAGGACCAATTTGCCCTTCAAAGGGTTACTATTTCTGGCAAATGCCCCTGATCACCCTGACCATCGGGATGACATTGATTCAGATATCAAGGAAGTTTATCTCCCCCCAATTACTACTTCCCTTTAGCAGCCAATGGACCAGTGTGTCATTGCCTACTTCAAAGCCTTTTACCTTCAAAGGACATTTTTTATGGTCTTGGAAGCAACTGAAAACAACCCAGACTTGACTCTGAAGACTTTTGGAAGTCCTACAACATTTTTTCCTCAGTGAAAAACATTAGTGGTTCTTACCTGAAGTGGAGCAAAATTGAATGGTGTGAAAAATCTGTCCCCAGTTTGCGAGTAATTTCCAAGACTTTGAGGAAACAATTTACTCTCACAGCAAGAAGATTATTGAACTGAGTATGCAGCTTGATTTGGAGGTGGAGGCTGATGATGCCAGAGAACTACTAGCATTTCATGGAGAGAAGCTATCTGTTGAAGACCTTATTCAAAATGAGAAGTAGATAATTAAAGAGGAGTAAGAAAACATACCACACCCAAATCCCCAGAGATTTACAACAAAGAACATATCAGACAGATTTGCACTGATACAGCAAGAGTTAGGAAAGTTTGATGCCAAGGACCCACAAAATCAAGAGGTACAGTAAGACCTACTGACAGGTTTCAAGTAATGGACTTACTGGTAAGTTACAAGCAGATCTTGGAAAAAAAAAAAGGGAGTGTAAATTTATAGACTAGCCTGGAAAGCTACTTCCAGGCAGTAGATATTCTTACAACAGATCTTGTACCCTCTACCTCAACTACTTCTTGACCTCCTACAGGTCTTTGTCATTCTACAGGTTCTCCAGATTCACCTGTTCCATTATCTACAGCACCTTCTGCAGGTTCTCCAGACTCCTTCCCAGTATCTCTGGCACTTTCTACAGGTTTTCCTGGCTCACATGCCTCAATACCAGAATTGATAGCCCTGGTACCGCCAGATCCTTCTTTGGGTTCTCTTGCCTCTTCAGGTTCCACCATCCATTAACCAACCCTCTGAGGATACATGAAGCACTTTGGCGTCATTAGTTTATGTAACAAACAGTGCACTAACGACGTACTTGGTGCATCATCCAACACTTATTTCGTGGAAATATTCACTAAAAATTGCTGTCATCTACAGAACACGAGATTTATAATTGAACGCAGGCAGATGCTAAGCCTACTCAAGAAGAAGAGAGAATGCAGTTAGTAACAATGCATGCGCAGGAATAATAAAACACACAATCAGTGTGAATCAGTCAGCAACGACCTCTCACCTAGTCTACAACATTGTTCTTTTGGGATTTATTGGGTAGTGTTAGTGCTTAGGCATTGTGTAAATCATTATTTCATTGCTTTGCTTTACAGTCAGCCATCCATCTTCGAGGTTTCGGTTATTTGTAGTTTGGTAATCCGCAAAATATTTAATGAAGTTTCGCTTACTCACGTTTAATATTGCTGTGTGCAGCCTGACATTTTCAAACCACCTGCACTTCTTTGCACCCACCTTACGTCGTTTCTCTTCCTACACAATGCAGTAATGAATAACAAACAAATATAAATGACAATTTTATTGCTAAGACATGTAAACTATTCAATGATAAACGTTTTGCATTGAAATTCTAATAGAAAAAAATTATTAAAAGAGAATCACACATATACTATGATTACGTAATATTTTTTTATGTAATATAAGATGTGTGAAGAAAAATATAAATTTGCATTACAAACATAAGAAAAGATTCTCTCTCTCTCTCTCTCTCTCTCTCTCTCTCTCTCTCTCTCTCTCTCTCTCTCTCTCTCTCTCTCTCTCTCTCTCTCTCTCTCTCTCTGCTTTGAAAACAGGTAAAGATTTTGAAATTGAATTATTATTACTTAACTTTCGTATGCTTGAATAATTTTCTTTTGAGAGAATTATTATTTCAGTGAAGAAAAATAAAGAAATTCGAATTCCTATAGAATTTACAATAATCGGTACCTTAATTGTGAAAAAAAAAAATTAAAAGAAAGCATATAAAAATTACCATCACACGATGAAATGGGATTTTTTCTTAAATCAATTACCCTAAACCCTAATTTTGATTTTTTAGAATGAAGCATCAAAGTCAAACAGGAAATTAAATTTCATTTTACTGGCAGCCAGAAAGATTAATCAATCAAAGCTGTCAGACCTTTTTTTCCGTTCTGACCAAAGTGTTTTTTTCACAAACCGAGAAGGAATTAAAAGTAGAGAGAAACACAGTTCATGTTCTTAGTTTATGCTATGTTTACAGATATTTCTTTTGAAAAAAAAAAATTTCATTAAGAAATAAGATTCATAGAGGAAAAAATTCTTTATAAAACAAATAAATCAATGTGAGCTTTGTGGGAAGCCTAACTAAGAATAGAATAATCCAGAGGTTACTCAGCTCTCTGATACAGAAAACAAAATCCATGTTTAATGCAGTAAATTCCTCCATACAAAATCAGCATTAAATAGAATTAACAGATAAAATATTGTGGGAAATACTGAGAAAATGAAATAACGATAATAACCAATAAAAAAATTATAATGAACAATAAAAATGTGTGAATAACAGAAACGAAAAGCAAACAGAAAAAAAAAGGAAAAATGTTAGATAAAATATTGTAGATAATATTTTACCGAATGTGGACAAGCCTTCTTTTCATTCTAGTTATTCTAACAAAAAGGCTTGTAATTTTTTATGCAGAAAGGGATAACATATTCTTAAAGGGAAATAATAAGCTTAAAACAATTGGACAAAAACGATAAAAGATATGAAAAAGAAGGGATAATAAATTAAAATCTTATGTAAAAAGAGGTTGTAAATTTACGTACGTGTTACATACGGATTGTTAATGTAAACTTCATGTAGACTACTGTACGTGTAGCATATACTTCAAATTCAGATTTGTGTCTCCCATTTTGTGAATTAGTATAATGATAAAGTTTTCCCAAGATGTAGGTTTAGAGCTTTCTTGCAGATATCTTTTGTAAAGTTCGGTAACTTTCATTACTACGAAATTATCTCACTGTTATTAAATCGATTGTTAGGCAATATACAGTGTGTATATATTTATATATATATATATATATATATATATATATATATATATATATATATATATATATATATATATATATATATATATAGTGCCATAGCCTCTGTACCATGGTCTTCCACTGTCTTGGGTTAGAGTTCCCATGCTTGAGGTTACACTCGAGCACACTATTCTAATTCTATCCTATTGTTTTTTTTTTCTTCCTCTTGATTTTTATAAATGGTGTGTTGGGCAGGCTTAATAGAAGGGCCATGGATGCCTGGTGGTTTATCAAGAGGTTGTCTTTTCCTTTTCCGATTCTTTTTCTTCTCAAAACCATCCTTACTATCCTCCCTTCAGCTGAAGTGGCTATCCTGAAGGGTATTTGGCCTTGCATGGTGTATCGGCTCCTCCATGTTGACCAGGTTTTCCGACTTTTTACTATAGTCTATGGGTTTCATCAATCACTTTATTTATAATTTTGTACATATTTTTTTTGTTATAATTCTTGTTAATCTAGTTTTTAAGTATGATATTAAGAATTAATATGCTGTCTGGAGACACTGAGCGAGATCCGGGACCAGTACGTAATAGATTTCGTCAATGCCGTCTTCTGTATTGCAATATTCGTGGTCTTCATGCAAATATTCAAGACCTTACAGTTGGATCCAGACAGTATGATATTCTTTTGTGCTCCGAAACTTTGGTTTATAATATGAGGCACTCATCTGAGCTCCTTATAACTGGTTTTAAGAAGCCAATAATGTTGAAACGTGATGCCATCCCTAGGGCCAGGGGAATGGCGGTGCATATTAGGACTGAGTACCGCGCTTCTCATAAGTCCTGCTATCAATGTGGATGTCATGAGATTCAGGTAATAAAAGTTTGTGGTAGGCATAACAACTTTTATTTGTGTTCAATCTACCGGAATCCAGACATGGATGATTCTATCTTCGATTGTCTTCTTACCATTATGGCTAAGATACAAGATGATAGAAAGGCTTCTTTTGTCTTTGTTGGTGATTTTAATGCTCACCATAGGGAGTGGTTAAATTCTATCTCTCCTACCGATCGCCATGGCTTAAGAGCTTTAGACTTTGTCTCTGAATCAGGCTGGGAGCAAATCATAAATGAAGCTACTCACTGGTCTGGTAATTGCTTGGACCTCGTATACACTGACTCCCCTGGCGTTATAACTAGTAAGGTTGGTTCTCCAGTCGGGACATCTGATCATGCCATTATTTCACTAGTAGTAAAGACTGAACAGCCTGTCCCTGATGTATCATACTCTTGTAAAATTTATATGAAATCTCAAGCAGACTGGAATGGGATTTTGCATGATCTTTTGTGCTTGAATTGGTCACAATTGTATGGTAGTGTAGATCCTGTTGTCCCTTTGGATGAGAATCTAGTCAACATAATTGATAGGCGTATCCCTTCTTGTGTGCTAAGGTACCGAGTGAAGGACAAACCATGGTTTAATGATGATTGTAGACGTGCTAATTTGGAGAAGCAGGAGGCCTATCATCTTTGGAAGGATAACAGATCAGATTTGACCTGGAATAACTATACTCAGCCTCGAGCTTTTGCTCAGAGAGTTTATGCCTCAACTGAAAAGGAGTACAATTTAACCATAAAAGAAACCCTTTCTGGTACAACTCAGAAACATAAATGGTGGTCTACCCTTAAATCTGCACTCTTTGGTGTAGATGCAGCAGTTCCTCCTTTACTTAAACTAGATGGCTCAGTCACTCACTGTACAAAGGAAAGGCAACCCTTTTGGATGATGTTTTTGACAGTAAACTGAATAATGAAAAACTTGAACTTCCTCCTCCTGTTTTCCTGAGGCTAAACTAACTAGTTTAGCTTTTCAATATCGTGAAATTACAGCTCTGTTGATGGACCTTGATGCTTATGGAGGCGTAGACCCAAATGGTATTTTTCCTTTGTTTTTTATAAAGACAGTAGATTACTTAGCTCCAAAGTTATCTGTTATTTTGCGCAAGTTAGCAAAAAGAGGAGCTTTTAGCACTTGTTGGAGAATTGGTAATGTTACTCCTCTATGTAAATGTGTTTGTTGTAGCTAAAGTCCCACTGATTACCGCCAAATTTCCATAACTCCCATATTATCTAAAGTTTTTGAAGTCTTCTGGCAAAACGTCTTAATAGGTTTGCTGAAGGTAATCATCTATTCCCAAGTTTGCAATTTGGTTTTCGTAAAGGCCTTGGAGCATGTGATGCCCTTCTTACAATCTCCAATGCTGTCCAGAAATCCCTTGATTGTGGTCAGGAAGTTCGTATGATTGGCCTTGATTTTAATGCTGCCTTTGACCATGTTAATCATAAGGCCCTTGTTTCCAAACTCAAACAGTTGGGAGTGGGTGGGTCGTTTCTTAACATTATCATTGATTTTTTAAGTAATAGATCTCAAAGGGTTGTTGTTGATGGGCACCATACTGAGTATAGGTATGTGATATCCGGTGTTCCACAGGGTAGTGTTCTTGGCCCATTACTTTTCATTCTATATACACATGACGTGGTTTGGCCTAGAAAACAAGCTTGTTGCATATGCAGATGATGCTACTCTCTTTGCATTAATTCCATCACCGGAATGTAGAGCTGGGATTGGTGAATCCATTAATAGAGATTTAGCTAAAATTAGTGCATGGTGCAAATTATGGGGTATGAAGTTGGATCCTAACAAAACTCAAAGTATGATTGTAAGTAGGTCAAGGACGGTAGGTCCTCAACATCCGGATCTTAGTATTGATAATGTTTCTTTAAATTTGTATGAAACATTTAAAATTTTAGGTGTGATTCTCGACAGCAAATTTACTTTTGAGAAACACATTAGATCTGTGTCTTTTTCAATTGCACAAAAAATGGGCTTATTGAGAAAGTCTTACAAGATTTTCGGTGATCAATTTATTTTGAAGAAGTGTTTTAATTCTTTCATTCTACCTTGTTTTGATTGTTCTCCTGTCTGGTCTTCAGCTGCTTATTCTCATCTTAATTTGTTGGACAGAAACTTACGGTCTATTAAATTTCTTATTCCTGATCTAGATATTAATCTTTGGCACCGTCGTTCAATTAGTTCATTATGCATGTTGCATAAGATTTTTCATAACTCTGACCATCCTTTACATTCAGATCTCCCTGGACAATTCTATCCTGTTCGTAATACTAGGCAGGCAGTTAATTCTAAAAGCCAGGCCTTCTCCGTCATGAGGCTCAATACTACACAGTATTCTGGAAGTTTTATTCCAGCTGTTACCAAGTTGTGGAATTATCTTCCTAATCGGGTAGTTGAATCAGTAGAACTTAAATGTTTTTATGTTGACCAGGCTGACGTGAGTCTTTTTATAGTTTATATATGACATATCTGTTTTGACGTTGTTAATAGTTTATATATGACATCTGTTTTGACGTTGTCAATAGTTTATATATGACATATCTGCTTTGATGTTACTGTTTTAAGAATGATTTATTGTTAATTTGTTCTCATCATTTATTTATTTCCTAATTTCCTTTCCTCACTGGGCTATTTTTCCACATTGAAGCCCTTGGGGTTATAGCATCTTGCTTTTCCAACTAGGGTTGTAGCTTGGCTAGTAATAATAATAATAATAATATATATATATATATATATATATATATATATATATATATATATATATATATATATATATATATATATATATATATATATATATATATATATATATATATATATATATTATGTAAAGTTCCGTAACTTTTACTAATATGATGGTTTCATATTAGTAAAAGTTACGGAACTTTACATAATATATATATATATATATATATATATATATATATATATATATATATATATATATATATGTAAAGTTCCGTAACTTTTACTAATATGAAACCATCTCCACCTGTTATCAAATTAATTGTTAGGATATATATATATATATATATATATATATATATATATATATATATATATATATATATATATATATATACATATATATATATATATATATATATATATATATATATATATATATGTGTGTGTGTGTGTATGTGTGTGTGTGTGTATATATATATATATATATATATATATATATATATATATATATATATATATATATATATATATATATATATATATATATATATATATATGCAACAAATGCAGGTATTTCTAGTCCACTACAGGACAAAAATTTCAGACATGTCAATTCATGTATGGGGTTTGGCCATTTCATCTCCTCGCTAGCAAAAGCGCAGGTTATTGATGGGACACTTTAATATCAATGCTGACAGCAAACCAACCAAGTACGAGTGGCCTTGACTAGTAGAGCTTTCATGATCATGGAGAAATGCAAACCATTTCATCATGTTAAGGTATCCTACAGATATATATATATATATATATATATATATATATATATATATATATATATATATATATATATATATATATATATATATATTTATAAATATATAAATATATATATACTAGTGATAGAAATGCCAGATAAATTATCAAACTAAATAAGAAGTATAAATTGTAGATAATTCAGACATAAGCACCAACAACATCCCATCAGGAGGATAAAATAGAAACATTTTATGAATATCTAGATATCTATGAAACAAACATGACTCAATTTACATTTCTTCTGGGTGATTTCAATGCTAAAGTAGGTCAAAAGAATGGAGGAGAATTAGCAGTATGTAAATTTGGAGTACACAAAGAATGGCAAAGGAGGCATGCTTGTAGAATTTGCTAAAAAAAAAAAAAAAAAAAAAAAAAAAAAAAAAAAAAAAAAAAAATTAAAATCATGAACACCAAGAAAAATGAACATGGAAATTTAACATGGAGAAGCGCAGGTGAAGAAAAGAAAAACGAAATAGATTTTAGTCTCTGTGAAAAAGTTAATTTAATTAAAGATGTAAGAGTGTTAAACATGTTAAAAATCAAGCGACCATAGAATGGTGAAAAGCAAAATTTGTATAGGAAAGAGAAAACTAATTCTACGAATAAAATATAAATACTCCAGTAATAAAAGCAAAATTTGATGAGTTTAGGTAAGCAATACAAAATAAATACACCCAACTACATGATGGAATGAAAACAAGTAAAGAAATGAACCATAATTTAACGACATTTCTATTGGAATCAGCAAACGAGAACGGGGGAAAAGTTCCAACACAAGATCAAGGAAAACTATCAGAAAAGACCAGAAAAATAAATAAATGAAAGATTGGAAAAGAGGGTAACATCCAAGAGAGATGAAATATAATTAGCAGAAATATCCAAACCAATAAAAATCTAAAAACCCAAGACATTCGTAAACACAATCAAACCAAAAGTGAGCAAACAGAAAAGAAAGGCAGGAGCATCATATAAATGAAAAGAGGACTGTTTGATTTAAAGGATAAAAATGGAAATATTATCAAAAAAAGAGATGGAGTAATAAAAATTGCAGAGGATTACTTTATAATGCATTACAATAGTAATATAAGAAATAACTTTGCTAAGAGAAACAATTGAGCCGGTACCAAACGTAACAGTAAGAGAAGTAAAGAAAACATTATAAGACGGCAATGGCAAAGTAGCAAGAGATGATGGCCTAAAAACTGATTTAATAATACATGTACACAAAATGTCTGCAAGAATGTTCTGTACCTAACGCTTGGAAAAAACTTTATTATTATAATAATTCACAAAAAGGGAAACACGAAAATCCTAAAAATTACCACCCAATAAGTTTACTCCCAATAATATATAAAATATTTTCAAAGATCATATTAGGCCGAAGAGAAACACTACTACACTTCGATCATCCAGGAGAGCAGGCAGGACTAACCATTTCCATGTAATTAACCAGTTAATGGAAAAATAAACATAACAAACTACTATGTATGGCATTTATAAACTACGAGAAAGCTTTTGATTCTGTCAAAACTTCAGCAGTAATGAAAGACCTTCAAAGATAAGGAATAGATGAATCTTGTAGAAGAACACTTGAAGATAACTATACAGTAAGTACAGCAATCCTTAAAACTACAAAGATATTGAAAAAATCCCAATTGAGAAAGGAGTTACAAAGGTAGATCCACCTCTCCCAAATTATTTGAAGCATGCCTAGAATAAGGTAAACTACTGAATTATTTCTTTCTCTTGTTAAAAGAAACAATTATTACTTTAACGTCATTTGTATCGTATGAAAGTTGAAATGTAAGCAAAAGCACTGTTTTTATTCGAATTGGTTATTCACAAGAAAATAATTTTTTTCGTTCGGTTGTTTATAGCCATAGGCAATACCAATGATACTTATATCATACAATCTCTTTTACTTTTTTAACTTTTGAACAAAAAGTTGGGATAAAGAGGTGGATCAAAAGAGGTTAGTTTAAAATAAGTAGGTCACAAAAACAGAACTCGCAGGATACAAGAGATGCATAATAAAATCCCTATTTATGAGTGAAAATTTGGTTCTTGTACGATATGCGAGATCTTAATTGTTACACGAGTACATTGGTATTACTATAACTTACTTTATCAATTTGTGCACAAAAATTACTATTTATAAAAAAATAACTAAAACATGAAAAATATAAAACGTATCTGCCCTCAGCGACCTGTCATATAAAGAGGAGTCCATAAAATAGAATTACATATATCTATAAATCCAAGATGTACTGAGGAAGCGATTTGTGAACTGCAATATAGTGAGGTATTACTGTGTATGTGTGTGTGTGTGTGTGTGTGTATTTTTGGGCTTGAGCCATGTCATCCTGGTGGAATTTCCTGAAAGGCAGCTTTCTATTTGGGATATTTCTGCAAGTGACCTACCAGAGAATTTTCCTGTTGCAGTATCACAGGGTTCTATCCCCAGAAGCGAATATCCAGAGAGATATCGTGTATGAAACAGGGACATGTTTAAAAAACAAGCCCCGGCCTTCCTTCCCCGAATAGATTTAACCTTGTCTCGAAGGGCATGGGATGAGATTGGATATGTGGAAGAGAAAGCCGTTATAATTCCGATCCTAGTGTGCTGAAAACATGCTTGCTGGTTCACCATTCCTTTTAGCAGCGCCATCTTGATAGATTGCTTCAGGAGTTTTCTGTTTTTCTGTTAGAGTAGGTAGAAATTTTTAATTTAGATGTCTGAAAATTTTCTTTTTATAAAATTTTCCTGCATAATGTAAGATATGCAAAAAATTTTTTTGCACAATTTGTACTCATTGACTATTTCCTATCTTTACAGGATGCTGAAAACATGGAGTGTGCTACGGTAACCTGCATCAAGCGGGTCAAATTGCCTAGTAGCCACATGACTTGCCGGAAATTGCTGATTGCTATGCTTCTGAAGGTTCCTTTGCCCTTTGGGAACCTACCAACTGCGGCGTGTGCAATAACCTGATTTATACTGGTTTCCACGTAGCCAACGTCTCCCAGGACGAGAAAGCACAGAGTCAGATAACCATTAGGCATTGATTGAGAGGCTTCCATAAGAGCTCTCAACAAGGTGCCCCTTACCTTCCTTCAATGGAACTTAAGGACCTCCTCTTCCCAAAATCCGAGGTGACTGCTGTTTTCGGTCACCAGATACCGACGGTGCTACTAGATCAGGCAGATGATGAAGTTCGGGACACTCTTCATGTGATGAGCTTGGATGCCGACAACATGTTGACAACCTCTTCCATGCCATCAGAGGGAGAGAGGATCCTGCTGACTACGGAAACATCTGATGAGTCCCTAGATGACCATCAGGTAAGTACAGCTCCATGCCTGTATCTGACACCCCTGCCTCCACTTCTACTCCTGTTCCTACTCCAAATACACCTTTGTTCCCCTGTCACTTGGAGTTTATGGCATCCATGAAGGCATTCATGGAAACTATCCATGCCGAACATAAAAGAGCTCAAGCGTCCTTAGAGGCGAAGATAGAGGCTTTTCAGCAGACACCTAAGTCCAAGGCTCCACCAGCGTCAAGTCTTCCAGATTGCTCGGTGAAGATTCTTTGGTATATGCAGAGCATATGGCTCTTAGTGAGGGATACCTCCACATTGGAGACTTAGAATTCTTCCCCTCGATTGATTGTTATCCTTACTGCTATGTAAGGCGGAACTCTGAAGCATCCATGAGGGATGATACAATCCCCAAGGAGACTATCACCCTGGACAGCAAAGCAAGGCTCAAACCATATTGGTAAGGGAGCTAAAGCTGGTCGAGTTTACCAACACTCAACTTTCTGCCTTTGACAGGAAACAGCCACCTTTATTGCTCCTAAAGATACTGCCATTCCCTTTGCCTAAAAAAGGTTTAGAGGCTGTGAAGAAGGCAGTAATTGAGGGTAGGCCATTGCCAGTACTAGAGGAGTGCAAACCTGTCTCTCTAGCAGTTCCTTATGACTCAGAACGTTGGGAAGATTTCCAACAAACCTTTACAGGCGGGAAACTGGAAGCAAACAATTCAATGAAAGGTTGCCTAGAATTTCCGAATTCTTGCTGAAGGCAGAATTGAAGGCCAAAGAGAGGCTATCGGCTTCTTTGTCCCACCAGTCCTATTTGAAAATGCTGATTAGGAACTACTCAAAATCAGACCTCTTCCCAGCTTTGGCAAAGACTTATCTGGCTACCTTCAGGGATCTGCATGCTTTCTTTATAGCAAGAATAGTCTGCAGAAAGCACGTCTTAGCCACAGCAACTATTAGGCATGAGCCTAAAACGTTGATCGACTTGAACATCTGGGGGAAAGATCTCTTCCCTCCGAAGGTGGTCAAGGAGGTAATGAACAGGGCGGCTCAGAAGAATAAGAGCATAGTCTTCAAAGGACTAGGCAAGAAATAGAGACAGAAACGACCCCATTCTTGGAGGATTATATACGGGATCTTTTCAGGAAGAGAGCTATCCGTTGCATAAAATTCATGAACTTTCAAGGATGGCTATTCTGCTTGCCAAAGAAAGATCCAAGCACTTTTCGAACTAATCTGGATTTGTCCCAACTAAACAAGTTCATTCTGAACGACAAGTTCCAAGTGCTGACTAGCTCGCAAATACGGAACCAACTACCCCAGGGGGCCTACACCGTTTCCAAAGATCTTACAGATACCTATTGGCCTTTTCCGATAGGTCGGCGCTTCTCCCCCTACCTTGATTTCAAACTGGCAAGAAAGGCCTACATATTCAGAGCTATGCCCTTCGGACTCAGTATAGCTCCAAAGATTTTCACAAAACTAGTTGACATCGTTATCCAACAACTCGGGAACAAAGGCCTTAGAGTGATGGTATACCTAGACGACTGGTTTGTCTGGGATACAACGAAGTCGGAATGCCTTTTAGCACCTCTGGAAGTCATGAAATTCCAACAATCTCTGGGCTTTCAAATTAGCCTCGAAAAGTCCAGGCTATCTCCAACTCAAGAATTCCAGTGGCTAGGGCTTCACTGGAATCTAAAGTCACGCATCCTATCTCTACCTCAGGGCAAGAGAAATGAAATAGCAAACTCTGTAAGGTGCCTACTTTGATCGAAAGTAATCACCAGACGTCAACAGGAAAGTCTTAGGATCACTGCAGTTCGCTGCCGTGACAGACCCAATTCTAAAAGCAAGACTCAAATATGCCAACAGAGTCTGGAGAAGAAAGGCCTCAAACGCTCAAAGAGATCTTCGCCACAAAACCGAGGCTTTACTGCGCAAACAGCTCATGTCATGGTCCACTGACAAGAGCTTGTAGACTTAGGTCCCTCTACAGTATCCTCCTTCCGTGACAATCCTCACGGACGCCTCGGAACAGGGTTGGGGGAGACATTCCCCTTCCAAGAAGATACAGGGTCAGTGGTCAGCCACATTTCAGAAATTCCATATCAACATTCTGGAAGCCATGGCAGTGTTTCTGACTCTGAGGAGACTGAAACCTCCCCAAAAATCACACAACAAATTAGTTCTCGACAGCAAGACTGAATCAGTAGACAGGGCTCAAGGTCTCCTCAGATCAACCCTGTGATTTTAGCCATTCTCACTTTGGCAAAGCAGAGAAATTGGCATCTCTCAGCAGTTCACTTAGAAGAGGTTCATAATGTGATGGTGGACGCCATATCAAGATCCAAGCCTCTGGAAACAGAATGGTATCTAGATGCAAAATCCTTCTGTTTCATCCTAGAGCAAGTCCAAGAACTGCAAATAGATCTCTTTGCTGCGAACTTCAACAAGAAGCTTCCCCGATATGTAGCACCAAACTTAGATCCGGAAGAGGCGGGGACAGATAATATGTCACTGGGTTGGAACCAGTGGCCTCACATTTACCTCTTTCAACTATTCAACCTCGTAATGAAAGTCCTGAAAAAAGCGCAAACTTTCAAAGGGACAGTAGCACTAGTGGCCCCAAATTGACCCAAGAGCAATTGGTACTCTTGTTCTGGAACTCAAACCTCACCAGATCCCTCTACCCTCTCCATTGATGTCCCAGAATGTTCAACAGAAGACTGTCTTTGTTTCCTCCTGGACAACGAAAAACCTACAGCTCATGATTTTCCCGCCCTAGCAGCCAAAAGAAAGTTCGGAGTTCCAAAGGAGAGGATTGATTTTATAGAATATGTTCGCTGCTATGAAACAACAATACTTGTCGTCCTGGAAAAAATGGATGGAATTTGTTAAAGTACATCAGCCCTCTTCCATTACTATGGAATTCTGTACTTCATTCTTTATTTCATTACATGAACAAGGTTTGGCCTCTACAACTATTGCCTCGTGTAATTCGGCACTAACTAGACCTATCACTTATGCTTTTGATATTGAACTCAATAGTGAACTAGTCAATAAGATCCCGAAGGCATGTGCTAAATTGAAACCAAATGCTCCTCCCAAGGCCATCTCATGGTCATTGGATAAAGTCTTGCACTTAACCTTCTAAATAGATAACAACACTACCTCTTTGAGAGATCTTACTCAAAAGTCTATCTTTTGCTTGCTATGGGTTCTGGTGCTAGAGTCAGCAAGATTGTGGCACTTTCAAGGGATGATGGCCACATTGGATTCTCGGAATCGGGGGAGGTAAATCTTTACCCGGATCCTGTATTCATGGCTAAAAATTAACTTCCCACAAAACATTGGGGACCTTGATAGATCGTTCCACTAAAGGAAGACCCTTCTTTGTACCCCAGGGAATGCTTTAAGGACTACCTGTTAAAGAGTGGGGCCTTTAAGGGTGGACAACATTTTAGAGGGGAACAACATGATCTAACTTCTCTGTGAAACAGCTAAGATCCAAACTCACCTATTTTATCAGACGGGTGGCCTCGATAGTATGCCATTGGGTCATGACCCTAGGAAAGTTACCTCTTCCTTAGACTTCTTCCGGTACATGTCCTTTGAAGGCTTACAAGCTTACACGGGATGGAAAGAGATTAAACACTTTGTGATGGCGGCTGATAGTGTAATTAAACCAGCTTCTTAGTGTTGTTCATGAAGTCTTATGGACTGTATAATTGGAACCTTTCCAGTCTAATAATATTATCATTTGCAGTGTGTATTAAACTATATATATATATATATATATATATATATATATATATATATATATATATATATATATATATATATATATATAGTGAGGAATCAAAGGTAATATTCTCCTCTTATTATATGATGAGTTATTATTGTTATTCTATTACATAATTCTGGGGTGAAAACTTCTGTTTTCTACACATATTAAATGTACATATTGTTGCACCAATTATTGTTACATTCATGAATTTTTGGATATGATAAAAGATTTTAGATCTTTTTGCAATTCCTTTATATAGACCTACTGTACCCAAATAAAAAGGCAGTGTACCGCCATTTTTTAACCCTTCTTTTTACTGACTTCGGTAAGATAGATCACTTTGAACAAAAAAAAAATTCACACTGAGTGGGACAGTGCAGATAATTCTTTTGTTCCCATGTAATATACAAAAAAAAAACTCGCTTATGCTAATCATAGCCTGGGGCTGTCATCCCAACTGCTATGTGGAGGTGTAGACACATCTATTTCTGACACACTACTCATAATGCTACATTAGTCCTTATATAAATAGTGAGAGTTCTAAGAACTGAAATGGGTTAAAAACTCCAACTGGCCACAACTGAGAATGTTAATTCTTTGGTACACTTCCATCAGGACGACATGACTCAAGCCCAAAAAAAGGGATTTTGACAAAATAAAAATATATTTTTGGGTGAGAGAGCCCTGTCGTCCTAATGGACACGCCCATTACTTTTCATCCCCTCCCAATTCCAAGTGTGAGGCCTCGCATCATACGATGGCTGCTACTGGAATGGTGAACTAGCGAACATGTTTTCAGCACACTGGGATCGGAACTGTAACAGCTCTCTCTGCCAAGTATCCAATCCAATCCCATGTCCTTCGACGCAAGGTTAACTCTATTCGGGGAAGCATAGCCGTGGCTTGTTTTAAACAAGTCTCTGTTTCATACACGATATCTCTCGGGATCTTCGCTCCTGTGATACATCTACAGGTAAAATTCTCTGGTATATCACTCGCAGAAATAGCTGAAGTAGAAAGCTATCTTTAAAGAACTTCCATCAGGACTAAATTTCTATCTCGCCCAAAAATAGATTTTACCAGTGTCAAAATCTCTTATAAAATATATATATATAAATATATATATATATATATATATATATATATATATATATATATATATATATATATATATATATATATATATCTCACCTTTCTCACCAGACGCCAGGTAGGCCTCCAGGCCTGTCAGTCGTCCTGCTTCAAGAACTGTCTCTATTTTTGGCGATCCTCATAGAGCCTCATCTCATCAACTTCCCGCAAACTGAAGCCTCTCCTCTCTACTCCTCTCTCTATGTTTTGTAGCCATCTCAGTTTTGGTCTTCCTACCGGTCTCCTTCCTTCTGGTGTCCATTCCAAAAACCTTACAGGATATCGCTCTTCCTCCATTCTTTTGACATGTCCAAACCATCTAAGCTGTCCTCTCTCCACAAAATCCAGAATCCCCTCCACTCCCAGTTCTCTTCTAATATCTTCATTTCGTAGTCTATCCAGTCTTGTCACACCTTTTATGAGTCTTAAGGCTTTCATTTCAGCTGCTTGGAGTTGGCTTCTAGTTCTAGATGTTAATGTCCATGATTCATGGCCATAAGTCAATATTGGTCTTAAAATAGCTAGGTATATTATGGTTTTCACTTTGCGAGGTATGTTTCTGTCTTTCATTAGTGGGTAGAGCAGATACAAATTGCTACTGAATTTCTGAACTCGGGCAGTTATTTCCAGTTTTGGATCGTTTTGGTCACAAAACTCCACTCCTAAGTATTTGAAATTTCTACACTGTTTCAGTGTATGACCTTCTAATTCTACATCTACGTTGTTTGGTGTTCGTGATAGGTGCATAATCTCTGTCTTATCCTTGTTGATCCACATTCCATTTGCTGTTAAGATCGCATATATATATCTATATCTATATGTATTTATATATATATATATATATATATATATATATATATATATATATATATATATATATATATATATATATATATATATATATATATATATGTACATGTGTGTGTATATATATATATATATATATATATATATATATATATATATATATATATATATATATATATATATATATATATATATATATATATTTTAAACAATTTTTATTTTTCCTAACATACTCACTGAGAACTACTTTCTATAGGAGAGTCACTTGACCTCTCAATCTCGACCAAGATTTTCCCGCTTTACCCCCCTATCTCGCTCCATATAGTTTCTACCCGCGCCGCCAGGATACGCCCTGAGGGCAGGATTAGGGCAGGTCACTGCCTTCCCGGGTCAGCATCCTCATTAAGTTCAACGTTTAGCCCAACTCGGCAATGGAAGAATGGCACTCGGGGACGGACGGGAGGGCCATTACCCGAAAGTAGTTCTCGGTGAGTATGTTAGGAAAAATAAAAATTGTTTAAAATTTTTGATTTGGTCCGACACAATATACTCAGCGAGAACTACTTTCTATAGGAGACTTACACCTTAGGAGGCGGGAGAGCCATTCTGCCACTTGGTCTGGCACATAGTGCCTGGAGGGCTAAGGAATGCGGGGTACAGAGAGCGGATAGAGGGTAACTGCGGAAACCTTACGCTTATATTTTAAGACTCACCTCTTAACATCTTCTCTACTGAATCTTCTCCTGAAGAAGTAGGGACGAGTCTATTCACCGTTGGGGACGTCTTCTAGCCTGCCGCTACACAGCTTGAAGGGCGGCGATGACTGTCCCAATGGAGAATCCAAGAATCCATCCAAAGACTTTCTTGAATAGTCTTTGAGATAGTGGGCAGTGAAGGTCGACTGGTGCGACCAAGTGCCGGCCTGTAGGATCTGCCCCACTGCCATGTTTCTCTCAAAGGCCAAGGAAGTGCTCAGGCCTCTGATGTCATGGGGGCGGGGAGTGCCTGGTACTGCCACCTTGTCCTCATCATAAGTCCTAGTGATGACTTGTCTCAGCCAGAAGGAAATAGTGTTCTTGGAGACTTGCTTCTTATTAACACCTGAGGAGACGAAGAGGTTCTTGGTACCTGCACGGGGATGAGCCGTCCTTTCCAGGTACTTCCTGAGTGTCCTGACTGGGCATAACTTCAGGTCTTCCGTATTGCCCGTATTGGGGATGGCCGGAATTGAGAAACCTTCAAACCTCGGGTCCCAGACTGCTGGGTTCTGAGTCTTTGCTACAAAGGAGGGTACGAACTTGAAGGATACCTCCCTCCACCCATTGGAGTGTGCCACGTCGTAGGACAGACCATGGATCTCACCTACTCTCTTAGCTGAAGCCAAGGCTAGCAAGAAGACTGTCTTGAGGGTGAGGTCTTTGTCCCCGATATCTTTGAGGGGTTCAAAGGGAGGACGACACAGCATTTTCAGAACCTTGGCCAGGTCCCATCTGGGCACTCTCCTGGCTTGAGGAGGACAGGCCTGCTTGAAACTTCTAATCAGCATCGCTATGTGTCTCGAGGTCCCCAGGTCGATGCCTTTCAGGAGAAAGACTTGGCCTAAGGCTGCTCATACTCCTTTAATAGCTGGGATTGACATCCCTATTTTATCCCTAAGGTACACGAGAAAGTCAGCTATGTCAGGGACCGAGGCTTTAAGAGGTCTTATGTGTTTTGCCGCGCACCACTTCGTAAAGGCGGCCCACTTCGCCTGGTAGACCACGGTTGAGAATTTTCTTAGGTATAGGGACATCCTCTTAGCTGTGGAGGAGGAGTACCCCTCCTTCTTCAGGAGCCGCTCGATAGTCTCCAGGCGTGAAGGCGAAGAGAGAGAGGGTTGTCGTGGAACTTGAGGAAGTGAGGCTGACTCAGCAGATCTGGCCTGGGGGGCAGAGGCCAAGGCAGATGGCTTGCCAGGTCTTTTAGATCCGCGAACCACTCTCTCTCCGGCCACCAGGGCGCTACCAAAGTCATCCTTAGGTTTTGGGAGGCTCTTACTCTGTTGAGCACCTGCCTTAACAGCGTGAAGGGGGGAAAGGCATATACGTCCAGGTTGTCCCACTTGTGCTGGAAGGCGTCTTCTAGGGCTGCTCCTTCGTCTGGTACCGGGGAGCAATAGACCGGTAGCTTGGCGTTGAGCTTTGTTGCGAAGAGGTCCATCACCGGGGACCCGCCCAAGCGTTGAAGGATGAGTCTGGCCACTTCCGGGTGTAGGGACTACTCCGTCCCTACTATCTGACACATTCTGCTGAGGCTGTCGGCTAGCACGTTTCTTTTCCCGGGGATGAACCTTGCTAGAAGTATCACCTGGTGCTCGTCCGCCCAATGCAGGATGTTTATGGTGAGGTCGCACAGTTCTTTCGACTTCATGCCACCTTGCTTCTTTATGTAGGCTACCACCATGGCGTTGTCGCACATTAGGGCCACGGTGTTTCCCTTCAACCGACTTGCAAAGTGCAGACATGCCTTCTGTACTGCTTTTAGCTCCAGGACGTTGATGTGGAGATGCCTTTCGGTCTCCGACCAGGTACCGCTTGCTGTTTCCTCCCGCAGGTGGGCTCCCCACCCTAGGCTGGAGGCGTCTGTGAACAGGAGAAACTCGGGGGGACAGGACCCGAGGGGCATCCCCTTGAGGGAGTTCGACTGGCATCGTCACCATTCTAAGGCTGCTCTCGTGTCCGGAAGGACCGGAATCAACGCTTTCTGAGAGCCTGTATGGGACCATAGGACCTTGAGGTTCCATTGTACGGGTCTGAGCCGTATCTTCCCTTGGGGAACCAGTTTCTCTAATGAGACCAGGTGACCTATCAGCCTCTGCCAGTCTTTCGCCCTCCTGGAAAGCTCCGACAGGAACGGCTGAATGATATTGATGAGGTTCTGTATCGTGTCTTCCGAGGGGAAGGCCTTCCCCTGCACGGTGTCCAACGTCATACCCAAGTACCCCATTCTGTTGGATGGAGTTAGGTTCGATTTTTCCAGGTTGATAATGATTCCCAGACTCCTGCAGAATTGGAGGAGGTCCTTCCCTTGCTCTTCCAAGAGGGCCTTTGAGCTGGAAAGGAGCAACCAGTCGTCCAGGTATCTGATGAGACGGATACCTCGTTCGTGAGCCCATACTGAGACCGTCGCGAAGACCCTCGTGAACACTTGAGGGGCCGTCGACAGGCCGAAGCAGAGGGTCCTGAACTGCAGGATCTGGGAGACCCATTTTACCCGGAGGAACTTCCGACTCGACGGGTGGACCGGGATCTGGAAGTACGCGTCTTTGAGGTCGATCGTCATCATAAAATCCTTCTACCTCAAGGACATCAGGACGGATTTTGGGGTGTCCATCTTGAACTTCGTCTTCTTGACGAACTTGTTGAGGGCCGACAGGTCTATCACTGGTCTCCACCCCTCCCCCCCCCCCCCCGTTGCTTTCTCCACCAGGAACAGGCGGCTGTAGAAGCCTGGCCCTGGGAGAAGGATTTCTTCCATGGCTCCCTTCTCTAACATGGAGGAAACTTCTTTTTGTAGGGTGGCCCTTTTCAACGGGTCCCCGGGAAGCCAACCATTCTGTCTGGGTGGCTGGAAAAAGAGGGGGTGGATCCGCTATGAAGGGGACCCTGTAGCCTTCTTTCAGGACGGTCACCGTCCAAGCATCCGCCCCATGCGTTTTCCATGCTTGCCAATGAGGTCTGAGGCATCCCCCAACCCGAGGCTTGGGCGGGAGTAGGGGGCCTCTCCCTCTACCTTCTCCTAGAGGGGCGGCCTGATCTGCCCCTCTTCGAGGCGGAGTAACCTTACCTGAAGGAGCTGGCAGAAGCTGGAGCTCCCCTGTGGGAGGGCTGAGGTGTTGTTGTCCAGGAGGAGGAGGGGGCGTCCCTCCTCGAAGAGCTGGGGGTGGCCTGAGGAGTCACGGCACTATCCGAGACTGATCTCCTGTAAGGAGGCCTCCTGGAGGATGTTTGTCTGGGGGCGTTGGTCTCTCTCCTCTTGGACACCTTCTCCATTAGCACTTCTAGCTCCTTCAACGGAAACAGCGACTCACCTCCTAGGGGTAGGCTACGAACCACTCGGGCCTCTCTGTCCGGGATTTTCCTTGCCAACTTAGAAAGCACTGTGTCCCGTTTTCTAAGGACCCAGTTGGCCATCAAGGAGAGTGCCTGGTAAGCCATAAACTTGAGGGCTTTCCCCCCGGAGGTGAGAAGGTCCGTCAGGAGACCTTGTTGCTCAGGATCGTCGGGGTCTGTGGAGGCTCGTACGTTCACCAACGTGGAGGCCCACCAGTCCAGCCATGAGGAGACGTTCACAAGATCTCTTGACATCTCCTCCATCATGGCGGCTTCAGTGGGTGAGAAGGACACAGGGGCTGAAGAGGCCCTTTCGTCCGAGCCGCCTTGTCCCAGGATGTCCAAGGCTGGGTCCACCCTACAGGGACCTGGGCGCCGTCCTTCCGAAATATAAACCTTGCCCTGTGGTTTGAGACCTTGGAGGAGTTTTGAGGCACTCTGGGACTTGGGGGCCTCCGCACTGCTGGCCACCAAGTTATCAATGTATTCTTGTCCCAGTACTAGGTCTGGGGCGAGAGGAAGGGCCAGGGAGGACTTCGGCAGGGCGTCACGGTAAGTGTATCTCAGGAGGCTCAACCTCCAGGCATTCACCTTAGGTGCCGAGGGTTCTGGAATTCCATGGAGCCTCCTGATGAGACCTACCACCCTTCTGTAGGCGGAGTCCTCCGACGGGGAAGCCTCGCCTCCGTCGGCCGAGGCCTCGGCTTGGCGTGGGGGCGCCGTGCTTGGACGGTAGACAGGTCGTTCTCCTCTTGGTTCCAGGGAGGTCGACCCGTAACTGTAGGGCGCTCCGTACGCGGGTGGGTCTCGCCATAGGGCGGGAGTCACCGGCTCCGTGAGGGCCTTCGACTGCCCCAAGGCTCTGGAAGAGGAGGACACGGTCCCGGTGGGATGACCCGACCACGGGAACCGGTCCTTCCTGCTCGACGACCGCCCCAGCTGGGCTGGTTCGGTCGGGCTGCCTTCTCGGAAGCGCGTTTCCCCCCGCTGGGCGGGGTGAACCGGAGGCCTCGAGGATTTGTGCCTAAGAGCGAGGTCCTTCCTGCGTGGCAGGTCGAGCGGTTCTAGGCTGTGCGTAGGTAGCGACAACCTAGAGGCTCGTTCACTGGACCGAGAGTCTGGAGAGCGGTGCCTTCTGGACTCTCCTGAAGGGACGTAGACCCATTCGCCGCCGGGAGAGACATCCCTCCTGTACTTACGGGAGTGAGAGCGGGGGCGCTTCCTGCTGTGCCGCGACCTCGACCTGGAGCGGGAACGATCGCTTTCGGCCCGCTCTCTCTTCCGGTGTCGTTTCTCCCTGAGTTCTTCTCCGGAGGATGAATCTGCCTCCGAAGAGTCTGAGGGCGCCACGTTCCTCGCGTAACGGCTGCTCGAGTGTTGCGCGGGGGAAGCTCTTCGCCGTCGATCGTCCGAGACAGGATGTTGAAGGAAGTCCTCGGGAACTGCTGTAGAGATCGAGGGCACTGTGTCTACTCTATCCCTGCTAGGAGGCCAGGGGCCCAGGGACACGTCCATCCTTAGCGGTGACCTCCCCGGAGTCTTCGGCAATTTCCACCCAAAGGCATCGCTACTCGGGCAGCGAACTCTAGCGTGGTTGTCTTCTGGAGGGGGAGAACCCGACGCACCGGCCCGCGAGGGCGGGGGGGACTCCGAAATAGCGTGATCCCCTGCCACGTGGCCCGATTCCCCCGAAGCACTAGCGGCCCTTCCGTTCTCTCCAGAGGGGCCAGCCCTTGGTTCCTCCCTCACACTGGGTTCACCGGGGAGAACACTATGGCTAACTATAACACTGGGGGCTTGTTGCCCGCTCCTCTGCGAAGGAGACGGAGAGGCCGAGGCTTCGTCGGACCGATCACTGACCGACGGTAAAGAGGACACGCCACTCACTTTCTTGGGGGAACGCTTAGACGACTTCTTCTTCTTGGTACTATACCGTACCCACTGTATGCCGTCCCAACTTACGCACTCCGGACATGTGTCCGAGGAGGAGCAAACTTTACCCCTGCACGTGGAACAAAGGGAATGAGGGTCCACTTCTGGCTTAGAGAGGAAAGCCCCACACGACTTTCCGGCTCTAGGACCAGGGCAACGACGCACATGCTCCATCGTTCGCACACGAAGGGCCAACAATATCGAGTTACAAGAACACTGGATATACGCAAGGGGGACGTACTGAAAACACTTTGCGAAAAAGCACTACGCAGAAAAACACAAGTCCCCACACAGGAAACACGTGGAATCACAACGCGCCAAAAGATCGAGAGTTAAGCGAGAGGGTGAGATGTTTCACATCTCACGACCAAGAAGTTAATGAGGATGCTGACCCGGGAAGGCAGTGACCTGCCCTAATCCTGCCCTCAGGGCGTATCCTGGCGGCGGGGGTAGAAACTATATGGAGCGAGATAGGGGGGTAACGCGGGAAAATCTTGGTCGAGATTGAGAGGTCAAGTGACTCTCCTATAGAAAGTAGTTCTCGCTGAGTATATTGTGTCGGAACAAATATATATATATATATATATATATATATATATATATATATATATATATATATATATATATATATATATATATATATATATATATATATATATATATATATTTCAGTATATATATACATATACATAAAGTGAGAAAATTCCAATTTGAGAAAGGAATTAGACAGGGCGACCCCCATCTCTCCTAAATTATTAAACAAAGCATGTCAGATGAAGTTTTTAAGTATTTAGATTAAGAAAATGTTGGAATTAATATCAATGTGGAATAACTTAACAACTTAGGATTTGCAGATGACATAATTGTTTTTAGTGAATCATTGGAGGAATTACAAAAGATGATAGAAGATATGAATAGAGAAATTAGAAATGTAGACTGAAAATTAATTCGAGTTAAACTAAGATCATGTTCAATGAAAATGCAGAGGGATCACAAATAAGAGTTTTGGACGAGCCTCTGGAGATTGTCTAAGCATTTACATACTTATGACAGACAGAAGTGTTTTACCAGGACACGAGACCAAAATCAAAAGGATAAGCATTGGATGGAAAACATTTGGTAAACAAAATTAGATTATGAAAAGAAAAATGCCACTTTCTCCAAAAAGAAAAGTACTAAATCAAATGGTCTTATCAGTTTCAACTTATGCATCAGAAACTTAGAGCCTAACTAAATCCTTAGAACATAAGCTAGTTACAACTCGAAGAGCTATGGAAGGAATGATTGAAATAACACTAAGCGACAGAAAAAGAGCAACATGGGTAAGAGAGAAAACTAAAGTAGAGAATATTCAAACAACTTGTGAAAAAAAAAATAGTTTGAGCATGCTCTTCGCACTCCCCAAAAGATTAGTTCACCAAACTTTCAGCTGGGCTCCATAAGGCACTAGAGGAGTTAGAAGACCCAGGCCTACATGGCTGAGAACTATGAAAAGTGAAGGAGGAGATGATGAATGGAGAAGTAATGATTTAAAAGTTCAAGATAGAGACGCCTTCTTAAAATCTAACCAAGGTCCTTAGCATCAATAGGCTTAGGAGGAAATGATGATGATATATATTTATATCCTTTCTGAGTGGGGATCCCTTAACATAGTGAAAGGATTTGTGTATCGCCATGATAAGGGCCACCCATACTAGACTGATTTACTGAGAACAATCTGACAAGAATCAAAGCAACACCAATTTGCAATGGCTATCGTGGTTATGAAATGGCCAAGTCTCAGACATCAATAAATGTATGTCTGACCCCTTTATCCTTCTATGAACTAGAAATGGCTTCATTTGTTATTGTTGCTATTTATCTTGTTTATGTATATATATATATATATATATATATATATATATATATATATATATATATATATATATATATATATATATATATATATATATATATATATATATATATACATATATTATATACATAACACCAACAACAATGAAAATAATAATAATAGTAATAATAATAGTTTTAATAAAGGTAATTTGATTCAAAACCATAAAAGCAGAGATGTCCTTAGAATTATTTAAACTTTTTTTTTTATCAACATTAAGCTCCATCGTTGGCATATGTAATTTTTAAAAATAATTATAATAGTAATAACTATTTTAATAGTTTTCGTAACATTTTAATGTAAATAGTTTTAATAACATTTTAATAATGATAATTGTAAGAATAGTGAAATTAATAAAAATAATTTTGATAATTTTAATACTTTAAATGATTAAAATTATTACTATAAACATTGTCATTATTAAAATTATTATAATTTGAATAACAATTCTGGAGATTTTTATTAAAATGATAGAAATTATTAGAGTTGTTATTATCAAATTTATTAAAATATTTGTTATTACTAAAATTATTTGAAATATATATACGTAACATTTATATAAAATTTATATAAAATTTTTGTATTTATTTTGCAATTACATTATTAAATGTGGTTGCAACAAAATAAGAATCTGATCCAGCAATCAATCACATCCGGGTTCATATATTGATCTGTAAAGGAAGAATATATGTAATTTTCATTATTGGAATAATGCCACTCGTTGTAGATGTGAAACCAAAATATGTCTGACTTGCTCAGATTTCGGATATTCGTGAACACTGTGGTGCAAACGTTCACACGGCACTGGTGTTATTGGTCAGGTTATGCACCTGTATAGAACAGTCTATTAATCATCGTAATGATTTGCACTAGAAGGTACGAGTACCTATTCACCCGATACACTGTTAGGTTCCAAAAGCAGTCCACTGGTTTCCCAGCACTAGACGACGGGTTTTATGACACTACCCGACGCCACCACAAAGTGTTTTATTTCATGGACTTGCTTCGCATAATGTTTATAGAACACTCTGGATGATTTCCACCCCGTATATGAGCGGAGTCTCTCATAGTCCATGTGTTGAAAGAAATTCAGTGAGGAAGAAACTTTTTTTGGATCGTGACATGCGGGTGTGCTGTCGGGATCTGCTTTGCGAATAAAGTAGGTGAGCTTCGCTCTCAGATGTCTTAAGGATAGGTTTGATCCGGAAGTTTCGCCTCTGAAGAGCTGTCCTCCCTTGAAGTATGAAGTTCTTTGAAGATAGACCCTTAGACACTACTGGGCATAAAGAGACATCTTCCTTCAGTGGGCAGATTCTCCAAGGACCCCACCTCTTAGTGGGTAGCTCATTCTTGGCCAGAAAGGTAGGATCACGAAAAAGGTTCAGTTCTCCTGTGTCTAGGAACTGAATATGGCTTTCGTCTCTGGATAAGGCCACTATTTCACTAACTCTAGCCCATGAGGCTATTGCAAACAGAAAGATGACTTTCTGTGTTAGATCCTTTAGAGTACAATCGTCATTGTTTAGGCTCAAAGCATAGTGCAAGACTTTGTCCAAAGACCACGTAATGGGCTTTGGAGGGGTTGCCGGCTTGAGTTTAGCGCATGCTTTAGGGATCTCATTGAAGATTTTACTAGTGAGGTCCACCTCAAAAGCATACAGAAGAGGTCTAGTCAGGGCTGACTTACGCGCAGTAATCGTGGTGGAAGCCAGGCCTTGTTCGTGTAGGTGTATGAAGAAAGCGAGACAGAAATCTATCGATATTTCTGTTGGATTCCTTGTTTTTACGAAGGACACCCATGTCTTCAAAGATAATTCATATTTTCTCCTAGTCGAACTTGACTTATACTCTTCAATGAAGTCAACTTTATCCTTCGAGATTCCAAACTTTTGTTCGCTGCTAGGGCAAGAAAATCATGAGATGTAGGTTATTGGTCCTCGAGGATGAAGCATAGACAGTCGACTTCTGGACCAGTTGGAATAAAACTGGATTCAGCAGAGGAAACAGCTTCAGTTTCAACTCTAGAACTAGAGGGAACCAATTGCTTTTGGGCCATTTGGGGGCCACTACTGCTGCTGTCCCTCTGAAGGATCTCAGCTTGTCGAGGACTCTTAGCAGGAGATTGGTTGGTGGAAACAGGTAACTGGGATTCCATCTGTTCCAGTCGAGGGACATGACGTCTATCGGTTCTGCTTGAGGTACCGTATAAAGGGCTTCGTAACGAGGCAGCTTCTTGTTGTCACTCGTTGCGAAGAGGTCGATCTGCATTTCCAGGACTTTTTCTGAGATGAAGGAGGATGAGTCTGCGTCTAGGGACCATTCTGTCTCTATCGGCTTTTGCCTGGATAGAGTATCCGCCGTCATGTTGCGGATCCCTAGTAGGTGAACTGCTAATAAGTGCTATAACTTCTTCCTTGCCAGGTAGAAGATGGCTAGTATCACATGGTTGATGTGAGGTGATCTCGAGCCTTGTCGGTTTAGACATTTTACTATCGCTTCGTTGTCCAGGACCAATCTCATGTGGATTGCTCTGCGAGGGGATAGTTTCTTCAATGTAAGGAAAACTGCCATAGCCTCCAAGATGTTGATTTGAAAGGTTTTGAACTGATGCGACCAATTCCCCTGCCCTTTTCTCTCATGAGAATGGCCTCCCCATCCTTCCAAGGAAGCGTCCATGTGTATCACGACTGATGGTTGTGGTGGTTGCAGGGGAACTGTCCGTGCTAGGCTCTTGGCTATTGACCATGGCCTTAAGCATGTGTAATCGGGTCGGGGTCAACCTTAGTTGATCTCTTCGAGTGTTTGATGCGTATCGTCTCCAGACTCCTGACGCATCCTTTAGGCATGCTTTTAGCACCACTGGGTCTGTCACTACTGCAAACTGGAGAGAGCCCAATACTCTTTCTTGTTGGCATCTTGAAATCCTCTTGTGACGGATTAGTCTCCTGACAGCTCCCGCTATCTCTCTCCTCTTCTTGGATGGAATGGAGAGGTGGTGTGACTTTAAGTTCCATTGGATTCCTAACCATTGAAACTTTATAGCTGGAGAAAGGCGGGACTTATTGAGATTGATCTTGAAGCCCAGGTGTTCAAGGGACTGGATCACCGTTTTGGCTGCTTGCAGACAAGTAGTCTTGGATGCTGCCCAAACCAGCCAATCGTCTAGATATGTTACCATTTGAACTCCTTGGGAGCGTAGCTGCAGGACGATTGTGTCTGCTAGTTTTGTGAATATCCTTGGGGCTGTGTTCAGTCCGTAGGGCATTGCTCTGAATCCTAGGTAGGAGGAGAAAGTGCTGCTGATGGGGAGATGCCAATAGGCATCTGCCAGGTCTATGCAGACTGTGTACGCCCCTTTTGGTAGAAGGGTCCTTATATGTTGCAAGGTAAGCATTCTGAACTTGTTGTTCTCGATGAACTTGTTGAGTGGATTCAAGTCTAGAATGACTGGGTCTTTCTTGGGAACAAAAAACAGCCTTCCCTGGATTTTGATGGACTTCACTTTCCTTATTACCTTCTTGTTCAAGAGTTCTGAGGTATATTCTTTTAACAAGGGGGTGAAGTGTTGGAAGAACATATATATATATATATATATATATATATATATATATATATATATATATATATATATATATATATATATATATGTATATATATATATATATATATATATATATATATATATATATATATATATATATGTATATATATATATATATATATATATATATATATATATATATATATATATATACATATATATATGTATATATATATACAGTATATATATATATATATCTATATATATATATATATATATATATATATATATATATATATATATATATATATATAAATATATATATATATATATATATATATATATATATATATATATATATATATATATTTATATATATATATATATATATAAATATATATATATATATATATATATATATATATATATATATATATACATATACACATACATATATATATATATATATATATATATATATATATATATATATATATATATATATATATATATATATATATATATATATACATATATATATATATATATATATATATATATATATATATATATATATATATATATATATATATATATATACAAAACTTTGACAATTGTGGCATCAGCCAGTCAGTGAACCGAAAAAACAAGAAAAATTAGCTCACCCCTCACAAAGGGGATAACGTTTGTAGCACGATGGCCAGGAGCCCCAATAAAACTGCAAACTTTAGGTTAGGATAGCCAAAACTGATACGAACTCACAAAAAGACTAAAATAATAAATTGTAAAGGAATTACATATAAAATTGAGTCCTTAGCATCGTAATGATAAACCAAAACTAGCAAACGTGAAACTTACCCAAAAATTTAATTAAACATGACAAATAAGAGGCTATCAGGGACTAAGCCCGACGCCACGCTATCAAGACTCGAAGAGCTCCGGCTTCCTCTATCAAAATGCTAAAAACTAAGTCAACGAAGAGAGCGAAAATCAAAATTAGCATAAACATAACCAAAGAGAGGTAGATAATTAACTTTTGCAAAAAAGAGGAAGGCAATTCACAAAACAAATCATCAAAGTTTGTGAAAAAAGCGCGCCCAAAAATCAACCGCACTGTAGCCAACAGCTGCGTTTGACGGAATGAGAAGCAGGAACGTATAGGGGCACTCAAAGGTGATAGGATGTGTAACGGCTCCTTACTTATCCTTCCCCTTAGTGGATTAGACTGGGTAAGGTCTATTTGGGGTGCAGATATCTATGGTTATCTTAGGATACATCCCTGATTATACACGATATCTTCGGATAGCCGTTTCCGGGGGTTGGGATCCCGTGATACCTGACGGTAATTCTCTTGTAATATCAATCGCAGAAATATCATATTGCAGAAGTTGCCAGAAGGAACTTCCATCAGGACGACATGGCTCGAGCGCCCCCCCACAAAAAAAATATATATATATATATATATATATATATATATATATATATATATATATATATATATATATATATATATATATATATATATATATATATATATGTATATGTATAAGTATATATATATATATATATATATATATATATATATATATATATATATATATATATATATATATATATGTATATGTATATGTATATGTATATAAATAAACAAATAAATATATATATATATATATATATATATATATATATATATATATATATATATATATATATATATATATATATATATATATATATATGTATGTATGTATACATAAATATATATGTATATGTATATGTGATTGATATATATATAATATATATATATACAGTATATATATATATATATATATATATATATATATATAATAGACTGTATATACATTATATATATACATATATACACATATACACACATACATATATACAGTCAGCGCGGATCGCTGTATCCGAACAGTCGGCCGGACACTTCGTTCCGCATCTTTCAGAGTCATCAACATCATCAGGTAAAAAATCAACTGAGACTTATTGACTAATTGGCATCTTTTTGTCCAAGTTATCACCTACCCATCTGCGTGGGTGGAAAGTAGCCAGTGTATTTCCTGAAGCCGTGAAGTGAGGTCGTGTTCCGTTTAGAGGGCCGAGTTGCAATCGTTCTTTTGTGAATTCGCGTGGCATTTTTGTGTAACAAACCCCCCCCCCCAGTGATGTCTAAACCCCGTACAAGTCACGATGATATTGTTAGAGTGATAACTTGTCATAAGTTAGGTCTTCAAACAAAGGAAATTGTTAAGAACACCGGCGTAAACAAGAGGACAGTGAGGGGCTGGGTAGCCAGGTTCAAGAAAGGGGGTAGCGACGAGATCCCTTCTCATTCCCATGCTGGTTCCCCCCCCCCCCCCCCCCCGGGAGATCACTGATCGTACTTTGTTACTTTTAAAACGAAGCCTTGATGCAAATCCAACCTTAAATGCGAAGCAACTGAAGGAACAGAACCCTAAATTGTTGAAAGACGTCAGTGTTCGTACGATCCAGGAAAACCTGTCGAAGCGCCTCGACTACGAGAAAGTTCTTGCCAGAAAAAAGCTAGCTTTAACCGAGAAACAAAGGAAGAGGAGGGTTGCTTTTGCCAAGACATACAAGGATTGGACCTTGGAGCCGTGGCGAAGTGTTTTGTGGAGTGATGAAGCGACCTTTTGTGTGAGTGAAACGGCCGGGAAAAAAGTTTGGAGGCGCAAGGGGTCGGACCCTCTTAAGCCTAATCTCACGACCAAGACAGTTAAGCACCCAACATCCCTTATGGTATGGGGCACTTTTGCCTACGGTGGTGCCCCAAGGCTTGTTGTTCTTCCTAAAGGTGTAACGGTTAATGCTGACCGGTATCTGAAAATTTTAAAGGATTATTTAGCCGATTGTTTTGCCGCTACTGGAGCGGAAATTTTTCAGCAGGACGGTGCCCCTTGCCACACGGCTAAGAAGGTGAAAAAGTGGCTAGAAAATAGCGAAGTGGACTTTATTACTGACTGGCCAGGTCAAAGTCCTGATATTTCGCCCATTGAGAACCTTTGGGCGATTGTAAAAGCTCGGCTTCGTAAAGAAATTACGACAAACGTTACACTTCTCGAGGCGGCGCTCCATAAAGTGTGGGCTGAAATACCTGCCGAAATACTCCAAAACCTTGCCGATAGTGTTCCTCGACGACTTTTGGAGGTCATGAAGAGGAAAGGCTACCCTATAGACAAGTAGCAGGGATATTGGTGAGTGTTCAATTAAATTTTTATTGACTTTTATTGTGTATTAGCGTTGATATTTAGCGGGGGACCAAATTCAATGCATGGCGGATGCTGCCCAGACAAAGTGATCCGCGCTGACTGTACATATATATATATATATATATATATATATATATATATATATATATATATATATATATATATATATATATATATATATATATATATATATATATATATATATATATATATATATATATATATATATATATATATATATATATATATATATATATATACATACATATATATATATAAATATATATATATATATATATATATATATATATATATATATATATATATATATATATATATATATATATATACATATATATATATATATATATACATAATATATATATATATATATATATATATATATATATATATATATATATATATATATATATATATACATATATATATACAAAATATATATATACATATACATATATATACATATATATATATATACATATATATATATATATATATATATATATATATATATATATATATATATATATATATATATATATATATATATATATATATATATATATATATACATATATATATATATATATATATATATATATATATATATATATATATATATATATACATAATATGTATATATATATATATATATATATATATATATATATATATATATATATATATATATATATATATATATATATATATATATATATATAACGGATTTTGAGCGAAGCGAAAAATATATTTTTGGGTGAGATGGCCATGTCGTCCTGATGAGAGGTTCCTTCAGCAGCTTCCTAAGGGTAAATATGACTAAAGTAGATATTCCCAGTGAATTAAACTAAAGGTTACACAGAATTCTAACTTCTGGCGCGAGTACAAATAAGGTTTCCCTTTAGGATATCGTATATCAACAGGGGACGTATGCTTGACACGCTACATAGCTATCTGCACCCCACATAGCGTTTACGCTTTGAGGGGGAAATGGTGGCAAGTTATGGGAGGAGCCCTTACAAAGTTCTCCTCCTCCGTTACTGTCTTGGTACTCGGCGACGTCAACATCCGGACGCCATGTTGGCCGCCATCTTGGATGACGCCGCCAGAGCGCGCCATCGTCATTCCTTTCAGCGTATATGTCAGCCTCCACGATGCAATGAGATTAGGAGGGGTCTGACAAGGCCGAATAGAGAACAAGAGCGGGTCCATCAGGACGACATGGCCATCTCATCCAAAAATAGATTTTGCGCTTTGCTCAAAATCCGTGTTTTGGGCTCAAGCCATGTCGTCCTGATGGAAGTGTACCAGAGAATTAATGTATCGTGGATTTTTCCCTTTTATGTAGTGCCTTTCGACTTCTAAATAATATTTCTTTGGTCTGAAGACCGCAGAGACCTGTGGCATATCCGTCACATGCCACTTCAGATAAGCATATACCATGTTACTCCTTCCTGCCCCCCTGGCAGGGAAGTCCTAATTGGACAGAAGGAACATCTTGAAGTTGCTTGATAGAGGAACTCACCTAGTCTCGGAGATACCTGCCGGTCCCAGGGCCAGATAGAGAAGGTAAGTATACTCGAGTTGGAACAAGTTACCTTAATCTAGATGAGAATGCATCAAGAGAAAAAAATTATGACATAGTTCATAAAAAGGGTAATAAAGTCTGTAACAGTAATTCTATTTCATGAGAAAAGGAGGGCGAAATGAGACACACAGTATAACCTAATACTCTTTTTATTCAATAAAACAGGATTAGCATGAAATAGGTAAAAAATTTTATAATAATCAAATGCAATTAAAACATACACTAAAGACATCAAAGAAGTGGGTGCGGAATCTTAAAGAGAAAAAACTTGCCATAGCACACATAAGTTCCAGAGGAACTATAAAGTCTTTCAAGAAAGTCTTATATACACTTCTTGTTAAAACATGTGGCACACGTGTTCAGTCTATGTTACTTTACCTTGTAGGAGAACAGTCTTTAGTGTCACAAGGTGGCACTTAAATTCACTATGTTCCGCACTGGGGTCAACACAGGCACCCGTGGAGTTAGAGTCCCGAATAACTCACTGTTCTACGCAGCACTAAGCAGCAGGTTTTAGTACACTACCTGCTGCCACCACATGGCGTCGCAACTCTTGCACCTGCTTAGCGTAAAGTTTGAAAAACACTTTCGATGATTTCCAGCCCGTGAAGGAACGAAGACTCTCGAAGTCCATTGTCAGGAAGAAATTCAGGGAAGAGGCGACTTTCCTGAGATCATGACCTGCGGGTGTACTGTCAGGATCCGCTCTGTGAATAAAGTAGGTGATCTTCGCCTGACCCTGATGTTTCTCCTTTAAAGATCTGTCCTCCGCCAAAGTCTGAAGTTCTTCGAAGATAGACCTTTAGACTCTCTACTGGCCATAGAGAGACATCTTCTTGCAGGGGGCAGATTCTCCAGGGGCCCCACCGTTTGGTGGGAAGCTCGTTCTTGGCGAGAAACGTTGGGTCAGGAAAGAGGGTAAGTTCGCCTGTGTCAGCAAACTGTATCTGGCCCTCTTCTCTTCATAAAGCCACAATCTCACTGACCTTGGTCTCCCAAGGCGAGAGCAAAAAGAAAAATCACTTTCCGAGTCAAATCTTTCAGAGGGGAAGACTCGTCCAGACTTGAGGCGAATTGGAGCACCTTGTCGAGAGACCAGGAGATAGGTCTCAGAGGAGGTGCGGGACCGAGTCTAGCACATGCTTTTGGCAGCTTATTAAAGATGTCATCGGTAAGGTCGATCTAAAGGCAGAAGAGTAGTAGTCTTGCTAAGGCCGATTTGCAGGTAGTAATCGTGTTGGCTGCCAAGCCCTGTCCATGAAGGTGAATAAAGAAGGACAGACAAAAATCTATAGAGATTTCCGTAGGATTCTTAGCCTTAACAAAGGATACCCATTTCTTCCAGGAAGACTCGTATTGCCTTCTGGTAGATTTAGTTTTGTATTCCTCTAGGAAGTCCAAACTCTTCTTCGAGATCCCGAACCTCTTCTTAACGGCTAGGGAGAGAAAATCATGAGCTGTAGGTCTCGGGTTTTCCTTGATGAAGCGAAGATAGTCGACTTCTGAACTTGCTGGAATAGAACTGGGTCCGGCAGGGGAATTATCTTGGGTTGTAACTCCAGGATTAGGGGGAACCAATTGCTCCCTGGCCAGTTGGATGCCACTAGGGCTGCTGTGCCTAGAAAGGTTCTCAGCTTGGTGAGGACTTTCAGCAGAAGGTTGGATGGAGGGAACAGGTAAATCTTGGACCATCTGTTCCAATCCAGGGACATGGCGTCCACTGCTTCCACTCTGGGGTCCTCGTAAGGGGCCACGTAACGAGAAAGTTATTTATTGCCGCTCGTTGCGAAGAGGTCAATCTGCAGTTCCGGGACTTGGCGAGAGATGAAGGAGAACGAGCCTGCGTCTAGGGACCATTCTGACTTAATCGGGGTTGTCCTCGATAGAGCATCTGATGTCACGTTGCGGAATCCTTGAAGGTGAACTGCTGAGAGGTGCCATCTCTTCTTTTCCGCAAGGCGAAAGATGGGTAGAAGCACTTGGTTGAGTTGGGGCGATCTTGAGCCCTGACGGTTGAGACATCTGACCACAACGGCGCTGTCCAGAGTTAGACGGATGTGGGACGAGGGTCGAGGAGACAGTCTTTTCAGAGAGAGAAGGACTGCCATGGCCTTCAAGAAGTTGATGTGGAACGTCTTGAATAGAGGAGACCATGTTCTTTGAACTAGTCATTGAGGGGAGTGACCCACCCCCCCCACTCTTCTAGCGATGCATCCGTGTGGATAACGACCGACGGAGATGGAGGTTGAAGGGGAACTGATTTCTTCAGGTTCTTTGTCTCCGACCATGGCTTTAGGAGTGAGCGAAGCCTGGTTGGCAGAGGTCTCTTGAGATCTCTTCGAGCGATGGATGCGTATCTTCTCCAGACTCCCGAAGCATCCTTTAGCTGTGCTCGTAGCACTGGGTCTGTCACTGAAGCGAACTGGAGGGAGCTGAGCACCTGTTTGGATCTGAGGAGTCTCTTGACAGATCCCGCTATTTCCTTCCTTTTCTTCGGGGGGATGGAAAGACGGTGTGACTGGAGGTTCCAATGGATTCCTAGCCATTGAAACTTCTGAGCTGGAGAAAGTCGAGACTTCTTGGTGTTGATTTTGAAACCCAGATGTTCCAGGAATTGGGTCACTTTTCTTGAAGCTTGCAAGCATTCTTCTGAGGATGCGGCCCATACCAGCCAATTGTCCAGGTAAGCCATCACCTGGACGCCTTGAAGGCGTAGCTGTTGGACGATCGTGTCTGCGAACTTTGTGAAGATCCTTGGAGCTATGTTGAGTCCGTAGGGCATGGCTCTGAAGGCGTATTGTCTTCTTTGAAGCCTGAATCCTAGGTAGGAGGAGACCTGGCGATTCATTGGAATGTGCCAGTAGGCGTCCGCCAAGTCTATCGAGACTGTGAATGCCCTTTGGGGCAGTAGGGCTCTGATGTGCTGAAGAGTTAGTATCTTGAATTTGTTGTTCTCAATGAACTTGTTGAGAGGGGACAAGTCCCTAATGATTCTGAGTTTGTCAGAGTCCTTCTTGGGAACACAGAACAGTCTTCCCTGGAACCTGGTGGACTTCACCCTCTTGATCACCTTCTTGTTCAAGAGTTCTTGGAAGTATTCTTCCAGGACGGGGGTGGAGTGTTGGAAGAATTGATGGAAGGTTGGAGGTGGTGAAACCCAGCTCCACCCTAGTCCGTTCTTGATGATGCTGTGAGCCCAAGGATCGAAGGTCCAATGATCCTGGAAGAGGCGAAGTCTTCCTCCCACCGGAAGCATTTCATTGCTTCTGGTTTCGCGAGGGTTTGCCACCTCGGCCGCCTGCTCCCCTTCCTCCTCTCCCTCTGGAAGGGCGACGAGAGGAGTCTCTGCCGGAGCCTCTACCTTTGGGACGAAAGGTAGTGGATTGCCTTTCATAGGCAGGGGTAAACACTGGTGACTGGGCCATCACCGACTGAGGGACCAACTGAAAGGTCTATTGGGGCTGAGCCACCAACTGGGGAGTAGCGGGTGCCGGAAACTGGCGCTTAGCCTGTCGCTTCTGAGGTCTAGGCATATGAGATTTCTCCTTAGGCTGGGGGCCCTCATCCTGAGAAGATTTCCTCTTTCTTGACATGCCCCATTTGTTGAAAAGGTTCCAGTTCTCGGTGGCGGCTCTGTCAACTATCTCTTTCACGTGATCATCGGGGAAGAGGTATTTCCCCCAAATGTTGGAGGAGATCAGTTTCCAGGGTTCGTCTTTGACGGTAGCATCCGTGAACACAAATTCCCTGCAGGCTCGCCGAGCCCTGATGAAGCTGTAAAAGTCTTTCGTCAGGGTAGCGAGATGGGTCTTGGCTAAGACCATATACATATCTGGGGTCCGAGTATCCCCTGCCATTGTTTCCAATTGCACTTGGAGGGAAAGGGAGGCGGCCAGTCTCTCTTTCGTATCCAGATCCCGACGCAGTAGGGGTAGGCGTCGACGAAGTAGAGGGGATGGGTTCCGTTACAGTAACGGAAGTGACAGAGGGGGTGCGGACGACCTCGCCCTCGGAGTCCGGAACCTCCACCTGCTCCTCCTCTTCTTGACCCTCGGCCATCAGTGTCCTTTCGGTGGTGTCTGATACCTGCGACATCTGTTCCACCTCGTCAAGATGGAAGTCTTGCAGTGCGTCCGAAACGTCAGGTTCCACCGTCAGCTGGACGTAGGGGATCTCGGCTTTGGGATGACAGCATCCGCAGATGCCTTTGGAAAGAGCAAAGCTCTTATCTTCTCACTCGGGAGATAGGGCCCCGTGGCGTTCTTCTGGAAACCACGCAACCCATATGCGCAGTTTCTCTCGGGCAACATCCCTGGCCTCCGCAGAGGGAGGGTCCTCGAACTCTTCGTGGAGCAGGTCCTTGCAGACAGTGCAGACCTGCGGGTCCCAATACCGAAGAGTCCCCTTGGTAACAGAACAGCTGGCGTGGGTTTGGCACGCCAGGTGGCCGTAAAAGTCCGGACACCGAACATTGCAGAGGGCGCTCTCACACCCGACATACTCCTCCCGTAAAAGAAAGGGGAAATGAGTCTGTGGAAGTCATATACAATGACTTAAAGGAAAGACAAAGTAATCTTAGATTAGCATTAAAGTTATTTTACCTTTTTCATATGTAAGCTTAGGATAGTAAGCTGGAAAAGAAGCAGAAAAGACATATACATGAGCATCCCGCCAAGCCAATTGCCATGACCCCACACCAAGACTAATTCTAGGGGTTCTGAAAGAGCCTAAGAGATGGAAGAGATATCCACAATGGATAAAGCACAGCTTAGGCTTCCTCTGGAGAATTAATCATGGTGAGAAGGGGGGGAAACTGAGTTCATTCAGTTTAGGATAAGAAAAGGGGGGGTGAAGTAACCCCTCCCTAATCAGGTGGGTCCCGGCAAGGGACTACTCATGGATGCACAGAGTATGCTGGAAATATTTTACTGCATAACTATACATCAGAGATTTTCGTCTAGGGTAAGCACTGTACCATAGACATACCGGCTATCATATATAGCTATACAATAGTCGCTGCCAGCACCAGGCCGGCAGGAGAGGGTGACGGTCCACTGAAATAATATGATTAGGTGGCTCCAGCAGCGTGGCGGCATGCCGGAAGCGCACCGGGCGGCGGCAAATCTCCATCGAGGGTGGGAGCCCCCCTCCCTGTCATCAGTCTATGTGGCACAGAGAATAGGAGCTTCAAGGTGATAGCAGATAGAATCTTATATGTATAAATGCCTAAAATCTCCATTTCATAAAATAAAACTAGAAACACTTATTATATCAGGCATGAGAGTAAACAAAAACCACCCAGGCTATCAAGTCTAGGGGCTAGGATAGAACCCTAGCCTACGATCGGCTACCTATGCTCGCCGAAAAGGATACTATTAGCATAATATAACTAATTCCTAGCAATGAAGACTAAGTAACTAATGCTGATAATTAGTTATAAGATAGGGAAGGGTTGTTCTGGCTAAGTAAAGCATGCGAGGCGAACAACCGCGTCCAACATGACGCCACCGATCAAGGCACAGCTCCGCCACCAAACATGGTATTTTAGGATAAAAAGGCGTTACTTTACGGCTGAAGCTTATTTATACAATACAAGAATATGGTACTCAACTTTCCAGAAGAAGGCGAGGCAGAAGATTGCAACATGATGAATTACTTAGCGAACAACTGGGAAAAAGCACCTGGTCATATACGCTACGTAAGAAGGAATGACGATGGCGCGCTCCGGCGGCGTCATCCAAGATGGCGGCCAACATGGCGGCCGGATGTTGACGTCGCCGAGTACCAAAACAGTAACAGAGGAGGAGAACTTTGTAACGGCTCCTCCCATAACTTGCCACCATTTCCCCCTCGAAGCGTAAATGCTATCTGGGGTGCAGATAGCTATGTGGTGTGTCAAGCATACGTCCCCTGTTGATATACGATATCCTAAATGGGTACTCTAGCCAGAAGTTAGAATTCTGTGAAACCTTTAGTTTAATTCTCTGGGAATATCTACTGTAGTCATATATACCCTTAGGAAGCTACTGAAGGAACCTTCCATCAGGACGACATGGCTTGAGCCCAAATATATATATATATATATATATATATATATATATATATATATATATATATATATATATATATATATATATATATATATATATATATATATATATATATATATATATATATATATATATATATATATATATATATATATATATATATATATATATATATATATACTGTATATATATTTATATATATACATATGTATATATATATAAATATATATATATAGAAATAAATTTCTATCTCATACCTTGGGATCGAACGCTAGCCCCTTCTAATGAAAGGCCAGGTCGAAACCAACAATGCCACGAGAGGCCATAAGAGAAATCGGAACATGACGCTACCTAGCTGTCCGAGGATTTACCTGGCGAGACATCAGTCTCTTACCAGCGAGTTTTACCCGGTTTCCCGGCCCACCACGTGACACAATTGGTAGTAATTCATTCAAATTAACCCTAATGAGTCAATATGGATAAATATCAACACAACATCGTGTTCAAATAGAAATAAATTTCTACCTCATACTTGGGATCGAACGCTAGCCCCTTCTAATGAAAGGCCAGGTCGAAACCAACCATGCCACGAGAGGCCAAAAAAGAAATCGGAACCTGACGCTACCTAGCTGTCCGAGGATTTACCTGGCGAGACATCAGTCTCTTACCAGCGAGTTTTACCCGATTTCCCGGCCCACCACGTGACACAATTGGTAGTAATTCATTCAAATTACCCCTAATGAGTCAATATGGATAAATATCAACACAACATCGTGTTCAAATAGAAATAAATTTCTACCTCATACTTGGGATCGAACGCTAGCCCCTTCTAATGAAAGGCCCGGTCGAAACCAACCATGCCACGAGAGGCCATAAAAGAAATCGGAACCTGACGCTACCTAGCTGTCCGAGGATTTACCTGGCGAGACTTCAGTCTCTTACCAGCGGGTTTTACCCGATTTCCCGGCCCACCACGTGACACAATTGGTCGTAATTCATTCAAATTACCCCTAATGAGTCAATAAGGATAAATAGCAACACAACATCGTGTTCAAATAGAAATAAATTTCTACCTCATACTTGGGATCGAACGCTAGCCCCTTCTAATGAAAGGCCAGGTCGAAACCAACCATGCCACGAGAGGCCATAAAAGAAATCGGAACCTGATGCTACCTAGCTGTCCGAGGATTTACCTGGCGAGACATCAGTCTCTTACCAGCGAGTTTTACCCGATTTTCCGGCCCACCACGTGACACAATTGGTAGTAAGTCATTCAAATTACCCCTAATGAGTCAATATGGATAAATATCAACACAACATCGTGTTCAAGTAGAAAGAAATTTCTACCTCATACTTGGGATCGAACGCTAGCCCCTTCTAATGAAAGGCCAGGTCGAAACCAACCATGCCACGAGAAGCCATAAAAGAAATCGGAACCTGACGCTACCTAGCTGTCCGAGGATTTATCTGGCGAGACATCAGTCTCTTACCAGCAAGTTTTACCCGATTTCCCGGCCCACCACGTGACACAATTGGTAGTAATTCATTCAAATTACCCCTAATGAGTCAATATGGATAAATATCAACACAACATCGTGTTCAAATAGAAATAAATTTCTACCTCATACTCGCTGGTAAGAGACTGATGTCTCGCCAGGTAAATCCTCGGACAGCTAGGTAGCGTCAGGTTCCGATTTCTTTTATGGCCTCTCGTGGCATGGTTGGTTTCGACCTGGCCTTTCATTAGAAGGGGCTAGCGTTCGATCCCAAGTATGAGGTAGAAATTTATTTCTATTTGAACACGATGTTGTGTTGATATTTATCCATATTGACTCATTAGGGGTAATTTGAATGAATTACTACCAATTGTGTCACGTAGTGGGCCGGGAAACCGGGTAAAACTCGCTGGTAAGAGACGATGTCTCGCCAGGTAAATCCTCGGACAGCTAGGTAGCGTCAGGTTCCGATTTCCTTTATGGCCTCTCGTAGCATGGTTGGTTTCGACCTGGCCTTTCCTTAGAAGGGGCTAGCGTTCGATCCCAAGTATGAGGTAGAAATTTATTTCTATTTGAACACGATGTTGTGTTGATATTTATCCATATTGACTCATTAGGGGTAATTTCAATGAATTACTACCAATTGTGTCACGTGGTGGGCCGGGAAATCGGGTAGGCTAAAACTCGCTGGTAAGAGACTGATGTCTCGCCAGGTAAATCCTCGGACAGCTAGGTAGCGTCAGGTTCCAATTTCTTTTATGGCCTCTCGTGGCATGGTTGGTTTCGACCGGGCCTTTCATTAGAAGGGGCTAGCGTTCGATCCCAAGTATGAGGTAGAAATTTATTTCTATTTGAACACGATGTTGTGTTGATATATATATATATATATATATATATATATATATATATATATATATATATATATATATATATATATATATATATATATATATATATATATATATGTATATATATATATATATATATATATATATATATATATATATATATATATATATATATATATATATATATATATATATATATATATATATATATATATATATATATATATATAGTTTCACGGATGGAATAGTATTTTTAAAACATTGATTTTTCATAACCATTGCAGTATTATCAAATGGATGGAGTACTTCTCTGTGAGGCTCTCATCATCATACCTTATCACCATAGTTTGAAACCAAAAACAAATAACATAATTATCAATTAAAACATTAGATAATTGTCTTCTATAAACTAGAAATAAGACGAAATTAGTAATATAAATGTCGTTAAAAATTTTAGGATAAAATTGAAACTGAAAAACAAATGATCGATATAATAAATCGTAAGTAAAAACATAGTAGGCTTACACGAATCTGTGGCACACATTGGCATGACTCGAGTCATGCCAGTGCGCAAACTATTCGTAAACTGGCATGAAGTGTACGTAAACCCGTCGTGACTGTTTGGCATGTCGTGACGAGAATTTTGAAATGTTCAAAACTTAGGTCACGACAAATTTTCGCGACCGGGTCGTGAACTATGCACAAACTGTTCATAAACTCGTCGTGACCTCGTTGGGACGATGCAGGAGGATGCGTGCCAGTGCGTGGCAATGCGTGCCATGCCATAACTGACACGAACTGCCACGAATAGTTGACAACATGTTCACGAATAAAGTATGCGCGCGTCGCAGCATGGCCATGCCTTCCCATTCACATGGTCATGTGGACTTCACACATTGATGGCAAGAGCAGTTCACGACTAGTTTACGCACTTCACGAACAGTTTGAGCATGGCACAAGTAGTTCACGATCAGTTCACGAACAGTTCACGACTACTGCGCGACAGAGGCGCTCGCGTCGGTGTGGGGGTATATTTAGGGCTTCCTGGACACCGCTCGACATTTCAGAGATCGCCAGCGAAGAGACAACATGCCTAAAACAAAGCTGAGAAGAGGAAGGGGAAAACGGAGGTCAGAAGCCGACAGGCCCGAGGTAGAGACCGCTGAGAGAGATAATTCCCCTCAGTCATCTATATCAAGTCTCAATGTGATCCCTGAGACACAGCAGGATCCAATCGAAAGCCAGCGACAGCCATCCAATGAGGATGAGGATAACAGGAAGCAGAAGAAGCAGGTCCGGGTGTCTAAGAAAGAAATCCCTGAATACCACTGGACAGAAGAGGCCGAGTTTAGGTTGGCTGAGCTTGTGAAGGAAAACCCCCAGTTATATGACAAGAAGCAGAAGGAGTGGCTCAACGTGGCGGCCAAGAACAGCCGGTGGGACCGAGTCAGAGAGCAGCTGGTGCCTCTTGCCACTGGTGCCCAATGCAAGAAGCATTACGAGAACTTGAGAACCAGGGTGGGAAAGATTATGAAGAAGGAGAAGAGGAGTGGAGCTAGCCAGTCACGAAGGAGTTCCTGTGACGACCATATCATGGAGACCTGGAATTTCCTGATATAACACATCGTCCGGGGAGAGACAGTCCCCAGTGAGCAGTTTGCTGTCACAAAGTCAGCTGCAGTGACGATCAGCGACGATGACGATGATGAAGTGAGATCCATAGGTTCCCAGAGCCAAGCATCTACTAGCATCGGGAAGGGCAATGGCAAAGGGAAGCGGTTGAGGCCACTAACAACACAGACAGCCACCACAACCGCCGACACCTAGGTGACCCAGAGCGACCTCAGTAATGTAGTGAAACAGGTGAGAATCCCAATGTCTACATGCATATTGTATTCCAATTTCATCCATTGCTTTTGACATGGCATGTGCAATATGTTGCATTGAAATGCTGTACTAAATTGTTACAATGTTTGGGTTTCAGATCATCTCCAAGTAGATTCCTTGGCAGCCACCCACTCGTACACCGGCCAACACAAGATCATACACGATTTTGCGTGCCTACTGGAAGGCCACAGGCAGGCCATTCCTGAGGACTCCTGGCATGAATTCCAGATAGCCTGCCTCAACCTTATACACTGCTACAGGCAGCAGTGTAAGCTCTTCCAGCAGCCACATCAACAACCACTCATGACCTGGCAAGGCCCACAAAGGCAGCAACCTTGGCAGCTCCCTCAGCAGCAGCAGTTCTGACATCAACCTCAACCAGCCACCTTGCAGGCACCGCCAAAGCAGCAGCAGCAACAGCAGCAGCAGCCTCAGCAGCAACCTCCAGCCAGTCAGCCATCACCTCTAACCTGGATGCCGCCCCAGTCACCACAGTCTTCAGGCCAGTCCTCCTGGTACCGTACCACAGAGGGGCAACCAGGAATGCCACCTGCACCGTCAGCCACCCTTGTCCAGGCTCCTTCGCCAACACCTTCAGTACCGTCAGCCACCCTTGTCCAGGATCCTTCACCAACACCTTCAGTACCGTCAGCCACCCGTGTCCAGGCTCCTTCACCAACACCTTCAGTACCGTCAGCCACCCTTGTCCAGGCTCCTTCACCAACACCTTCAGTGTAGTCGCTGTCAGCCACCATCAAGACACCTGTGACACCACTCAGCTTCCCGGTCATGACCCCAGGGTCCGTCGACAGCAACCTAGAAGAGGGCATATCACCCTCAACCCTCTACACCTCCAAGGAACTCAACACACCACCAGTCCATCAGGGATACCCACGCAGCAGTACCAGAACCAGCAAGGACACTGACTGAGAGACTTTAAAAAGTGAGAGACTTTTTGGGAGTCAGAGCCATTAAGACGCTTCCAAATATTTTACAAATAGTTGGACTGTGATACTTGTACATATTTGTTGTTTTTATGTTAATAAATTGTTTTCTTATTTCAAAACACTTGTTTTTCTCTTCAACCTTAAAATAAAATGAAAGAAAAACGTAAACAAAACAAAACATAAAAAACAAACGAAAAAGAGACGAAAAAGAAACCAAAAAATAAAGGGCAGCAAAAAACAAACGAAAAATTAACGTTTCTTTTATTTCAAAAATGGAACAAATGTGGATGCAGCTCATGGAGCTACTACCATTCTTTCTTGACAAGGGACAGCACCAGCAGGGGACATGTAGTAATGTGACAGGTAGTCTCGCTGATCCTTTGCCTCCCTCTGGGTATGATGGCCAGTTAGAGGCAGCAGCCCCTGCAGGTGTCGGTCAGTCCTCCATCCACCAGGGATCAGATCATGTGTGTCCGGATCTTCGCGGTCCACTACTGAAATTGCATGTGGGTACCTCATGAGGATGAGGTTGTGCAGGACACAGGCACACATGGTTATCAGGTTGATGGTGTCGGGGTGCTGATGCATCGTCGTCAAGAAGAAACGGAACCTTTGACACAAAATTCCAAAGGCTGTATATGTGTTCTCATAGGACCTGTGACCGATGGGAGAATGGTTTCATCATATATGTTTGGAGAGCAAAGGAGTCATCCCCTATGAAGTGATAGGGCACTGGCTGGTCATCATTAGGGAGTGGTTCTAGTTGAGGCACTCCAGCTCTGTTCTCTTCTACAGCATCCTACAGGGAACAGTTACTCCTTGTTCCTCCATCCGACACACCACCCTCTGCCCCAACATCCACATAGAGGAACTTGTAAGTAGCATCTGCCACTGCCATCAGTACAATGCTGTGAAAGCCCTTGTAGTTGTAGTAGTAAGAGCCAGCATTGGGTGGCTTCTTTATGGCGATGTGCATACCGTCCACAGCCCCCAAACAGTTGTGGTAATTCCATCTGGAGCTGAACCTGGCAGCAACTTCCTTCCACTTCTCTTCAGTTTTGGGGCAGCACAGCACTTCGTCCTTGTAGACCGCGATGATGGCTTTACACACCTTGAGTCCAACTTGAAGGGGTTCCCTCATTAAGGTGGACTGCTTCTGGAGGCGAGGGGTTAACTTCTCAACCATCTCTTGGAACTGGTCAGCTGTGATTCTGAGGTAATTTTTGTAGCCCCTTTGATCTTCCTTGTGGAGTTCAGTCAGTAGACTGTCTTACTGTCCAAACTCGTGCCTTCTGGTAAACCATTCCCTAACTCACATTTTCCTTTGTGTACTTCTTCGAGGTGGGGTTGCCTTTTCTTGCTCTTCTACCTCTTCCAGCCTTTTCTGCTGCTCTTCAACAATGGCTCCAGCAGCTGCCAGGTATAGGCATCTTTTCTTCTCTGTAATGATTGTGTCTCTGACATTAAGCATGTTATCTCTTCCAAAGCCAATCCAAAACTGACCAGGGGTTAGAGAGGCCCTGTTTTTATATGGCATGGTCAAGTCGGCACGACACCGTCCGAATTGCGCAAACTTATCGTGCCAATGCGGGAAGCGTGCAAACTATGCACAAACTATGCGCAAACTATGCATGAACTTGTTGTGCCAGTTCGTGTCAATGTGGACACTGATGGGCACGCATTCGTAAACTATTTGTGAACTATTTGTGAACTCGTTGTGACCTCATCGTGAACTATGCGTGATCTAGCTATGAACAGTGTGGGCGCCTCCCAGTTCGTCCCCCAAAATGGCACGAGTTGCCACGACAAATTCGTGGCCAGAAGTCGTGCAAGTGTCAGCCTGGTATTAGAAAACTGATAGCCCTAACTTGATCGATATTGGGAATGAGTTTAGAGCTAAGAATCAACATCGTTAGTATTATTTTGGTAATTTAAAAAATTAGGCCTACCGGCATTCTATGATAGCTACCGAGTACAAATTGTAATTGGTCACATAAAAATCATCCAAAAAAATATGATTTTGTGGTTGCTGTCAGATGCCAGGAAATCGCATCTTAAGGAGGTTCCTTGTCAAAAAAAAATTTGGGAGAGGACCCCAGACCCCCATTGTCAGTAATTTGTCAAAATTTAGCCTCCCCACTCAGAAAGATGCTCCTAAAGCCCCGATCAGCAATTTCTGCCTATGCCCCACAGTTGCTTTTGTAATTGGACATGATTCCTTCATCACTCCTTGTTAGACACAGTACCCATGTATGGGATCGTGCACTCCAGTGCTTTCACCATTGCAAGATCCAGACGAAGGTCATGGACATATAAGTAGTTCACTTGCAAAGCATGGCCTGAAAGCCACACAGATTCCTTTTGTATACTTTTTGGCCAGGTTGCAGACGTACACAGAAGCTATCTTCATCGGTGGGTCGGTCACTAGTAATTTTCTAGCATGTGCCCTTCCTTCTAGGATCGATCACCAATGATCTAGGAGGACTAAGAAAACTGACACTGGGTGGCTCTCCAGACAGTTACTTTGTCTGTGAGAGACTTCAAAACTTTTCTGCCATCCCACTTTACTTGCTACAATATAAATTTTGCACTACCAATAATAATAGTCCATTTGGAGTGAAGAGCAACTGGTGCAGGCAAATTTTATTTTCACCGAAAGGAGTCTTCACTGGTAAGAATGAATGACCTGACACAAAATATGTCGTATCAACTCGAGAGTCTACCACTGTATACCTCACTTAATGCCATTGAAAAATTGCCATGTTCTTATTCTGACTACTGCAGTTACCTCTAAAAATAGTGAGAATGACAAAGTTAGCCATCTAGATCACTGCTAGGTATTTTCATGTCCAACCAGTGCAACACAAAATTTGCAATCTCATCAGATCCACGGGTAGTCACAATCTCTGGCCAAAAGTACATTTGGCTTTTGTATAATTTTACATTATGTATGCAGAAGTTATAACACCATAATTTTCTCAGATAATATACTGTACATGACCAGTGGGGATGTGTGGACATGGTAGAGTCTGTTGCAGGTCAATTGCAATAATGCATCGGCTGTTGTCAGTGTAATGCTACATCTTTCTGAGGTATTCTCAGGGACTGTTTGTCTTGTCCTGGGGTATCTGTCATTCTTTTTCAAGTGCAGTGGTGTCCTTCCCTAGTTCATGGACCTTAGCCTAGCCTTGTTGTACATTACACAGGTGCCTTTCATTGGGAGTTCTGTGATGGTATGAAAGCCCTAGGTGAAGACATGAGTACAAAGACTTTCCTTCACAATCCTTTCACTTTGTTATTTGTCTTCCATCCATTTATTGTACTTTTGATACAATTCCCTAATGGTTGTTGATTCATCCATATATTGTCTACATGGGGCATTTTTTTTTACTAGTGACTGATGGTCACTAGAATGCTTTGAATACGTTCACACATACGATTTCGACAGCTCTTGACCATTTTGCTCCAAGTTGCACAATAGCCACATTTATCCGGAGTTGGTGTTCCATTACCAGAACCTATTCTAGCCAAAATGTAATCCAGTTTCTTCTCACTGATGTCATGAATACCATGGAAATCCTTCCTGCACAAAGTATACACAAAACCAATATCTTTGATGCATACATAGTTACATTTCCTCTGGTTCACTTCATTGGTAGTTCATTTGCACTTAATGGGAACTTACAACACACGACTAAACATGTACAAATTTTGAAGATAGTAATCTCCTAATCCATATAACCTACCAAAAATACACTTCATAACATTCCCAATGCACTTCTCAAAACAACTACCATCATATCTGGCACCAATCTAGCAATTATGCACTATACATTTGCTTTTTTCACTTACATACTACTCAACCCTATTGAACTTTGCTTTTGCAATATTTCTTGGCCAGTCTGCAGGATTATGAACTCTCCTTCTTTATTTCTTAGAAACACCAGCTTCTTCATCAGCATCCCATTCAACATTTTGTTCATTGCCAACATCACTAACATTACCATCAGCCACTTCATTAACATCAAGACTTGGATCCTCAACATTTTCATCTTCAGAATATTCATCCTCACTAGAATCACTAAAAATACCAGCTGCCCAACCAGAATCTTTGTTTCCGTAAAATGGTGAAACATTGTGTTGATTTATGAAAACCTGAAAGTCCTAGACTTTCTCACAATGTTCATCATGTGCAAAATTACTGGTGGATATCTTAACGTTGTTGCAGTATTTGCTAACACACTGCAGAAGAGGTATTCAAGGTAAACAGGACAAGAAAATATTCACAATGCAAAAGTCAATAGGACGACAAACCATGGCTACAAAAAAGTTGCTGATCGGTTGGGAGATTCTATGAGGTACTGTACTTGTATATATGGCCACTGGGAGACGAGAAGAAGCAAAAGGACTAAAGTGTCGATTCCCTCCTGATTCGAATCATGTCCGGCAAACAATCCTCAGCACTAGAGAACAAGAGTGTTACTGTGTATCATTCCTTTAGTAAATAGCTGTGAGTGTTGTTGAGTGTTTGGTCCATTCAGTGCTTGAAAGAGCAGAAAGAGTGACTAGTTCAGTTCAATCCACAGCAAGCGAGCGACCTGAACACATTGAAGCATCTCAGCTTGGTCGACAGAAAGCAAAAATATTGAACCAGTACCGAGCGGTAGTATCTTCTTTTCCAAGCAGAAAGTGAGGAAGAGTTCTCAAGTTCCTAGATCACCTTGTAAACAGTATAGGTGATTGGTTTCATACACCAACCCCCATCTTAGATCTGTACAGCTGCATGAGCTGCCATACTGAACCCACAGGTCAATGCACTGATCTGCAAGAGATTGAGTACCGGATGGGGACCCTCTTCTTCTCTCGACATAGAACAAAAGGACTATATTTTTCCCTTTACCAACCATTCTTCCTTGCTGGCACAGAGAAGTCATGGTTTTCACAACTGATAATGACTGCAATGTGAAGGAGGAGAAAACTTCAAGACCTTCCTCTGCAGTAAAGCAAACCATTACACCGAGTTTTTTTCTCTTCAGGGGAGTACTGACAACAGCCACTTCCACTACACAGGGGTCACCACCAAGGGGAATACTCTTGACACCAGATGTGCATGGCAAACAAGTACTGTAAATGTACATTATCAGGCACATGGATATGGGCAACACTTAATCAAAATAAAAAACTCCCTCTTGAGAAAGGGACACCACCACATCGCAAGATGAGTTAGGATCATAGATTTCATCGTCAGAGTGAGAACACCTCTCTCAATGGGAACTCTGTTCACTCATCCCTTCACTAAAGGTACACACCACATGGGGATTCAAATGGTTAGTATTATCATAGGGAGAAAATCTGTTTTACCACATGCTGATTTTTCAGTGAGCTTCAGCTGTTGAGTGAAAGTGCTAAAAAAATTATCACAAATGCAAGAAAGCAAAGATTCAATAGTCAAAACAAAACAGCTACATGCAGCCGTAGACAAAAGTGGCTAGTCTGTGACTGCCAGGTGGGCGGAGCTTCACCCTCACACCAATTGTCGTTAACCACCTACCTAGCTGACCATTAAACGGTCCATAACTTAAGGATGAAAGGTTTGTATGTGCATAGGAACAAATATCATTATGCTGACTATTGAAATAAGGAGACTATAAAAATAAAAGCACTAAACATAATAATCTCTCTGCTAAGATTTAAAACTGTAGACTAAAGCCATTAATTCCAGCACATTAGACAAGGACTCAATTATAAGGAGGACTTCTGTCATAGTTAAGCTGTTCCAGTTGTTTTACATACACAGCCAGCAATCATACAACTGTGTTGTTCCACTGTCAAGAATAAGTAAAATTAAGGATTTGCATAGTGACTGGCAAACAGCTTCTTACTTAAACTGGGGTTTCATTGGAAGTTGTTGACGACTCTTCTTGCGTCCCATCCAATAAATATACGCTGATAGGGCAACAATGCCAGCAACAAATACTGTAAAGATAGTAGACTTCTGATCAACAGTTTGCTGTAGAAACTGGAAAGAAAGATAAGAAAATAAAAGTATAAAATATCAAAAGTTCCCAAAAAAATTACATCTAAAAATCCAAACATTTACTTTGCATAAACATTAAACAGTTGGGCTTCTGCCTGATTATGGACTAACCCCAGGACTGAGCTACAAATATTTGATACTAAATGATAACTTCCAGCAATACGGGAGTAAGCCTAGTCCTACTAAGAAGAACAGTGTGTTTGCTTAAAAGAAAATGTTTGACAACCTGGTCAATATCAAGATTAAGATTGAATTTCTTAATATTACTTTTACTTCCACCACATTTTAGGCATTCTGATTGTCTGAATTGGCTGAAGCTGCTAGTAAAAAAATATGCATGTACTTATAAATTACATAAGTGTTTTCTTCATACCAGTTAAGTTTCACGAGTTTCATTTGGTTATGTTTGGAATACTGTGTTACTCTCCTATATATGGAGTTTCATCTTTTGCCTACTTCTTCAAGCGAGTTGAATTAAACGCACTTTTTTCCTATCAATGACCTTCCCTCAAAATCTCGCCATCTTCTCTCTACTGGATGGTTACTTATCTTTTCTGTAAGTACTATTCCCTTACTATTCCACTGAGCTCCAAAATAGATGTCCTCCTCATATGAAGTGACATTGTAACATCCGTCAGATTCTCTTTCCGCATTATTTTGTAGAAGTCGATAACATTAAGACCTAAGTCTGCACACCTATGTGATTTTTCTCTCTACAGACAAGCTTTGGTAAGCATCTACTTTAGTTCAATTTTACTTTGGTTGTCATCTATAAAGAAATTTTTTTTTAAATGTATCCAAATACATATGATATTGATAACATTAATCAATAAACAAAAAAAAAATCATGTTTCAATTAAGCAAAGAAGTGATCTGGCTCAATGACTTAATCCAGTTTAGCTGAAGTTCTTAATAGAAAGACAAAAAATTACCATGCAGGAAGTTTTCTTGATTAGGTTTGGTCAGCTACAATGTACAGTATTGTATATTTAATAAAACCATGGTGTTGTTGCTGATATCTGTAAAGATGTCTGCTAAATGCATCTAATCTGTATTGTAGAGTACAGCAAATATTGCCAAATGGTTTCAGCCTTTTGAGCTCGAGGAATCATAATCCCAATAACGTGGAATTACTTTGTGTCACAATAACACACAGAAAAAAAAAATTATCTGCCATAAACTTGTATGCAAATAGCATAATCCAATGTTTTATCGGAGTAAAGTACCAACAGTGTTGTAATGCATGTACAGTACTGTATTATGATTTATCAATGTTTGATTTCTTATATTTCCCTTGATTATTGTCCTTCGAAGCAGAAAATGGCTTATTTATGTGGAGAAATATATTTTGATTTTCTATTAAAATGTTGAGTGGGAACTTGTTCTGGGAATGTCTCCCTATACCATGTAAGCAAAGATCAGCAAGGGGAGGAAAAGGAGCTCTATCACTCAAGGCACAAACCCCCTGTTAACTTTGATGATTTAGTTCACAATCCTTCACTCTCAATGAAAAAAAAAAAAAAAAAAAAAGAATTGTACTCTGTCCAGAGGCCTGAAAACTCCACACGTTAAATAAAAATAATTTGATGGCCTGCTTTAGCTTTCTCAGGTCTAAAGCTACCCCCCTCTTAGGCTCTGTTTCGGCTCTGTCCCAGGGACTCCAGTGAGATGCTGGAGAGGAATTTTACTTATAAAATTATTGAGACAATGGTAATGGAGGGAGCAGTGATGTAGTGTAGTAGGGTTAAAGGTAAAGATGAGCATCTTTACCTTCGAAGCATAGAATAAATACTAAGTCACTCGCCAACACACTATAACTCTTAAGTTATTTAGACTTACTCCTTTCAATATATCGAGTATACTGTCCCAAGATTAAATATTCATGTAAGACATAAAAATACGAAGAGGTGTAATCAACCTAGTCTAGTTATTTGATTACACAAAACTTACATGGTTAAAACTGACATCTTGACAGTAGAAAAAAGACAGTGAAACAAGCACAAAATTATATAAAAGAAATTCAAAATATGCATGACTCGAGGTCTGTTACAATAGAAAATTTTCTTCTCTCAAGGGGTTAACTATTGCACTGTAATTATTCAGTGGCTACTTTCCTCTTGGAAAGGGTATAAGAGACTCTTTAGCTATGGTAAGCAGCTCTTCTAGAAGGACACTTCACAATCAAACCATTATTCTCTTGTTTTGGGTAGTGCCATAGCCTCTGTACTATGGTCTTCCACTGTTTTGGGTTAGAGTTCTCTTGCTTGAGGGTACACTCGGACACACTATTCTATTTTATTTTTCTTCCTCTTGTTTTGTTAAAGTTTTTCTAGTTTATTTAGGAAATATTTATTTTAATGTTGTTACTGTTCTTAAAATATTCTATTTTTCTTTGTTTCCTTTCCTCATTGGGCTACTTTCCCTGTTGAAGCCCCCTGGGGTTATGCATCCTGCTTTTCCAACTAGGGTTGTAGCTTAGCTAGTAATAATAATAATAATAATAATAATAATAATAATAATAATAATAATAATAATAATAATAATAATAATAGGATTGCAATGGGGTTGGACACGTGGTCTAACCCAAGAAATATGTAAAAGCCAGTTACTTAAATCAGATTAAAATGAAAAACTAACCTAATCTAAAAAAGGGGAAAACCAAGTGGCCACATGCTTTACCTGCACTCCTTACAGTAATGCTGCAAAAGCCCTCTGTCTTCGCAAACGATTAGATAGTTTGCACCTTTCGCCCTCTAGCCCACCCCTTGGTTTTCTCGCTTCTTGGCTGACCGGGTATCGCTGGCATAGTTCCAAGGATCGTCTTCTTCCCTCTCTCCAGCCGACAGGAAACTAAAACTCCTAAGTCCTCTGTTTGGTGAGAGTCGGATGGGATAAGCCAGAGCAGTTCAGATTGCCCGTCAGGTCAGGAAGGTGGTACGTGAATGAATGGGTCGATTCTCAGGTTCCGCTTCCGAACAGGAGAGGGCCGTTGGGCGTAGGATAATACAGTTGAGGTACCATATAGGGACTTTCGGGCAGACCAATGTATTGTTGTAGGAGTGAGTAAAATACGAACAGAAATCTTGCAGCTCTAAGGGAATCTACATACATAGTAATCCTACCTATTCTGGCTTACTAAAAATTAATCATTTAAAAAAGTAAGTAGCAAAAGGTTGGTGCGATGGGCATACATCTTAAAATTAATCAGACCTAAATAGGTAATGAGATAAAAGCTGCTCATAAGTCGGCAGTATTAAAATTATATTTGAAACCAGTGTAATAATTTATCTCAACACACATTATTCAAAGAAGGAACCAACGCTGCTACACAGGCGTAAGGCTTTTGTTGCATTTCTACGCTGTGACATGACGAACATAACGTACGGTATTGTCAACGAGTTCACTTTATTTAAAGTAGTTCTCCCAATATTTCGGTAAAGAAAACGCAAAGTGTGGGAGCGAAAGTTTTAGGGGTAACTACAATATTAAAATTGAGACTAAATACAAGAGAAAAGAAAGTGAAGAAAAATTCTTCATAATTTAAATGCATTTATAAATACAAATTACATAGCGGTATTTAAATACCAGTTCAAGTGTTTGTACAGTGAATATACTTCATGTTATTCTTACTTAAAAAATATAAAAAAAATAACATTTCCTAGAATAAAAAACCATACTATTTTGTAATAATATACTGGTATGACTTGTATATGCAAGATAATTCTATAAACCTAAACTGGATATCAATACTAAAATCAATTATTTTCAAATTTTCCTTAGAATCATATGCTTTTAACTTAAAACCATCAGCTTCAAATCCTCCTAAATATGAAAATTAAGAAACATGTCTCTTCATCTTTCCCCTTCCCCCATAATAAGTACTTCAGCAAGACTGGCAATAAGCACATATGTTAGACAAAATAATTAGCAAATATCATGCTCATTTTCACGAATCTTGCCTTTAAATCATAGGTTGTTCCGACACTCATTGCAAACCCTTTCACTCTTTATATGGAATATACTTTTGGAAAAGCTGGAAACTACTCATATGACTTTTAGCGAGGTGTAACTACCCATCACTAGTTGACTTTTGGAAAAGCTGGAAACTACTCATATGACTTTTAGTGAGGTGTAACTACCCATCACTAGTTAACTCCTGTAGTTCATTTGAGGCAACATGCCAGTAACCTCACGGGCCACAATAACAGTTGATTTGGATCATCAGTTACAGAACAAAGACTCATAATCCGGAAGGAAGCGAATCTAGGATCCACTAAGCCAGATTTTCAGTCTTAGTGACAAACTCTGGGACGATGCTGAATGCTACCTGTCCCTATCCCCTTGAATGGGCACTGTCGTAAGAATGCACTCGCCGACACTCTTTGAATAGGCGAGAGTGATAGGAGACCATCTGAAGTGTCAAGTCTTAATCTGATGATCAACACAGCAATTCATACGACCCACCTTTCAATGATCGTAGTACACGAACTACATTCCAGGGAGGTCTAACTTCCAGCTGAGGAGAGGTACTCTTGAAACTCTATATCAGGAGCAACAATTCTGTCGAAGAGGAAATGTTAACTCTGTTTAGTCTAAACTCAAGTCTCAAGGCTGAGCAGTAACCTTTTACCGTAGAGACTGAGCGGAGTTTATCCTCCTGAAGGTATAACAAAACCTCTGCTATCACTGGGATGGTGGCATCAAGAAGAGTGATATCCATTCTACGACACCAACCCCAAAAGATTGCTTACTTCGCCTGGTAGATGGTGGAGGATTACTCACAGAGGCTCCTGGAGATTCTTTTTGCAACTACATATGAAAAGCCACTCTTCAAGAGGAGGTGCTAGATAACCACCAGGCATGAAGTTGTAGCGATGCTACAACTTTGTGGTATATCTTTACTTGTGGTTGTCTGAGTAGATTGGGAAGTGGAGAGAGCTCCCTCAGCACGTATGTGAGTAAATATAAAAAGCCCAAAAACCATTCTGCATGTTGCTACATCAGAGCTATGAAGGTCATTGATAGGTCTTTGGATGCCCTCACCTTGTTCAGTAGCCTCCTAACTAGGCAGATGGGGTTAAAGTATAGACATTTAGATTGACCCACTGGTGTTGGAAAGCATCTTGCCAAAGTGCTTAGGGATATGGTACTAGGGAGCAGTATGCCGGAAGTTTCCTGTTGAGAGACGTCACAAACAGGTCTACTGTTGGCGAACGCCACAAAGTCAAGAATTTGTTGGCTATCTGACGATTCAAAGACCACTCAAAGCTGACTGTCTGAGTCGACCTGCTTGGATTGTCTGCCAGAACGTTTCTTTCATCCAGGATGATAGGGGATGATAGGACTACCGAGTTGCCTTCCGTCCCTTTGAGTATTTCTAGAGCTAAAATGCAAAGGTGCTGTGAAAAGGTACCTCCTTGTTTGTTTATGTATACTTCTACCGTGGTGTTGCTGCTCATCATCACCACGAAGTGTCCTGGAAGAAGCTATTGGAAACTTCTTAAGGCCCAGGAAGACTGACCTCATTTCCAGGAGGTTTATGCGGCAATGTCGCTTGCACTCAGACAACAGACCGGAGGCCATGTGCTGCAATATGAGCCCCTCACCCTTCTTTTGATGCGTCTGTGAAGAGCATCAATTCCGGGGGAGGAGAGAGAAGATCTACTCCTCTGAGGAGGTTGGTATCTGATGCCCACCACCTCAGTTTTCTATTTTGCTCGGGCCCCATTGAAACCAGAAGGTTCGGGGAGTCGTGCTGAGACTAAAGGGTTTTAGCTGCTACTGGAGAGAGAGAGCTGATGCAAACTTGGTCATTGGTCACTAGAAGCTCCATGGAGGTCAGGTGGCCTAACAAGTGAAGCCACCAATGGGCTAGTAGAGAGTCTTGCAACAGAAACGGGCACACTACCCACTTAAGTCTCTCTACAGGTATTCTGCTTTTGGACAGAAAGATTTTGCCTACAGTGTTTATGTGCCTCCCAAGGTATACCAGTTTTTTTCAATGGTTACAGAAAGAACATCTCGTGATTTATCATAATCCCCAGATTGTGACAAAACTCGAGAAGCCTGTCTTGGTGCCAGAGAAGAGTCGTTAGCGAGTCTGCTACAATTAGACAATCGTCTAGATACCTCAATAGACAAATACCGTTAGTGTGTGCCCAAATTGACACTAAGGAGAAAACCCTTGAAGAACATCTGAGGGGATGTGGACGGGCCGAAACACAGCACCTTGAACTGGTATAACTAATCATTCATGATGACTCTTAGGTACTTACTTGAGGATGGAAGGATTGGGTTCTAGAAGCAGTAACTTAAAGATCCAGTGTTATCATGAAGTCCTGGGGTCTTACAGCCTGCCTGACCATGTCTTCCCTCCCCATCTTGAGCAGAGTTTACTGGACAAACTTGTTCAGAGGAGAGGTCGGTGACTGGTCACCAGCCTCCAGAAGCTTTCTCTACAAGAAAGAGTCAGCTGCAGAAGCCTGCAGACCTGTCTAAGAATTCTTGGAGAGCACTTTAGTATGGTCTGGAGTTCAGTCTGAAGGGCCTGTTTTGTGTAGGAACGTGACGCTACTGGATGACAAGACAAAGGAGGGAGAAAGAGAATGAACTGGATGTATCTTGCTCAGAGGATGGAGATTGCCACCTACTCTGTAGGCATCCTCCCACCTGTGGACAGGCAGGAGGAATGCCCCCTCTAGCGGGAATGTCCACATCCCTCCTTTGCCGCGTGCTGCTTTAGCAGAAAAGGGCTTCTTGTTGGTCTGTCTATGTGCATTAACACACTTCTTGTGGCCCTGACGTTTAACTGGCAATGGTTTCTGTGCTGGTAGTGCTGAGGAGTAAAGGCGAGATGTCATTGCCCTGTGACAAATACCAGCAATCAGCAACTGCATTGATATCTTCCATAATGAAAAGGGAAGGACCCTCTATCGATGTATGGCACAACATGAGCACTTCTCTCTTCTACAAAGGCCTTTGTAATCATGACAGATTTACTTTGTTTCAAAACCCTGTTGGACCACTGGTTGACCATGTGCTGTGACAGGAACACAACTGTCCTGATACCAGAGAGGAAAAAGGTGAACATTGCCTCTCTAGTGTACTCGGAGAAATCCTTGCTGTGGAAGTCATTTGCAATTGAGCCCAATCAGAAGTTCAACCATGAAGCAGCTTGCATCAAAATCTTTGTAATCTGCTCCATGTTCATAGCATCCGTTGTCAAGAACATCACCGGTAGTGCTGCCAGTTTATCTAGAATCATATTCTGCATCAGAGACAGGACTGCTGGGTCTACCGGCAGAGGGGATGGGAAGTCGTCCACGATCTTGTAATAGCTCCTTTGCCGTATATACAGTGGAGGAGACAACTGAGATGAGCTTCTCACTAGAAGGGACTGGGAACCTCCTGCAATTTGTGCATAAGCCCTCTTCTTGGTACCCTTAACCCTCTAGATCAGGGCAATGCTGCACTAGTCCTGGTGGGTCTAAGAGTGTCATAGATGAGGTCTAGGACACTATCCTTTCTTTCTGGTGGGGGTACACACATTGGGTCTCCAAAGGAATCAATAGTCCCTATGCAAGAATGAACTTGCCCAAAAGTGTGGTCTGATTCTTTTTGGTTCAAGACCAAGATCTTAGGACTGGCAGACTTAAGCAGCATATCTTCAACATTTGAGCCGTCGTTGAGGGGCCCACGGTGGCTATCTGTCGTCACCAGCATAACTAGCAGGAGCTTGGGACCTCGGAGAAAGACTTCATTCCGCCGGTCTTTCTGAGGCTGGAACCAAACTGAGAATGCCTTTCCGTTGATCCATGAGTTCAGCTTTTGAAGCCCAGTTCTTAGGGAGGGTGTTAGTATCCTTCCTCTCTCACAGTCGAGATGTAAACCCAGTGAGGAGAGAAGAT